>NC_134099.1:168056083-168376083 GCF_000715075.1 Nicotiana tabacum
TCTTATGTGTTTCTCTTTATATATTCAGTCAGTTTTGTTATGTGCTTCTTAAGTTTTAGCTTGCGAGGTTTGTGCCTGGTGGTATCAGTTGTGACTTATTGATCCGGGTGTACGATTATGAGGTCTTCGTATTTCTTGCATCATTGTCAGTGTTGTGGAGGTTTGAAACAAGGTTGTAACAGATATGAGGCTAATTGTCGGTGCTAGTTTTGATTACATACAGCTATTATGATCAGAAATATTATCATGGGCCTACGTGTGGTGTGTCATGTTGAGTGGTCGTACCTTTTGGGTGTAGGCATGAGTTGTTACATCTAGTTGAGACTGATACCAGTTATGGATTTAGAATCGGATCTTTTGAAGATAAATGAGAGGTGGGAATTTTGACTCTAAGGCTTATCAGTGTTGATAGAAAGGATAAATTACAGTTGGTATAGTGTCGTCAGGCTTATATGGACTGGAGTGACGTGGGGTCGCCCACAGGTGTATGTTGGATATGTGCTTTCAGTGATTTGAGGACTTCGAGGCGATTCTTGGCACGTTCGAGGAAGAACGTTTATTTAAGAGGGGAATGATGTTACGACCCGGTAGGTCGTTTTGAGAATTTAATTCCCGTTTAGTGGCATAAGGCCCTGAGTAGCTTCGTATTATGTGTATTGACTTGCGTGCATTGTTGAATTCAGTTATCGGATGTTTTGGAGTGATTTGGGACACCTAGTCCCTAAAATGGAAGCTTAAGTCTTACGATTTTGACCGTAGTCGGAACTATATGAAGACGACTTCGAAATGGAGTTCGGTCGTTTCCGTTAGCTCCGTAGAGTAATTTTGGACTTAGGAGCTTGTCCAGACTGTGAATATGAGGTATGTAGCTGATTTAGGCTTGAAATGGCGAAAGTCGAATTTTTGGAAATTTGGACAGGAAGTGGACTTTTTGATATCGGGTTCGGAATGTGATTCTGAGAGTTGGAACAACTCTGTTATGTTATTTGGGACTTTCCTGCAAAATTTGACGTCATTCCGGGTTGATTTGTTAGGTTTCGGCACGGGTTTTAGAAGTTGGAAGATTTGAAAGTTTATAAGTTCGATTCATGGTGTGATTCGTAGTTTTGACGTTGTTTGATGTGATTTGAGACCTTGAGCGAGTCTGAGTTAGGTTATGGAACTTGTTTGTGTGTTTAGACGGGGTCCCGGGGGCCTCGGGTGTGTTTCGGATGGGCCACAGATCATTTCCTCCTATTTTGAACTGCTATTTTATGTCATCTAATGTTCTTCTTCGCGATTGCGAAGTACCTTTCTCGTTCGCGTAGTGTTATGCTGGACCTCCAAATATTTCCTCTTCGTGTTCACGTTCAAGCTCTCGCGTTTGCGAAGGTCTTCCTTTTTCCTTCTTCGCTATCGCATCCTTCCTTCCGCGTTCGCGTAGTTGGAACCAGGTCCCGAGCACTGGAGATCATTTACTCTTCGCGTTCGCGTAGGTTCCCATCCTTTGTGCTTCGCATTCGTGCCCCTTTGCTCGCGTTCACGACTTGTCTTCTGGCAGCCTTCATTTTTCTTCTTCGCGAACGCGAGCCTTTCTTCGCGTTCGCGATGCTTAAAGACCTGGGTAGACTTATATCGTTTCCAAAAATGGGGGTGTTGCTATCTTATCAAAAACTTGAGTTGGGAGCTCGGATTTGGACGATATTTTGATAGACTTTCATAGATATCAATTTGGTAATGACTCTACACTTTATTTTGGTTATATTCCACTAATCTATCATTTATTTCCTCTTTAATTTTGGATTTTTGGGGTTGAAATTGGATCTATTGGAAAAACTTCTTCAATAAAGATTTCGAGCTTTGAAATGGGATCTGTGGCCCGATTTGAGTAATTCTTATATGGTTGGACTCGTGAGTGAATGTGTGTTTGTATTTTGTGATTTTTCCCTGACTCCGAGATGTGTGCCCGAGTTGACTTTTTTAGGCGAATTTCGGAATTTTTGTTAAAATATTGATTTCATTAATTAGATGAGTCTATTATGGTTGTATTCATGATATGAAATTGTGTTTGGCTAGATTTGGACCATTCAGAGTCGGATAATTGAGAAAAGGGCATTCTTACAGACTGATTGAGCTTGGTTCGAGGGAAGTATCTTGCCTAACCTTGTGTGGTTGATTATCCCCTTAGGATTTGAGTCTTCTACGTTTATTGTAGTTCATGTACGCAAAGTGACGAGTGTGTTTTCGGACTTATTTATGGAAAGTTGGCATTTTAGGATTCTTAGGTCTTTATATTCACCGAGTATGAAGTTGTTCTTGATACGATTAAGTTCTTATTTACTAGTTTCACCTCTACATGATTTAATTAGAATTAATTGCTTCAGGATTCACTCTTATTTGACTTAACTGAACATTTTACCTCTCCTATTTCCATGCTATCTTTTCATATATGCTTATCTTTATTTGGAATCATTATTATCTCACCCTATAATTGCTTAGTCTTAATTGAGGTTATGATTATCTATACGCTGCTTATCCTTAATTGAATTGTTGAATATCCTTTGTAATTTCTCAACCTTAAAAGAAGTTTAGATATCATATATCTTAGTCGACTTTTTTTATTTGGAATTATTTGACTCGTGTTAGCTTCCTTGTTGTTGAAATGTATATTGTGGGATCGTTTCTACATATTAGTTTTCCCTTGTTGAACTGATCTCTTTACGCCTAGCATTCTTTACTGTGGTTATTCCTTGTGAACTGGTTCTACCGTTTCTTGTGATTTAAAGTTCTTGAGTTGATTTACTTGTCGTACTTTGTATTATTGCCATTGTTGCTATTGTACTTGTTGTGGTGATGCACGAGGTTTCTGCCTTGCGGTTTTGGTTATTGTGATGCACGAGGTTTCTGTCGTGCGGTTGTTGTTATGGAGTTACACGAGATTTCTATAGTGCTATTGTTACTATTGATATTTGCACATACGGCGTGACAACGCGGGATATATATATGTGGGGTGCGCATGTGGCGAGACAAGGTGGGAACATTGTTATGCACGTGTGGCGAGGCAATGCAGGCACTAACTTTATTATTGCACATGTGGCGAGATAAGGTGGGATGTGTCAGGGATTGATTTATGATAATTTGTGATGGCATGTGGGCATTCTTGTTGTTGATATTTGTGTAGTGGTACACTTACCTGTGTTAGCTTTATCTTCTGAAAGATGTGAGAAACTATTCTACGTGATGTCCGTTCTTTTTCCTTATGCTTATTTCCTAAAATGGACTATGTTAGGACACTTGCACAAGAATACACGTAGTTAAGCACTCTTATTGGATGAGAGGTGTTCTTGATATTGTTGAGCATATATGCTCTCCCTTGTTTACTTGCCTTCTATGTGAGAATAGCTCTATTGGCACGTGAGTCATCAGTGCAGTTATGAAGTGTAATGAGGGCACAGGATGCCAAGTGTTAGGATTCAGGTATTGAGACCCGTGAGTTATGATTTATCCGAGGTTCGGTACCTCGTGGAGTTTGATGACTAAAACCTGATGTAAAAGAGGTTGTAGTTGTTGCGTTATTACTTGTCCTTGCTGTATTTGTGATTCCAGATTTAGGTTGTGTTCCATTCACTTTCCTGAGTCATTTTTATGGTATTCAGCTGATACTTGTTGTTTCCTTTCTTATTGCCATTACTGTATTGTGATCCATATTGCATAGTCTTTATGTAGATATCATATTCCTGTTGTTCGTATACTTATACTTGTTCAGTTTATTAGACCAGTGGGTGTCTTGACTGTTCCTCGTTACTACTCCACTAATGTTAGTCTTGATACTTACTGGGCACCGCTGTTATGTGCTCATTCTACACTTCTGCTTATTTTTGTACAGATCCAGGTATTTGTTCGTTAGTAGTTGTGCGGGTCATTGCTATGGAGACTCAACGTAAACCTGTTGTTGTGTTCGCAGCCTTCAGAGTCACCTTCAAGTTTTCATTTTTGAACTGTTTATTCTTATTTCTCGACAGTTGTATTTAGAAGTTTTCTAGCAAACACTTTGTAGAGCTTATGACTTGTACTACCGATTTTGGGAATTGTAAATTTTAAGAGATTTCTATTTCAAATTGTTAGATATTATTTAAATAATATTGTTATTTCAATTAATGTTAGGCTAGTCCCTAAGACTAGGTGCCATCACGATACCCAAACAGAGGGGAATTTGGGTCGTTACAACCTCACAAGTATCTTTGAATCTATTTAATAGCCTTCCAATGTGCTTTACCAAGGCATGGCATATATCGACACAACACACTGCCTGTAAAATATCTGGACATGTGCACACCATTGCATACACAATACTGCCGACTGCACAAGAATAAGGTACTTTTGCATGTACATCTCTTCTTTTGCTGACAACGGTGACTGAGCAACTGATAACTTAAAATGATCAGCAAGATGGGTGCTTATTGGTTTAAAATATTTCATGCCAAAGCTCTCTAAGAATTTCTCCAAGTATTTCTTCTTTGCAGACCCATAAAAAATGACCTAATTCATCGCTTCGCCATGACCGTTCTTTTTTGTTTTTGGCGTTGTAAGGCCATTAAATAGGAATATAGGATGATTCTCAGATTTTCGTGTGTAATAGTTGATGCCATCTCCATGAATTCGGACGACTGACCCCTAATCTCAAATTTTTTGGGCCCATAAAAAATGATCTAATGAACAATAGTCATTGTTTCGCCATGATCATTCTTTGTTTTTGGCGTTTTAGGCCCATAAAATAGGAATTCAGGATGATTCCAAGATTTTCATGTGCTATAGTCTCCGCTATCTCCATAAATTTAGGCAACCGGACCCGAACATCCTAAGATTTTGCTGACCCATCAAAACTTACCTAATGAACAATAGTCAACATTTCGCCATGACTGTTCCTTGATTTTTTGGCATTTTAGGGCCATAAAACAGGAGTTTAGAATGATTCCTAGATTTTTGTGTGCTATAGTCCATGCCATCTTCATGAATTCGGGCGACTAACCCAGAATATCCTAAATCTTGTGGGCCTATAAAAAATGGTGGTTCATTTTTTTTGGCATTTAGGGCCATATAATAATATTTCAAGGCGATTCCCAAATTTTCGTGTGCTATAATCCATGCCATCTGCTTGAATTCGGGGGATCGACTCTGAATCTCCTAAAATTTCGCAGGCCAATGAAAAATGACCTATTGAACAATAACCATCTTCGCCATGAATGTTACTCATTTTTTGGCGCTTTAGATCCTTGAAATAGGAATTTAGAACCATTCCCAAATTTTTGTGTGCTATAGTCCACGTCATCTCCATGAATTCAAGAGACAGGACCGAATCACCTAAAATTTTGCAGGCCCATAAAAAATTAACTAATGAACAATAGTCATCACTTTCACATAATCGTTCCTCATTTGTTGGTATTTTAGGGCCATAAAATAGGAATTCAGGACGATTCCCAAATTTTCATGGGCATAGTCCACGCAATCTGCATGAATTAAGATGACTGGGCTCGAGTCTCCTAAAATTTTGCAGGCACATAAAAATGATCTAATGAACAATATCCATCGGTTCTCCATGACCGTTCATCATTTTATGGCATTTTAGGGCCACAAAACAGGAAATCAAGACGATTTTGAGATTTTTTGTGTGCTATCCGCAAGAATTCGAAGGACAGGCCCCGAATCTACAAAAAATTTGCAGGCCCATAAAACACTACCTAACGAACAATAGCCATTACTTTGCCATGACTGTTCCTCGTTGTTTTGGCATTTTAAGGCCATAGAACATGAAGTCAGGACGATTCTTAGATTTTCGTGTGTTATAGTCCACGTCATCTCCATGAATTCGAACGACTGCACTGAATCTCCTAATATTTTACGGGCCCAAAAAAATGAGCTACTGAATAATAATCATTACTTCAACCTGATCTCCTAAAATTTTGCGGTCCCATAAAAATTACCTAAGGAACAATAGTCATTTGTTTGCTATGATAGTTCCTCGTGTTTTGACATTTTAGGACTGTGAAACAAAAATTCAGGACGATTTTTAGATTTTTGGGTGCTATAACCCACGCTATCTACATGAATTCAGGTGACCAACCCCGAATCTCCTACATTTTGTCCGCCCATAAAAACCGACTTAAGGAATAATAGTCATTTCTTTGCCATGATAGTTCCAATTGCTTTGCCATGATAATTCCTCGTTTTTGGCGTTTTAGGGCCATAAAACATGAATTCAAGACGATTCTTAGATCCTTTTGTGCTATCTAGTCCATGCTATCTACATGAATTCAGGCAACCAACCCCGAATCTCTGAAAATTTTGTGGGCCCATAAAAAATGACCTAATGAACATAAGTCATCGTTTATCCATGACCATTCCTCATTTTTTGTGTTTTAGGACCATAAAATAGGAATTCAAGACGATTCTCAAATTTTTGCGTGTTATAGTCCACGCCATATGCATGAATTTGGGCGACCGACCCTGAATCTCCTAAAATTTTGCGTTCGCATAACAATGACCTAATGATTAATAGTCATCTCTTCGCTATGACCGTTTCTCATTTTGTTTGGCATTTTAGGGCTGCAAAATAGGAATTCAGAACGATTCCCAAATTTTCATGTGCTATAACCCACGCTATCCGCATGAATTCTGTCGATCGGCCCCTAAATTTTGCGAGCCCATAAAAACCGACCTAATGAACAATAGTCATTGCTTGTCATGACTATCCAATGAACAATAGTCATTGCTTGTCATGATTGTTCATCGTTTTTCTTTAGGGCCATAATCAACAATTTAGGACGATTTTCAAATTTTTGTGTGCTATAGTCTACGCCATCTACATGAATTGTGGCGATCGATCATGAATTTCCTAAAATTTTGCGGACCCGTAAAAAGTGACCTAATAAACAATAGTCATTGATTTTCCAAGAATGTTCCTCGTTGTTTTGGCATTTTAAGGTTATAAAATAGGAATTCTGGAGGATTGCTAGATTTTTGTGTGCTATAGTCCACGCCATCCACATGAATTCGGATGACCATCCATGAATCTCCTAAAACTTTGTGGCCCATAAATAATGACCTAATTAACAATAGTCATCACTTCTCAATAACCGTTCTTCATGTTTTAGCATTTTAGGGTAATAAAATATGAATTCACGGCGAATTCCAGATTGTCATGTGCTATCCACGCCATCTGCATGAATTCAGGCGACAAACCCCGAATCTCCTAAAACTTTGCGACCCATAAAAAATGACCTAATGAACCATATTCATCGCTTCTCCGTGATCGTTTCTCGGTTTTTGGGGTTTTAGGGCCATAAAATAGGAATTTAGGATGAGTCCCAGATTTTTGTGTGCTATGATCCACGCTTTGTGCATGAATTCAGACAATCGACTTCGAATACCCTATAATTTTGCGGGCATATCATAAAGACCTAGTGAATAATAGTCATCTCTTCGTCATGATCATTCCTTTTTTTAAGGCCATAAAATTGGAATTTAGGTTGATTCCCAGAATTTCATATGCTATATTCCATGCCATCTGCATGAATTTGGGCTACCGACCCCGAATCTCTTAAAATTTTGCGGGCCCAAAAAAAGTAACCCAATGAACAATAGTCATCGATTCACCATGACCATTCGATATTTTGCGCGTTAAGGGCCATAAAACAGGAATTCAAGGCGATTTTCAGATTTTCGTTTGCTATAGTCTACGCCATCTCCATGAATTTGGGCGACCGGCCTCGAATCTGCCAAATTTTCATGAGCCCATAAAAAAATGACCTAACTATTCCTCATTTTTAGCCTGTTTAGGGCCATAAAACAAGAATTCTGGACGATTCTCAGATTTTCGTGTGCTATATCCTGTGCCATTTCCATATATTCAGGTGACCGACACTGATTCCCCTATTATTTTGCGGGCCTAAGAAAAATGACCTAATGAACAATAGTAATCATTTCACCATGATGATTCCTCATTTTTTGGCGATTTAGGGCCATAAAATAGGAATTCAAGACGATTCTCAAATTTTTGTTGACCACACCATCTGCATGAATTTAGGTGACCGACCCCAAACCTCCTAAAATTTTGTGGGCTCCTAAAAAAGGACCTAATAAACAATAGTCATCGCTTGGCCATGACCGTCCTTGTTTTTGGAGTTTTAGGGCCAAGAAACACGAATTCAAGATGATTCCCAAATATTTGTGTGCTATAGTCAACGCCATATCCATGAATACGGGCGATCGGTCCCAAAACTCCTAAAATTTTGTGGGCCCATAATAAACGACCTAAGGAAAATTAGTCATCATTTTGCCATGATAGTTCCTCATTGTTTTGGGGATTTTAGGGTTGTTAAACCAAAATTCAGGACGATTTTTAGATTTTTGTGTGCTATAGCCCACGCCATCTCCATGAATTAAGGCGTATGTATTGTCCAACTGGAGTGAGCTTAAATCCAACACATGAGATGGATCGCCGTGATACTTTCAGAGCATAGAAACATGGAATACCGGATGAACTCCTGCTAGACTGGGAGGTAAGGCAATCTCATAATCAACCTCCCCAACATGCCGCAACACCTCAAATGTACCAATAAACCCTGGGTTCAGCTTGCCCTTCTTTCCAAACCTCATAACGCCCTTCGTAGGCGACACCCAGAGCAAGCCTCACTCTCCAACCATGAATGCCACATCGCGAACCTTCTGATCCGCATAAATCTTCTGTATGGACTGGGCTGTGCGAAGTCTATCCTGAATCACCTTAACCTTTTCCAAGTCATCCTGAACCAAGTCCGTACCCAATAATTTGGCCTCACCGGGCTCGAACCAACCCACTGGGGACCGACACCGCCTACCATTCATAGCCTCATATGGTGCCATTTGAATGCTGGACTGATAACTATTGTTGTAAGCAAACTCCGAAAGTGGCAAGAACTGGTCCCAAGCACCCCCAAAATCTATCACACACACACGGAGCATGTCCTCTAATATCTGAATAGTGCACTCGGACTGCCCGTCCGTCTGAGGGTGAAATGTTATGCTCAACTCAACCCGATTACCCAACTCATATTGTACAGCTCTCCAGAACCGTGATGTAAACTACGTACCCCGGTCAGAGATAATAGATATCAGTACGCCATGAAGCCTGGTGATCTCACGGATGTCGATTCGAGCTAGCTGCTAGGAAGAATATGTAGTCAGCACAGGAATAAAATGAGCAGATTTGGTGAGTCTATCCATAATCACCCAAACTGCATCAAACCTCCGCTAAGTCCATGGGAGTCCAACAACGAAATCCATAGTGATCCGCTCCCATTTCCATTCCGGAATCTCCAATTTCTGAAGCAACCCACCTGGTCGCTGATGCTCATACACCTGCGGGCAATTTAGGCATCGAGCCACATACTCTACTATGTCCTTCTTCATTCTCCTCCACCAGTAATGCTACCTCAAGTCCTGATACATCTTCATGGCACCCGGATGAATAGAGTACTGCGAACTGTGAGCCTCCTGAAGCAACAAATCACGCAAACCATCTACATTGGGCACACATAGCCTGCCATGCATCATCATCTCTAATAGTGACCTCCTTAGCATCACTGTGCTGGACCGAGTCCATAAGGACAAGCATATAGGGGTCATCATACTGACGCTCCCTGATGCGATCATACAGAGAAGACCGAGAGACCACACATGCCAATACTCGACTCGGCTTAGAAATATCTAATCTCACAAACTGGCTGGCTAAGGCCTGAACATCCAGGGCCATGGGCCCCTCTGTTGCTGGTAGATATGCTAAGATCCTCAAACTCTCTGCCCGATGACTCAAAGCATCGTCCACCACATTGGCCTTCCCAGTGTGGTATAAAATGGTGATATCATAATCCTTAAGCAGCTCCAACCACTTCCTCTGGCGCAAATTAATATCCTTCTGCTTGAACAGATGCTGCAAACTCCGATGATCTATGTAAATCTCACAAGGAACACCGTTCAAATAATGTCTCTGAATCTTCAAGGTATGAACAATAGTTGCTAATTCAAAGTCATGGATAGGATAGTTCTTTTCATGCACCTTAAGCTATCTGGACGCGTAGGCAATCACCCTACCGTCCAGCATCAACACCACGCTGAGACCAATCTGTAATGCATCACAATATACAGTATAAGACCCCGAACCTATAGGCAATACCAATATTGGGGCCGTAGTTAAAGATGTCATGAGTTTCTGAAATCTCTCCTCACATTCCTCTGTCCACCTGAACGGAGCACCTTTTCCGGTCAGCCTGGTCATAGGTGCTGCAATAGATGAGAAACCCTCTACAATTGATGGTAATACCCCGCCAAACCAAGAAAACTCCGGATCTCTGTAGCTGAGGACGGTCTGGGCCAACTTTGAACTACTTCAATCTTCTTCGGATCCACCTGGATCCCCTCACTCGATACTATGTGACCCAAAAATGCCACCGAGTCTAGCCAAAACTCATACTTTGCAAATTTTGCATATTACTTCTTTTCTCTTAAGGTCTGAAGCGTAGTCCTCAGGTTCTGATCATGATCCTCCCGACTCCGGGAGTATATCAGAATGTCGTCAATAAACACAATAACAAATGATTCAAGATAAGTCCAAAACACACTATGCATCAAGTGCATAAAAGTTGTTGGGGTATCGGTCAGCCCAAAAGACATAACGAGAAACTCATAGTGACCATATCTGGTCCTGAAAGAAGTCTTCGGGATATCTGGCTCCCGAATCTTCAACTGAAGATATCCTGAATGTAAGTCAATCTTGGAAAATACTCTGGCACCCTGCAATTGATCAAATAAGTCATCAATACGAGGCAATGGATACCTGTTCTTCATTGTGACTTTGTTCAACTGGCGGTAATCAACACACATCCGCATAGAACCATCCTTCTTCTTCACAAATAAGACAGGAGCACCCAAGGTGATACACTGGGCTGAATGAAGCTCGTATCAAGCAACACTTGTAACTGCTCCTTCAACTTAGGAGGATCCATATTATATAGAGGAATAGAGATGGGTTGAGTGCCCGACAACAAATCAATGCCAAAATCAATATCTCTGTAGGGCGGCATGCCCGGAAGATCAGCTGGAAACAGATCTGAAAATTCCCTCACTACTAGAACTGACTCCACAATAGGGGTATCAATACTGACGTCTATCACATAAGCTAGATATGCGTCACACCCCTTCTCAACAATTCGTTGAGCTTTAAGAATTGAAATAAATATGTTGGGAGTATACTCTAAGGTACTTCTCCACTCTAATCGCAAGAATCCTGGCATAGCCAGCATTACGGTCTTAGCGTCACAATCACGAATATCATAATGGGGAGACAACCAGTCCATGCCCAAAATAATATCAAAGTCCACCATGTTGAGCAATAATAAATCAGCTCTGGTATCAAAACCACTAAGAGCAATCAAACATGACCGATACACGCGATCCACAACAAGAGAATCTCCCACAGGAGTAGACACATAAATAAGGGAACTAAAAGAATCCCGAGATACGCCCAAATACGGGGAAAAAGAAGAGGACACATAAGAATATGTAGAGCCTGGGTCAAATAATACTAACGCATCTCTATGACAGACCGAAACAATACCTGAAATGACAAAATTAGAAGCAACTGCCTCTGTACGAGTAGGAAGTGCATAATATCTGGCCTGGGCTCCCCCTTTAGGGTGACCTACACCTTGAGTTGACTGAGCAGGTAGGGGGCAGCCGGTGTTGTAATCATAGCTTGAGGACCTGGTGGAGCACGTTGTGGCTGAGAAGTCTGTGGAGGTGTACCCCTCCTAATACTGGGGCAATACCTCACCACATGCCGAGTGTCGCCACACTCAAAACAAGCTCTAGGAGGACGTGGATGTTGTGGCTGGCTCGGGCCAAATCTGCTGGACTGGCCGCTAGGAACACCACGTGCAGGAGGCACACTAGATACTGGCGGTGCATAATAAGGATCCTGGGGTTTAGAAGGAGCTAGAACACTGCTGGTGGCTGGAAGAGCTGAATGAACGGGGCGGCTCACATAACCCCTACCATGGCGAGTTGATGGGGCACGAGCGCCAGAATAATAACTAGTCTCTTGAGACCTCTTGTCCTCCCTCTCATCTATATCCCGGGAAAACATGCCCTCAAATCTCCTGGCAATACCCACATCCTGCTAATAAGAAATATCCATATCCAACCCCCTAGCCATACTACTCCGGATGTTGGTGTGGAGTCCCTATATAAACCGTCAAACCCTCTCTCGAACTAGGGCAACTAAGGTCGGTGCATGTCGGGCCAAATCGCTAAAATGGAATGCATACTCTGACACAGTCATAGCACCCTGGTGCAGCTGCACAAATTACGCGCGCCATGAGTCCCTAAGGCTCTGAGGGACACACTCTCTCAAAATTGTGTCCGAGAACTGAGTCCATGTAAGTGAAACTTCCTCATCCAGACTACTCAACTCATAAGAACGCCACCACAGATAGGCTGCTCCTCTAAGCTGAAATGTAGTAAAAGAAACCCCACTCATCTCTGCTACACCCATAGTACGGAGAATACGATGATACTCTTCCAGAAAATTTTGAGCATCATCTGTAGCCAACATGCTGAAGGTAGGTGGGTGGTACTTCTTGTACCTCTCAAGTCTGAGTTGATCCACCTCAGAAGTTGCTGCCCTAACTTCGGGCTGAGCTGGAACTACCAGATGCATTGGTATAATCTCTAGAACCTGGTCGACTTTAACCCGCTGCTCTGGAGTACCGGCGATGGGAGTCTGTGATCCTCCCCCGTCCTGAGATGTAGAAGGGGCAAGTGGAATCAATCCAGCCTGAGCTAAGGTTCTGAACATGCTCAGAAACTGCGATAGAGTCTCCTGGAGAGATGGTGCAGCAACAGGAACCTCAGGTGTCTACCCTCCAGCTGGAGCTACTGGTGGCTCCTCTGTAGCAGCTCGTGCGGTGCTATGGCTGCACCATGTGAACATCCTCGGCCTCTACCCCAGCTCCGGCCTTTCCCAGTTCTAGCACGGGGCACGGGTGCCTTGTCATTTGATCCGCCTGTACGTTTCATCACCATCTGTGAGAGAATAGAATACTAAAGTTTAGAATTTTTTGAAGTCAACAATTTTTGCACGACGAGGAATCAAAGTAGTGAAATTTTCCTAACAGTTCCATAGCCTCCTGAAGATAAGTACATACGTCTCTATACCGATCCGCCAGACTCTAATAAACCGACTTATGACTCACGACACCTATGAACCTAGAGCTTTGATACCAACTTATCACGACCCAATTTCCCCTCTATGTGATATCATGACGGCACCTAGTCTCTACAACTAGGTAAGCCTAACATTTTGTGGAATAATGAAATAAAAAATATAATTTTAACCAACTATTCAAAAATACATAACAATCCCAAAACCCGGAACATCGTGAATCACAAACTCCAGGAGGAACATCTAGTGTCTTTATACATCAGAGTCTATCAAAAGAAAATACATAAGATAATAGACATTGGGAAGAGTAGAAGGGGGATCTGAGGTCTACGGACGTGGCAAATATACCTTGAAGTATCCAAACCTATCCCGACTCACTAATAGTGCAACTGATAAGGAGCACCTCGATCTGCACACGAAAAACATGTGCAGAAGAGTAGCATGAGTACACCACAATCGGTACCCAGTAAGTGCCAAGCCTAACCTCGATAGAGTAGTGACGATGTGACGTCCGGGCTCTACTGGAATATGATAATAAAGCAAAGCAAGAATGAAATATCGTAGTAAAATAAACACTGAAATTTAACAAGAAAGAATTCATAGAATGTAACAACTCAATACACAGAAATACAATAGGGGATCTACCAAAAAACCGTCTCGTAGTCCCAAAAGAAAATGTGCAGGGGGGATCTCCCGGAATACCGTTCCGTAGTCCCAAAGTAAATATGTAAGACATGGAAATCTCCCGTAATACCGTTCCGTAGTCCCAAAATAAATATGCAGTATAGGAGGATCTGCCGGAATACCGTTCTGTTGTCCCAAAATAAATATGCAATATAGGGGGATCTCCCGGTATACCGTTTCGTCGTCCCAAAGTAAATATGCAGTGCAAACAATAGAAATACCACTACATCACTAAATCTTACGATTTAGACTAAGTACCAGTCAAGGAAGAAGCAGGAAATTCACTAAGCATGTTGCACAGAGTTCACATAAGTAATTAAGACACGTAGACATGCTGTATTAGACTAAACAGGATAGCTACACATATTGGGATAACTCAATTAAAAATAGAAATAGATTAATACTAATTAATAAGGTATAACTCAAAATAAAAGGAAAACATGTTGTTGCTTAGTAAGAAAATCAGGTTTTTCCACAACTAGCATGTATACGTACTCGTCACCTCACATACACGGTGCTCACATATCACAATAGTTCCAAATCCTAAGGAGATTTTCCCCACACAAGGTTAGGCAAGCCACTTACCTCGAACCAAGCTCAATCAATCGGTCACAATGCTATTTCCATGAATATTCGACTCTGAATGGCCCAAATCTAGTCAAAAACAATTACATATCATAAATACAACTATAATAGACTAGTCTAATTAATGAAATCAAGATTTTATTAAAAATTCCAAAATTCGTCCTAAATGTCGACCCGTACTCACGTCTCGGAATCGGATAAAAGTCATAAAATACAAATACCCATTCACTCACGAGTCTAACCATATAAAAATTACCCAAATCCGAACAGAAATCCCCTTTCAAAACTCGAAATCTTTGTTGAAGAAGTTCTTCCAAACTCTTCCCAATTTCAACCCCAAAATCCAAAATTAAATGATGAAATCAACCATAGATTAGTGGAATATAACCATAAAGAGTTAAGAATCGTTACGTAATTGATATCTCTGAAAATCCCTCAAAATCTCGTCCATATCCGAGCTCCCTATCTCAAGTTTTGATAAAAATGGCTAACCCTCATTTTTGGAAACTTTAATACTGCCCAGGCATCCCTTCTTCGTGAACACGGCCACACCCTCGCATTCATGAAGCACAAAATTGCTTCAGTCTGAAATCCTTCATCGTGAACGCGATGATCTACTCGTGAACGCAAAGGTTACTCAGCTCGACCCTACGCGAACGCGAGACCTCATCGCAAACGAGTAGACTAATTACCTCAGAGCTTCGCGAACACGGGACATCCATCGCGGACGCGAAACACAAACCTACCTGCCACTAGCTCCTCTTCGCGAACGCGGAAATCTCCTCGCGAAAGAAGGAACCAACAACTAGAGAACCAGAAAATTCTGCAATTCTTCACAACTCCAAAATGATCTGTTAAGCATCCGAAACTCACCCAAGATCCCCGGGACAACAACAACAACAACAACAACCCAGTATAATCCCACTAGTGGGGTCTGGGGAGGGTAGTGTGTACGCAGACCTTACCCCTACCATGAGGTTGAGAGGATGTTTCCAATAAACCCTCGGCATCCTTCCCTCCAAGAACTCCCCACCTTGCTCTTGGGGTGACTCGAACTCACAACCTCTTGGTTGGAATTTGAGGTTGCTTACCATCAGAGCAACCCCCGGGACCTTAACCAAAAATATCAGCCAGTCCTAAAACATCACATGAACTTAGTCAAGCCCTTAAATCACATCAAACAATGCTATAAACACAAATTACACATCGATTAAAGCCTAATGAACTTCGAAGTTGCAAACTTCTACATCTGACGCCGAAACCTATTAACTCAAGTCCGATTGACCTCAAATTTTACACACAAGTCGTATTCAACATTACGGACCTACTTAAACTTTTGGAATCGAAATCCGACCCCGATATCAAAAAGTCCACTACTGGTCAAAATCTCCAAAAATTCGACTTTCGCCATTACAAGTCTAAATAAGCTACGGACCTCCAAAACACAATTCGGACATGCCCCTATGTCCTAAATCACCTAAAAGAGCTAACAAAACCGACAGAATTCTATTCCGGAGTCATTTTTTACGGTCCAAATCCTAAGGCTTAAACCTCCATTTAGGGACTATGTGTCCCAAAACACTCAAAAAACCAAAACAAAACCTCTCGGCAAATCATAATAGCAGAAAAAGATATGGGAGAAGCAGTAAAGAGGGGATCGGGTCTATTACTCTCAAAACAACCTGCCGAGTTGTTACACTTAGTCTCTTCCTAGTCCGTAATTTAAATGTTTTCTACATGGATTTGGGTTTAGGACTCCGACCCTAACCTATAAATACCCCCTAAATTTGATTAGTGAGGGGTTGGTAAATTTTGGAGTAAAGATAAGGCAAAGAGGGATTGCAATATGATTGAATATAGCGCGATCTTGAACCTAGTCATTAGTGAATTGATTTGCGAATAGGATAGAAATATACCTATTTGCCGTGCTTAGCCAATTGTACACAAAATTATTAATGCGTTCTTTTTATCTCTAATCTCATAGGAATATAGGGTTTAGAGTAAATTGAATAGGCTCGTAGAAGTTGTCAAATTTCTATGAGTATTATTGTCCTTGCAGGTTAATAAGCAATATAAATTAATAAGTCGAGTTGATTGAAGAATTCAATAGATTGTTACTTAACTGTGACCCTGAAATATTATTTCTCATTGAATTAAAATCTTTGTGTAAAGCATGCTAGTTAATTAGTTCTTTTAATTAAAAAAATATTACATGTAACTTGTTCTTGACTCGATAAATTAAAAACTGCTTAATTTAGTTGATAATTGATCACAAGTACTCGTGAGAACATTACTCTACTCACTCTTAATTACTTGAATGACTACGTATACTTGTCACTGCATTTTATGAGCAACACTCCGATCACCTAAAAAAATTCCAGACCATAAAAATGACCTAAGGAATAATAGTCACTGCCTCGCCATGACCGTTCCTCATGTTTTGGCATTTTAGGGCCATAAAATTTGAATTTCGCCCGATTCTCATATTTTCATGTATTATTATTGCCCACTCTTTCTGCGTGGACCTAGGCGACCAGACCCGGATCACCAAAAATTTTGTCGTCGCATTAAAAATTACCTTAGGAATAATATCACTGTATCTCCATGACCGTTTCTCATTTTTGGCATTTTTGGGCCAGGAAACTGAAATTCCGTCAGATTCCTAAATTTTTGTATGCTACAGCCCACGCCTTCTGCATGGACCCAGGCGACTGGACCAGGTGATGTTTGGCTATAAATGTATTTTTTAGAGCATTTCTTACCTTACATTTGAATATTTTAGAGATTAAATATTTGATGTTTGAGCGTAACTATGTCGTTTTATGTGTAGGATTGTTGAAGGATGAAAATGCATGAATGTTGCACACATGGACGTCAAAGATACACAAAAAGAGAAACAAAAGGCAGAAAACTTGGACCAGGTACCAGAGTGCGCGACGCCTGGTTCAGCGTGAGGTCCATCAGGCGTTATAGTAGGCGACACATACTTTGCAACGCGCCTCACACTGGGCCTCGCGAGCTCTGAGGCTTGGTCTCTTCCTAGTCCGTGATTTAAATGTTTTCTACATGGATTTGGGTTTAGGACACCGACCCTAAACTATAAATACCCCCTAAATATGATTGGTGAGGGGGTTGTTCAATTTTGGAGGAACGATAAGGCAAAGAAACACAAACGGGGCACGAAATTCATCATTCCTCCATATCTCATCTAGTATTCATAGCATTTATGTTTAAAAATAATATTTTGATTATTTTCATGAACATGAGTGGCGAAGAACGTCATTATTCGTGGGTTATGGTTTTACATGAATGTTGATATTTGGAGATTGATTTGATGATTTAATTCATCATATTGGGTTGTTTATTCATATCCCGAGCCTAATTATTTTACTGCCTAGCTAACAGTGAAATATTGTATATGAATCTTGAGTTGAACTTGAAAGAGGGAATTTTTGATTGCAATAGGATTGAATATAGCGCGATCTTGAACCTAGTCATTGGTGAATTGATTTGCGAATAGGATAGAAATACACCTATTTGCCGTGCTTAGCCAATTTACAAAACATTATTAATGCATTTTTTTTATCTCTAATCTCATCGAAATATAGGGTTTAGAATAAATTGAATAGGCGAGTAGAAGTTGCCAAATTTCAACGAGTATTATTGTCCTTGTAGGTTAATAAGCAAGATAAATTAATAAGCCGAGTTGATAGAAGAATTCAACAGATTGTTACTTAACCGTGATCCTTAAATATTATTTCTCATTGAATTAAAATCTTTGTGATAAGCATGCTCGTTAATTTGTTCTTTTAATTAAACAAAAATTACCCGGAACTTATTCTTGACTCGATAAATTAAAAGCTGCTTAATTTAGTTGATAATTGATCACAAGTACTCGTGAGAACATTACTCTACTCACTCTTAACTACTTGAATGATTACGTATACTTGTGTCTGCATTTTGGGGGCAACACTCGGATTACCTAAAATTTTGCCAGACCATTAAAAATGACCTAAGGAATAATATTCACTGCCTAGCCATGATCGTTCCTCGTTTTTTAGCGTTTAAGGGCCAAACAATTGAAATTCCACCTGATTCCTACATTTTCGTGTGTTATAGCCCACGCCTTCTGCTTGGTCCAGAAAACCGGACTTGGATTGCCTAAGTTTTTGTCGGGCCATCAAAAATAACCTAAGAAACAATACTCACCGCCTCGCCATGATCGTTCCTCATTTTTGACGTTTTAGGGCCATAAAACTAGAATTTCACACGATTCTCAGATTTTCGTGTGCTATAGCCAACGCCTTCTACATGAGCCCGGGCGAACGAACCCGGATCACCTAAAATTTTGCCAGCCCATCCAAAATGACCTAAGTAACAATAGTCACCGCCTCGCCATTGCCTTTCCTCGATTTTGGCATTTAAGGGCTATAAAACTGGAATTTCGCCTAATTTCCAATTTTCGTGTGCTATCGCCCATGCCTTCTGCATGAGCCCGGGTGACAGGACCCAGATCGCCTGAAATTTTTCTAGCCCATCAGAGACGACCTAAGAAAAAATAGTCACAGCCTCACCATGACCATTGTCTGTGTTTTGGCGTATTAGGGCCATAAAACTTGAATTTTGTCCTATTTCTTAATGTTTATGTGCTATAGCACACACCTTCTACAAGGGCTCGGGCGGGCGGACCCGAATCGCCTAAAAACTATTTCCCCATCAAAAATGACCTAAGGAACAATAGTCACTGCCTCACTATTACCGTTCTTCATTTGTTAGCGTTTTAGGGCCATAAAACATGAATTTCGCCCAATTCTCATATTTTCATCTATTATTGCCCAATCCTTATGCGTGGACCTAGGCGACCAGATCCGGATCTCCTAAAATTTTGTTGGCCCATCAAAAATGACCTTAGGAATAATATCACTGTATCTCCATGACTGTTTGTCATGTTTGGCATTTTAGGACCATGAAACTGAAATTCCGCCTGACTCTTAAATGCTTGTATGCTATAGCCCACGCCTTGTACATGGACCCAGGCGACCAGACCAGGTGATGTTTGGCTATAAATCTATTTTTTAGAGCATTGCTTACCTTACATATTAATATTTTAGTGATTAAATGTGTGACGTTTGACCTTAACTATGTCGTTTTATGTGTAGGATTGTTGAAGCATGAAAATGCATGAACGTTGCACACATGGACGTCAAAGATACACAAAAAGAGCCACAAATGGCAGAAAACTTGGACCATGTGCCAGAGTGCGCGATTCCTGGTTCAGCGTGAGGTCCATCAGGCGTTACAGTGGGCGACACATACTTTACAACGCGCCTCACACCAGGCCTCGCGAGCTCTGAGGCTTGTCTCTTCCTAGTCCGTGATTTAAATATTTTCTACATGGATTTGGGTTTAGGACACCGACCCTAACCTATAAATACCCCCTAAATATGATTAGTGAGGGGGTTGTTCAATTTTGGAGTAATAATAAGGCAAAGAAACACAAACGGAGCATGGAATTCATCATTCTTCCATATCTCATCTAGTATTCATAGATTTTATGTTTAAAAATAATATTTTTATTATTTTCATGAACATGAGTGGCTAAGAACGTCATTATTCATGGGTTATGGCTTTACACGAATGTTGAAATTTGGAGATTGATTTGATGATTTAATTTGTCATATTAGGTTGTTTATTCATATCCTAAGCCTAATTATTTTACTACCTAGCTAACAGTGAAATATTGTATATGAAACTTGAGTTGAACTTGAAAGATGGTATTCTTGATTGCAATAGGATTGAATATAGCACGATCTTGAACCTAGCCATTGGTGAATTGATTTGCGAATAGGATAGAAATATACCTATTTGTCGTGCTTAGCCAATTGTACAAAACATTGTTAATGCGTTCTTTTTATCTCTAATCTCATAGTAATATACGGTTTAGAATAAATTGAATAGGCGAGTAGAAGTTGTCAAATTTCTACGAGTATTATTGTCCTTTCAAGTTAATAAGCAAGATAAATTAATAAGTCGAGTTGATTGAAGAATTCAATAGATTGTTACTTAACCGTGATCCTGAAATATTATTTCTCATTGAATTAAAATCTTTGTGATAAGCATGCTAGTTAATTAGTTCTTTTAATTAAACAAAAATTACCTTGAACTTGTTCTTGACTCGATAAATTAAAAACTGCTTAATTTAGTTGATAATTGATCACAAGTACTCGTGAGAACATTACTCTACTCACTCTTAATTACTTTAATGATTGCGTATACTTGTGTCTGCATTTTGGGAGCAACACTCGGATCACCTAAAATATTTCCAGACCATAAAAAATGACCTAAGGAATAATAGTCACTACCTAGCCATGATCGTTCCTCGTTTTTAGTGTTTAAGGGACATAAAACTAATTTTTCACCATATTCCTAGATTTTCGTGTGTTATAGCCCACGCCTTCTGCTTGGGCCCAGGAAACCGAACTAGGATTGCCTAAATTTTTGTCGGACCATCAAAAATAACCTAAGAAACAATACTCACCGCCTCGCCATGATTGCTCCTCATTTTTGACGTTATAGGATCATAAAACTAGAATTCCTCACGATTCACATATTTTCGTGTGCTATAGCCTACGCCTTCTACATGAGCCCGGGCGAACAAATCCGGATCGCCTAAAATTTTTCCAGCCCATCCAAAATATCCTAAGTAACAAAAGCCACCGCCTCACCAATGCCTTTCCTCATTTTTTGCGTTTAAGGTCTATAAAACTGGAATTTTGCCAAATTCCCAAATTGTGGTCTGTTATTGCCCACTCCTTCTGTGTGGACCTAGGCGACCAGACCCAGATCACCTATAATATTATCGGCCCATCAAAAACGACCTTAGGAATAATATCACTGTATCTCCATGACCGTTTCTCATTTTTGGCATTTTAGGGCCATGAAACTAAAATTCCGTCTCATTCCTAAATTTTTGTATGATATAGCCCACGCCTTATTCATGGACCCAGGTGAACGGACCAGGTGATGTTTGGCTATAAATGTATTTTTTTAGAGCATTTCTTACCTTACATTTGAATATTTTAGAGATTAAATGTGTGACGTTTGAGCGTAACTATGTCGTTTTATGTGTAGGATTGTTGAAATATGAAAATGCATGAACATTGCACACATAGAAGTCAAAGATACACAAAAAGAGAAACAAAAGGAAGAAAACTTGGACCAAGTACCAGATTGCACGACGCCTAGTTCAGCGTGAGGTCCATCAGGCGTTATAGTGGGCGACACATACTTTGCAACGCGCCTCACACCGGGCCTCGCGAGCTCTGAGGCTTGGTCTCTTCCTAGTCCGTGATTTAAATGTTTTCTACATGGATTTGGGTTTAGGACACCGACCCTAACCTATAAATACCCCCTAAATATGATTGGTGAGGGGGTTGTTCAATTTTGGAGGAACGATAAGGCAAAGAAACACAAACGGGGCACGAAGTTCATCATTCCTCCATATCTCATCTAGTATTCATAGATTTTATGTTTAAAAATAATATTTTGATTATTTTAATGAACATGAGTGGCTAAGAACGTCATTATTCGTGGGTTATGGTTTTACACGAATGTTGATATTTGGAGATTGATTTGATGATTTAATTCATCATATTGGGTTGTTTATTCATATCCCGAGCCTAATTATTTTACTGCCTAGCTAACAGTGAAATATTGTATATGAATCTTGAATTGAACTTGAAAGAGGGAATTTTTGATTGCAATAGGATTGAATATAGCGCGATCTTGAACCTAGTCATTGGTGAATTGATTTGCGAATAGGATAGAAATACACCTATTTGTCATGCTTAGCCAATTGTACAAAACATTATTAATGCATTTTTTTTATCTCTAATCTCATCGAAATATAGGGTTTAGAATAAATTGAATAGGCGAGTAGAAGTTGTCAAATTTCTACGAGTATTATTGTCCATGCAGGTTAATAAGCAAGATAAATTAATAAGTCGAGTTGATTGAAGAATTCAACAAGATTGTTATTTAACCGTGACCCTGAAATATTATTTCTCATTGAATTAAAATCTTTGTGCTAAGCATGCTAATTAATTAGTTTTTTTAATTAAACAAAAATCACCTCGAACTTGTTCTTGACTCGATAAATTAGAAACTGCTTAATTTAGTTGATAATTGATCACAAGTACTCATATACATGTGTCTGCATTTGGGAGCAACACCTGTATCACCTAAAAATTTTCCAAAACATCAAAAATGACCTAGGGAATAATAGTCACTGCCTAGTCCTGATCGTTCCTCGTTTTTTGGCGTTTAAGGGCCATAAATCTGAAATTCCACCTGATTCCTAGATATTTGTATGTTATAGCGTACGCCTTCTGCTTGGGCCCAGGAAAGCGGACTTGGATCTCCTAAACTTTTGTCAGACAATCAAATACAACCTAAGGAACAATACTCACCACCTCGCCATGACCGTTCCTCGTTTTTGACGTTTTAGGGCCATAAAACTAGAATTTCACATGATTCCTAGAATTTCGTGTGTTATAGCTTACGGCTTCTACATGAGCCCGAGTGACTGGACCCGGATCGCCTAAAATTTTTGTGGCCCATAAAATACAACCTAAGTAACAATAGCCACCACCTCGCCAATGCCTTTCCTCATTGTTTGACGGTTCAGGGCTATATAAATGGAATTTCGTCTAATTCTCAAATTTTCGTGTGCGCCTTCTGCGTGAGCCCGGGCGACCGGATCCAGATCGCCTAAAATTTTTCCGGCCCATCAGAAACCACCTAAGAAAAAATATTCACGGCCTCTCCATGACCTTTCCATGTGTTTTGCCGTATTAGGGCCATAAACCTTGAATTATGTCCTATTTCTTGATTTTTTTGTGCTATAGCACACGCCTTCTACATGGGCTCGGTGGGCTCGGGCGACAGGACCGAAATTGCCTAAAAAGAAATTTCCCCATCAAAAACAACCTAAGGAACAATAGTCACCGCATCGGGATGTCCGTTCCTCATTTCTTGGCGTTTGAGGGCCACAAAACTGGAATTTCGCCTGATTCTCAAATTTTGTTCGCTATAGCCCAGTCTATCTACATGGGCCCGGGAGGCCTGACCCGGATTACCTAAAATTTTATGGGCCCATACAAAATGGCATAAGGAATAATAGTCATCGCCTCTCCATGACCGTTCCACCTTTTTGACGTTTTTGGGCCACAAAACTGAAATTCCGCATGATTCCCAAATTTTTGTGTGGTCTATGTCATCTGCATGGGCACAAACGACAAGACCAAAATCGCCTAAAATTTTATCGACTCATCGAAAATGACCTAAGGAACAATAGTCATCGCCTTGTCATGACCGATCCTCATTGTTTTGCGTTTTAGGGCCACAAAAATGAAATTTTGCCTGATTCCCAAACTTTTGTGTGTAATAGCCCACGCCTTCTGCATAGGCCCGGGTGACCTGACCTAGATAGCCTAAAATTTTGTCGGCCTATAAAAAATGACCTACGAAATAATAGTTATCTTCTCGCCATTATCGTCCCTTATGTTTGGCGTTTTAGGGCCATAAAACTAAAATTCCACCCGATTCCTAGAATTTTGTGTTTTTTAGCCCACGCCTTCTGTATGGGCTTTAAACCTGGATTGCCTAAAGTTTTGTCATCCAAAAAACAAAGACCTGCAAAATAATAAAAATCCCCTCGCCATGAACGTTCATTAGTGTTTGGCATTTTAAGGTCACAAAACTTGAATTCCACCCGATTCCCTGATTTTTGTGTGCTATAGCCCTCTCCATCTTCATAGGCCCGAGCTACCAGATTCAAATCACCTAAAGGTTTACTAGCCTATCAAAATAGACCTAAGGAACAATAGTCATCGCCTCGTCATGACCGTTCACGTAACGACCGACCGGTCATTTTGATACCTAGTGCAGCGTCCGGCGGTTTGAGGCCTTGAGTAGATTCACTTCATGTATCATGACTTGAATGTGTGGTCGGAATTGAATTTAGGGAAGTTCGGAGTTGTTTCGGAAGGAAAATTCTCAATTGGGAAGCTTTTAGTTGGAAGAGTTTACCAAGGTTTGACTTTTGAGTAAACGACCTCGAAATTGGGATTTAAAGATTCCAATAGGTTCGTATGATGATTTCGTACTTGGGCGCTTATTCGGGTTGAGTATTGAGTGGCCCAAGAGCATTTCGGCGCCTATTATGGAAGGGTGGTATTTCGAAAGTTTAAGAATTTCTTAAGTTTGATTCAAAGTGAACTTTGGTCTTTTCGATGTACGTTTGAAGTTCCAAGCCTTGGAATATGCTTGTATCATAATTTGTGACTTGCACGCAAAATTTGGCATCATTACAGGATGTTTAAGTATAATTCAGATGCGTTCAGTGAAGTTTAAAAGTTTAAAGAAAGGTTTTGATCGTCGATTTGTAGTTTTGATATTGTTTGATATGATTTGAGGCCTCGAGCAGGTCCGTGTTATGTTATGGAACTTGTTCGTAAGTTAGGACGGGGTCCCGTGGGGATCGGGTGTGTTCCGAATGAGTGGCGGATCACTTTGGAGCTTTGTTGCATTGTTGAAGGGCCTCAGTACTGATGCAATCGCACCTGCGGAAAAAAGGGCCGCAGATGCGACTCCGCAGAAGCAGCCTGGCAAGCGCAGAAGCGGATTTTGTTGGGGGAAGACTGTGATCGCATATGCAGTCGAGTTTCCGCATAAACGGATCCACACCTGGGTTCTCACATGTGCGAGCTTGATGTCGCAGAAGCTGTTGTCGTAGAAGCAAAAATGGAATAGCATAAGCAGGATTTTCTGGGCGGTGTGGTTTTAAAAGCAGGGGTTTGAGCTCATTTTCACTTCATTTCTTCCATGGGAGCCGACTTTGGAGTGCCATTTTCTTCGCCAATCATGAGATAAGTGATTCCTATAACTTGTGAGTTAAATATACGAATTTATGCTTGTAAATTCATGAAATTTTGTATAAATTGTGGAGCTTTTGAAGAAAACCTAGAAATTGGTATTCTTCGATTTTTACCATGAAATTGGACATGGAATTTGGAATAAATCATAAATTTGAGTTTATAACATTATGAGTAAAGTTTATCTTTGAAATTTTTTGAAATCCAGGCATGTGGGCCTGAGGGTTGACTTTATTGACTTTTCGAGTGAAGTTGAGAATTTTTATAAATTGTTAAATTATAAGCATCGGAGTATATTTTGATTAAATTTCACATTGTTTGACTAGTTTAATATTGATGGGCATTCAGTTTGAGGTGTTAGAGGGGCGTTGGAGCCGGTTATGGAACTTCGGAGCAAGGTAAGTCTCCTGTCTAATCTTGTGAGGGAAAAATTACCCCGTAGATGTTATATTAATTATATGCTACATGTTGTGGGAGCTACCCACGTATGAGATGACTAGTGTGCGTGTGTATGTAAGAATTCCTGATTATGTCCGGGTAGACTATGATTCACACCATGCTTTAAATATACTAAATGAGCTATCCTTACTTGTTTAATTACTTTATTCGCATCACGACCTGAGATTATACTTGCATAGAGTAATGGACTCACTATTTTAGAAATTTGACGAGGTATTTGATTAGCTGTGGAAACTGTGCTTCCCTTGTGAATTTCTCCCGTGTTGTACGCGTTCACCGCAAAGTTTTTCACAAACTTCATAAGTCACACGTATATTCGTGAGTGGGGTCAAGGACCCGTTAAGCTTCTTATTCTTATGGGATCGGGTCGTTCGCCTCGACAGTATCATATTCTATTGAGATTGGGCCATTCTCCTTTGCATTTATATAAAACACTCTAATGGGATCTGGCCGTTTATATCGGCAACTTTATAAACACTCTTATGGGATTGAGCAGTTCGCCTCGGCAGAATCGTGCGTAATATCTGATAAAAAGCCACTGTATCCGTGAGATTTCTGGGTTTGAGTTGTGTCGACCCATCTGGTGGGGACCATATAATTTAAAATCCGGTTAAGGAGGTAACCGATATTTGAGAACTTGTGTTTACTGTTCAGAGGAGGATCGTACCTCGTACCTGTATTTGTTTACACTATTTATTTACCATGCCTCATACTTGATTACTTTCTACTGTACCTGATTTATTTGACTGCCAGTAAGTGTCGATGTCGACCCCTCGTCACTACTTCTCTGAATTTAGAATAGATACTTACTAGGTACGCGTTGATTTACGTACTCATGCTACACTTCTGCACTTATTGTGCATGTATATATATATTTATGGTGGTCTTTTGGATGTAGAGGCACAAGTAGTGTGGGGACATTATGGTGAGCTGTATTAGCATTATGATCCACAGTATATGGAGTCTCCATCAGAATTATTTACATTTTTCTTGTCTAACTTGTATTCCAGACAGATGTTGTATTGTTATTGCACCTTCTAGTAGATGCTCATGCACTTGTGACACCGGGTTTTGAGGGGTGTTCTAGAATTGTGATGGATTATTTTACATTGATACACTTTTACTTATTATTTTTAATTAAACTGTACGTAACTATGATTTATTTTAATGCACTGAACTCTCTATCTAAATAAGATTCATGAGTTTAAAAAATATGAATAATTAAGCGTTGGCTTGCCTAACGGCAACGTTTGGGCGCCATCACGGCGTATGGTGGATTTTGGGTCGTGATAGATCCTCGTTTTTAGTCTTTTTAGGACCACAAAATTGGAATTCTGCCTAATTCCTAGATTTTCATGTGTTATACCCTACGTCAACTGAATGGGCCCCGGCAACCGGACCTGAATCGCCTACATTTTTGTCGGCCTAACAAAAATGACCTAAGGAACAATAGTCATCGCCTCGCCATAATCGTTCCTCATTTTTCGGCATTTTACAGCCACAAAACTGGAATTCCGCCTGATTTACATATTTTCGTGTGCTATAGCCTACGCCATCTGCATGGGCCTGGGTGACCAGACCCAAATCGCATAAATATTTTACCGGCCCGTGAAAAATGACCTAAGGAATAATAGTCATCGCCTTGCTATGATCGTTTCTCATGTTTATGCGTTTTAGGGCAATAAAACTGGAATTCCACCTGATTCTCATATTTTCGGGGCTTATAAGCCACGCCATCTGCATGGGCTCGGGCGACCAGACCTAAATCCCCTAAAATCTTCCCGGCCCATAAATAACGATGTAAGGAACAATAATTATCACCTTACCTTGATCTTTCCTCATTTTTGGCATTTTAGGGAAATAAAACTGGAATTCCGCCCGACTCCAAGATTTTCGTGTGTTATAGCCCACCTAATCTGTATGGGGCCGGGCGATAGGACCCGGACCGCCTAAAATTTTTCATGCTCGTAAAAAATGACCTACAGAACAATAGTCATTGCCTTTAGCATTTTATGGCCATAAACTTGAATTCCGCCCAATTCCTAGTTTTTCCTTTGCTACCCACGCCATCTGCATGCATCCGGGCAACCGAACCCGAACCGCCTAAAAATTTTCCAGACCATCAAAAATGACCTAAGGAACAATAATCATTGCCTCGCCATGACCGTTCCTCATTTTCTGGTATTTGAGGGCCATAAATTGGAACTCCGCTCGATTCCTAGATTTTCATATGCTATAGCCCATGCCATCTGAAGAGGCCCAAGCAACCGGACCCGAATTGCCTAAAAGTTTTCCGGCCCTTTAAAAACGACCTAAGGAATTCATTGCCTCACCATGGTCGTTCCTCATTTTATTGCGTTTTAGGACTACAAAACTTGAATTCCGCCCGTTTTCCAAATTTTGGAGTGCTATAGTCCACGCCATCTGCATGGGCCCGGGCGACTAAACCCGGATCGCCTAAAAATTTTCTATCCCATCAAAAATGTCCTAAAGAATAATAGTCATTGCTTCGCCATGACCGTTCCTCATTTTTTGGCATTTTAGAGCCACAAAACTAGAATTTTGCCAGATTTCTAGATTTTCATGTGTTATAACCCACGCCATCTGCATGGGCCCGGGTGACTGGACTCGGATCACCTAAAAAATTTCCAGCCCATCAAAAACGATCTTAGGAATAATAGCCATCGCCTCGTCATGGAATTGCGCCCGTTTCTCAGAGTTTCGTATGCTTTAGCCTAAGCCACCTGCATGGGCTCGGGCGACCGGACATGGATCGCCTAAAAATATTTCGACCCATCAAAATCAACCTAAGGAATAAGAGACATTGCCTCACCATGGTTGTTCCTGGTATTTTTTGCGTTTTAAGGCCACATAATAGGAATTCTGTTATTTTCACATATTTTCGTGTGTTGTAGCCAACGCCAACTGCATGGCCCGAGCAACCAAACTCGGATTACCTAAAATTTTGCCATCCTATAAAAATAACCTAAGGAACAATAGTCATTGCCTCGCCATGAATGTTCTTCATTTTTTGACGTTTTAGGGCCACGAAACTGGAATTACGTCCGATTCCCTGATTTTCGTGTGCTATAACCTATGTCATCTGTATGGGCCCGGGCGATCATACATAGATAGCCTAAACTTATGCTGGACCATCAAAAAAGACCTAAGGAACAATAATCATCTCTTTGCCATGACCTTTCCTCAGATTTTGGCATTTTAGTGCCACAAAACTGGAATTTAGCCTAATTCCTAGATTTTCGTATGCTATGCCATCTGCATGGGCCCGGGTGACCGGTACCGGATTGCCAAAAATTTTACCGGCCCATCAAAACGACCAAAGAAATAACAGTTATCGCCTCGCCATGACCATTCCTCATTTATTGGCATTTTAGGCCCACAAAACTGGAATTACGCTCGTTTCCCAAATTATCATGTGCTATAGACTTCGCCAATTGCATGGGCCCGAGCGTCCAGACCAAGATCACCTAAACTTTTGCCGGTGCATAAAAAATAATCTAAGAAAAAATAGTCATCGCCTCGCCATGACCTTTCCTCATTTTTTGGTGTTTTAGGGCTATAAAACTGGAATTCCGCATGTTTTCCACGTTTTCATGTGCTATAGTTCACGCCATCTACATAGGCACGGGCGACCGGACCCGTATCGTCGAAAATGTATGGAACAATAGTCATCGTCTCTCCATGGTCGTTCCTCATTTTTTGGTGTTTTAGGGCCATAAACTGGAATTCCGCCCGTTTTTCGAATATTCATATGCTATAGCCACGCCATCTGCATGCGCCTGGGTGATCGTACCCGGATTGGCTAAAATTTTACCGGCCCATAAAAATAACCTAATGAATAATAGGCATCGCCTCTCCATGATCATTCCTCATTTTTTACATTTTAGGGACACAAAACTGGAATTCCTCTTGTTTCCCAAATTTTTATGTGCTATAGCCCACGCCATATGCATGGGCCCGAATGACTGGACTCGAGTTGCCTAAAATTTTACCAACCCATAAAAAATAACCTAAGGAACAATAGTCATCACCTCGCCATGGTCGTTCCTCATTTTTGGCGTTTTAGGGCCATAAAACTAGAATTTTGCCCAATTCTGAAATTTTCAGCCCGCGCCATCTTTATGGGCTCGGGCGACCAGACCCGAATTGGCTAAATTTTTTCCGGCCCATCAAAACGAGCTATGAAATAATAGCCATCGCCTCGCCATGACCGTTCCTCATTTTTAGCGTTTTAGGGACACAAAACTTGAACTTCGCCCAATTTTCCTGATTTTCATGTTTTATAGCCCATACTATCTGCATAGGCCCGGGATACCGAATTCAGATTGCCTAAACTTTTGTTGGCCAGTCAAAAATGACCTAAGGAACAATAGTCATCGCATCGCCATCACTGTTCCTTGTTTCTTGGTGTATTAGGGCCACAAAACTATAATTCCGCTTGATTCCCAGATTTTCATGTGCTATAGCCCATGCAATCTGTATGGGCCTGGGAAACCGGACCTTGATCGCCTAAAATTTTGTCGGTTTATCAAAATCGACCTAAGGAATAATAGCCATCACCTCACCATGGTCGTTCCTCATTTTTAGGTATTTTGGGGCCATAAAATTAGAATTCCGCTCGCTTCAAAGATTTTCGTATGTTATATCCCATGCCATCTACATGGGTCCGGGCGACTGGACCCGGATCGTCTAAATTTTATCGGCCTATCAAAATGGCCAAAGGAACAATAGTCATCGCCTCACCATGACCGCTTCTCGTTTTTGGGCATTTTGGAGCCACAAAAATGGAATTTTGCGTGATTCCTAGATTCTCGTGTGTTATATACCTTTAGGGTCAAAAAACTAGAATTCCTCCTGATTCCCAAATTTTCGTGTGCTATAGGCTACCACATATGCATGGGCCTGAACGACCGAACCTGAATCGCCTAAAATTTTGCAGACCCATCAGTAACAAAGGGGAACCTCCAAAGCTAGGATACTATAAGTTTAATATTGATGGCTCTTTCTTAGGTATCCGGGGTAAGGGAGGAATAGTGGGAGTATTGAGAGATAGTAATAAAAAACAAGATTTTAGGGTTTAACATGGGAGTATCACATGCCACTAGACATCTATATGGAAGCACTAATTATCCTTCAAGGTCTCAAGATTGTAGAGGAAGGAAATCTTCTACCTTGTGTTATCAAAACTGATTGCAAAGAGCTTATAGATGTGTTTACTAACAATGCTGGCCTTCATCAAAAATTTAATGGATGATTGCAAGTTCCTATTGAATGAAGCAGGTAACCCGTCACTAAAGCATATATTTAGAGAAGCAAATGGGTCACTAAAGAATACATGCAACTTAGTTGTGTTTCGGAGCCTAATTACTGATGTTGCTCCACCTACTTTTGTTGCTTCTATTTTCAAAAGGGTCAAGCTAGGAAGTCCTAGAAAGATCCCACTTTGTAGTCTCTTAGTAAGTATTTGTAATAAATGTCGTTTTAACCCAAAAAAAACTATCTGAAATTAGCTAATAAAGTTATGTTTCTATTTTTGTTTGCAACAGAAAAGTAGTTAACTATTTCTATAGCATGTAAAAGATCACTCAACTAGACAAACTTTTGATGGCCAAATACTTATTTTACCCTCTAAATTACTAATATTTATTTTGTAATATTTTTTAATATTGTATTTTTTCTCTTTTTACCCTATATATAGAGAATATATAAATCTTATTTATAAAGTAAAAAAGTAAAAAATAGTTTCCAGGCATAAATAATGTTGGAACAAAATAATAAAGTGAAGTTAATATATATAAAGTACCTCTATTTTAAATAATTTCTTTTTGTATTACATGCATGGAATCTATCCTTTAAATGCTTTTATTCTCTTTCATTCTCATTGTGTAAATAGATTTTTGAATTTTTTTTGTTATTGTAAAATTTATTGATACAAATAAATTATTCTAATTAAATTTCTCAATTATTTTGTTCATCAATTTCAGGTGCTTATACTCTTATTTTAAAATTCAACCATAATTGTTAATATAAGATTTATGTAAGTTTAAAAATTTAACTCATCGTACATGGGCAGTACGCACACGTTAAACTAGTTAGATAATAGTTTAAATAGAGGGGAGATGAGATTGGATTAGTTTCAATAGCATTTGTCAGATTGGGCTAAATTTGCCATAATATCAGCAGCTCAATTATAATTTATCCGGTACAAAATTCGAACACCTAATTAATCCCAAAAATATTCTCCTATACTTTGCAGTATGAGACTATCTCTTCTTTTTTTTTAAATTGCTGAGTAGTCGTAACTAAAAATACATGAAAGAAAAATACATTAGCTTAATATAAGCGCACTTCTTATTCTTCGAGCAGATCCACTAATTTCTACTTGATTTTAGCAAAATCAACAGTGTCTTTCCCATCATGAGCTTTCCTAAAGAAATGCTTGACATAATCTGAGTAAAGAACTTGTTTGTAAATTGGTTCCTCTCCATTCTCTAGCACTTCTGCCAAAGGACCAATTACATCACTAGGCTTAGGGTTCACAAAAATTGGCACAGAAATCCTATTATTACTGCCATTAGCCATAACTCGATGCTCAATACTCTTGTATCGTCCATTGCTCATTATTTGAAGAGCATCGCCAATGTTAATTACCAGAGCTCCATCGATTGGTGGGACGTGAACCCAAGTTTCACTGTCCAGTTTTTTCACGTAAAGCCCTCCTATATTATCCTGAAGAAGAATTGTTAATGTTGAAACATCAGAGTGACGACCTACTCCAACGGTTAATTCGGGATTAGGGCATTTTGGATAGTAGTTAACGTTAATCCTCTTTGAACCCATTAGAAGTGATTCTTTAGTTTCGTCTATTTCTTTTACGTTTAGTCCTTTCATAAGTGCCTCCAACAGCTTCTTGATCACAATTTCAGAATTTCTCAAGAAGTCCAAAGCTTCCTCCCTGAAAAAAAAAATGAAGAAGATTAGAACTTATTCCGTTTTAATTTAAACAAGGTAGTTTGACTCGGCACGAAATTTAACAAAAATCTTTTGAAATTTATGGTCTTAAAAAATTTAAAGAATAAAAACTTTGTGGGGCCACGATATTTTTGTGGGGTAAAATGGATAAATAAAAAATTTAAAGTTCAACTATTTTCAATTATAAAAATATGTTATTTTTTTTAGACATACTAATTAAAAAAAGTATGTCAACTAAATTGAATTTAGAGAAGTATCAGATATAAAGAATAAAAAAAATCATGTACTATTATATTTTATGACTGAAGTAAAATTTAGAAACTTTAAATATTTATTGATATCTTAAGTGTTATCAAAAGTAAGACGGTTATAAATACATAAATAAATAAAGTAAGACACAAAAGTATTTCCCTGTTGATAATTGTGGAAGCAGCAGGAAAAAGTGTCTACAACGTACTTGACCCTAACTTTAATTATTACATACGACAATAACACCTCGATAATTCAGTCACCACTCATGAAATAGACTTGAGCAAGTCTGCTTCAAATTTCAATACAGCACTCAGAAGTTTTAAGTTTTATATCATATGATGTAAATAATATTTACAGTTCACTTTTGAGGTAATTATAAGCAAATTTTGTAGGATAACTATTAGTCTATTTAGTAGTAATAATTGACGGTGCTAAGAATTTTTTCTAAAAGTATTCAAATTTGATTGAAGTGGAAAAAATTTCAGAGAAAAATTATGTTTAATATATGTTATATACCTCTAAAACGTATAATATTTTAGCTAAATACACAGTGTTATTTTTCGACGAAAGATAGTCAATTGACCACCCTTATGACCATGTGGTTTCGCCACTAATAATTGATAACCTGATATAAATGATAATTAACATGCTATCATAAATAAACTGATAACGTAAAAATTATTTAAGTTCGTTTTCTTCTTAAGTATTTATTTTTGGCTAAATTTAGGAGAAATTAAGGAAATGTTGAATGTTGCAAACCTGAGAGCAGAAGGCCAAAGAGCAGCAGCTTCTTCATCTGAAACATAAAAAAGGCTCAAATAATCTTTCCACTCCAAAGCCTTTTCTGCTTTTGGAGTAAAACTAGTTCCATATCTCACGTTGTTAGTGGATGAATTTTCCTTTGAATGCTTATTTTTCTCCTCTGCTGGTTGTCTGAAAAATCTATAAGTCGCTTCCTTAACAGACTCAAGAACATCAAGGGAAATATCATGATTTATAATTTGAAAAAAACCCCATTTCTCAGCTGCATTACAAATTTTTTCACCAATTAATTTTGTGTCATTATCCCAATTGGACATGTCAATGACTGGAATTTGATCATCAAGAATTACAGTGGTAGGAGTAATTCGTTCTTCGAGTGGCTGAATATATTGCTTAGGTAATGTTTGAAGTCCCATTTCTGAAAGACCTTTTACTCCATGCCCTTCATTTACTACAAAGTCTGTGATGTTTGAAAGAACTGAGACTGTAGTAGGCATTTTTTGTGTTAGTAAAAGGAATAATAAGAGAGAAAAAATAGGTTTTATGAAAAATGAATTGAATGAGGAAAACTTTGATGATCTATTGATTCTGAGTTAGTGCAGTATTTATAGGCAATTGGCATGCCATGAAAGTCTCAATGATTAAGGTTCTAAATTTTTAGTTAACTGTGGAGAAATAAATGATGTGATTGGTGCATGCACATTTTCTTTTTCTGTATGCTGTATTAGGGTTAATAGTTGCATTCACTTTTCTTTGTTCAGTAGTTACTTGTCCGTTTAAGTACGTAAACGAGGAACACGTTAGATTTAATTCCTTTGAAATTTCAACCTTTGATTTAGGTTGAATTTTAAGGTAAAATCCCGAATTATATTAGGTTACAAAAATTTAAGATAATTACATTAAAATTTTTGTGACCATAAATACGTCTTTTATTCGTTTATAGCAACGATAGCGAAACAAGTATCGACCAGAACTTTAATTCTAATTATAACCATAAGAAAATAAAGATCCTATTTTCTATGAAAGAAATGAAGAAACAAACATTTAGATTCAATAATACTAATAAAAAGAAATATATTTATATCAAGAGCTTTTCCTTATTTTGTTCTAACTCAGATATTAGCATGTATCCAGATGTTGATCTCCTTGTCTAGGCTATTGTGGTTCTTATTTCAATACAAATATTAAGTTCAAATTAATATATGAATATTTGGTTGACCTAAAGAGACCAAAGCAAAAGTAATAAAAAGAAGATCTTTTACAAAAAGAAATTAAAATAAAGCAGAAGAAAATTAGGAACGAGGTGTACAAGATTATCAAAACGTGTTGAAACAAGTTTTGTAGTCTTTGACAAAATTCCTAGTAAGTCTTTTTTCCTGTAACTATGGCCGCCGGCCCCAGATCATGCATGTACGGACACAAATACACAAAGGTTGCTTCCTATGATTTCCATTCCAGCTAACCTTATTTTGTTTTTCTTGGCTACCAGCTCTTATCTCTCTTATTTTCAAGAGAAACTTTTCAGGTAAAAGAAAATCATTTATGTAAGAAAAATTAGTAGATAATATTAACCAAGAATAAGATGGAAACAAAAATAACTTAACAAAAAATAATATTTCGTTTCAAGTCATTGCCTCGAAAGCGATTTCAGCCCAACTGAGTGCAAATCGTTAAGATCGGTTGCTCCACAAGGTTCCACAACTTCTAAATCTCACGCCCAGGACCAATTTCTCTTGTGCGCAACCCCATTCCCTTTTACTAGCTATTTACAAGCTCACTAAAGAGCAATTCAATATAAAGAGAAAAAAAAACTTTCCACCACCAATGAGAGGGACACTTTGCCTTTTACAAAAGACAAAGAAGTAACGAAGGAAAAGAGATTACAAAAAAATATTTGACTTTGCATTACCAAATATAAACAATACCAACAATTTACACAGAGACAGTGATATCAATATTAATTCCATTAAATTTAGGATTGCTAAATGATAAATAATTTTAAAAAGTAATGTATTTTCATATAATTTAATATATAATTAATTTTAACTGATGGAGCGAAAGATTAATTTGTCAGGGTTGATTGAGCTAGTGATCGACAGTTATATATCTCCTTATATTGTTTAGAATCCTCACTGCGTGATTTAAGTTTTATAATTGCGTAAGTTGGTCTAAATTAATAAATCAACTACGTTTGTGGGTAAATTTTCTGCAACTAGTTGGGTAGTTAACAGCTAGCACAGCGGTCGTAAAAGGAGGTCAAGGAAGAATAATTGTGGTAATGATAATCAAAGGAGTAAAACCAAAATTTGAAAGCCAATCTGCCACTCCTGTCTTCAGTGAAAGCGATCGGGAGGGCCTCAACTGACCTTTTAAATTTAATTTTTCATACAAAGAACAAAGAATACGTAAATACAGATGAAAAGTAAGAAAATAAAAGTTAAATCATTTTTAAATATAAAAATATGTTATTTTTGTTTTAACAGACTAATAAAAAATACAACATATAATGTGGAACAAAGGAAGTAAATAGTACATCCACTGTTAAAATTAGTACTAAGTTTGAATATTTTTTTGTGCTTCTGTTTGAACTTTATATTTTCTTTTTATTTCTCTTCATTTATTTGTGTCCCTATTGGAGGATCACGCCAGTCAAAATTGGCGATTATACTGAACAGAAAAAGCCACATATATAGACGCTAATTAACAGTAGTAAAGGTGACAGATTCATCTGCTCAATTATACTTGTATACGGTCAAAATAGATTTCGGTCTTCATACGATTGATCGAGGTCGAAAGATAATTGATCGAAAAAAGACTTTGTAATATCGAGATGAGTTCCGAAAATGATACGAACGAGCTTCAGATTTTAAGGTATAGGTCAAACACCGAATTCGAAGTCATTATCGAGCTCGGCCCCGAATCGAACTATGATGAGATGATTTCGAGCTTAAGGGGAAGAGGCCAACCGATACCGAACCCGAATCATCACCTGATCCCGAGTCCACATCAAGCTCTAGAAGCAATACCGACCAGCACCGAGGCCGATCGAGCTCGAGCTCACACACAAGAGCCGTTGTAAATACACTAAGGGAGAGAATCTCGGCAGAAATTAAGGAAAAACTGATTTATCATGGGTCTCCACTATGTATTTTTAATTATATCTAAAATAGGATCCTCCACTATAAAGAGGATGGCTACATTTCTGTAGAAAGAGTTTTTTTTTTTGCTTACATGGTAACTAAAGCACCATAATATTGAAGAGTTATTCCTTTAAGTTTCATACATTGATTCATGTTGCTTAGTCCGAAAAATCATATCCTTTCCAACCTTGTTTATTTAGTATCCGTATTTAAGATTCTATTTATCCTTACGATTTGTATTAAGCTATACCACATATCCTTAGAACTACGTACAAATTCAACTCTATCCGTTTTTCGAGTAAACAGTTTGGCGTCCACCGTGGGGCTAAGGATAACAGTGGTTATTTGATACGAATCTGCAAAAACACACCGTTTTGCGCTTGTTTCCGAAAGTATCTTGAATTTCGGATTAATAACGACTAACTACCAATGAAATGGCCCTACCTATCGACAACGAAGCTGGTCTTCAAGATGAGAACAACAACTTGACACCTAGAACCGAAAGACCACATGTCAACGCCGTTGGAGCTCGAATCGAAGTGCCGATAGATATCAATTCGCATGTAGCCATTTAGGCGAACCTACATTCTGAACCTGAAAATAGCATTCATGGTGGCACTCGATTTGCAGCTCGAAATACCAATAACATCAAGGAAAACGGCATCAACTTGCGTATGATTTTTGAAATATTGCAAGCTCAGCAGGCAACAATCGCTCAGTTGTAGAGTCAAACCCAGATACCGAGTAGATCGGAGCCCATCCAACCCCGAGAAATCGCCCATACAATGGAACCAGCTATAGTGAAATCAAATGAACAGGAGTCGGGGACTAATCCCGAAATTGCTAAGATGTTCGAAGAACTGACCAAACGAATAGAATCGGGAGAGAGGAGGATCGAAGAAAACGACAAAAATATGGAGACATACAAATCCAGGGTTGATCATATCACGGGGGCACCACCAATATTGAAGGGCTTAGATTTCAAAAATTCATACAAAAGACTCCCCCCCCCCCAAGCGCAGCTCCTAAACCGATCCCAAAGAAGTTCCGCATGCCTAAACCGATCCCAAAGAAGTCGTACCTATTCAAGGTAAGACAAAAGGATAACGAGATGCTAAGAGAATTTGTATCTCATTTCCAAATGGAACGAATGGATATACCACCAGTCACAGACGATTGGCCCGTTCAAGCTTTCACTCAAGGTCTTAACGAACGGAGCTCGATGGCTTCACGGTGGATGAAACATAACCCGATCGAGTACCCAGCTATTACTTGGGATGATGCGTATAATCGATATCAATATAAAATAAGAATCGAAGATTGGGTTCTAAGTCTGTTATTAAAAAGATTGCCAACAGAGAACTGTCACAACCCAAAATTCCCACCTTCGGACCGTGATATCGCCTAACATTTTACTTGCTAGGCAAGCCAATGTTAGAATAATATTAACTAATTTTTAAACATTTTTTAAAGTATTAATAATCAAAGAAATAAATACGGAAGCAAAGTTTGAAATATAGTGAAATAATCCATAAAAACAACGGTGTCTAAATACCATCCTAAAATTAGTGTTACAAGTGCACGAGCTTCTAGAATAAATACAAATAAAGGTCTAAATAAAATAAAGTTATTTGGAAATAAATACACAGCTAAAGTAAAATAAACGGGGACTTCAGAACTGCGGACGCCATGCAGTTATACCTCAAGTCTCCTCTGGTAGCTGAAATTCGAGCAAGTCTATGGTACGTCGTTGGGACCAACTCCAAAATCTACACAAGAAGTGCAGTGTGTAGTATCAGTATAACCGACCCCATATACTGGTTAGTGCTGATCCTAACCTCGACGAAGTAGTGACGAGACTAAGGCGGGTCACTTACATTACCTGTATGCAATATTAGTAACAACAACAATAATAAAAATAAATCAGGTAACTCATTTATAATAATTGAAGCTAACTCAACAGTTATAACCAATTATCATTTCCATCAATTCTATTACAGCGTGCAACTCGCTCTCACAATATATTAAAATTCGGTTCTATTGCGGCGTGCAACCTTGTGATGACCCAAAAATGTCATCTTTAAATTTAATAATTAATTATATGATCTAAGCACTATTTACCATTACTCGACTTGCGTGTGCAGTCCGTAAAAAAAATCGGAAAGTTTTTAGGTGAAAAATAGATTAAAATATGAATTAGATGTTTAAAACACAACTGAGTTGACTTTGGTCAACATTTTGAGAAAATGGACTCAGATCAGTATTTTGACAGTTCCGGTAGGTCCGTATCGTGAATTGGGACTTGGGCGTATGCCCAGAATCAAATTCCGAGGTCCCTAGCCCGAGATATGGAATTTTGATGAAAATTTTAAAGTTTAAGTTCATATAGTGACCAGATGTCGAATTATGTGCAAATGAAACCGGAATAGAATTTTGATAATTCCAACAACTCCGTATGGTGATTTTGGATTTAGGAGCGTGATCGGAATTTTATTTGGAAGTCCGTAGTGGAATTAGGCTTGAAATGCCGAAAGTTAAATTTTTGGAAAGTTTGACCGAGGGGTTGAATTTTTTATATCGGGGTTAAAATTCGATTCCGAAAATTTTCATAGCTCCATTATGTCATTTATGACTTGCGTGCAAAATTTGAGGTCAATCGGACTTGATTTGATAGGTTCCGGTGTTGTTTGTAGAAATTAAAAGTTTCAAAGTTCATTAGGCTTGAATCTATGTGTGATTCGTGATTTTAGCGTTGTTTGATGTGATTTGAGGTTTCAAATAAGTTTGTATGATATTTTAGGACTTGTTGGTGTATTGGGTTGAGGTCCCGAGGGCCTCGGGTGAGTTTCGGATGGTTAATGGATAAAAAATGAGACTTAAACAACTGCTGCAAATTCTCTTCTGCTGTGCAATCGAGCCCTTAGAAATCGAGCCAAGGATCAAAGGCAGGCTCGAAATCCATGATCGAAGGCCACTGATCGAGGGTTATGACCAAGGCTAATGATCGAAGGCCATAAGGATCGAAGCCATGATCAATAGCCAGGATCGATGGCTGTGATCGAGCCCTAGGGTCGAGGGCCATGATCGGACTCCCCATGATCGAGGTCCAGGATCGGACTCTCATGATCGAGGTCCAGGATCGGACCCCACTATCGAGGTCAGCCTGGACAGATCCGTAAGTTTTAAAATTAGGGGGATTTCATCCCATTCGCCATTTTTAACAACTTGGAGCTTGAACAGAGGCGATTTTTGATATATCATCAAGAAAAAATATTGGGGTAAGTGTTCTTAACTCAATCTTGGTTAGATTACCCGAATCCATCACTGGTTTTAACATTTAATTGGTGATTTAAGTTGGAAAATTTTAAAAATCCTCTTGGATGGATTTATGGATTTGAGGGTCGAATCGTTATTGAAATTTAGTCATTTTGGTATAGTTAGGCTCGTGGTTGAATGGGCGTTCATATTTCGTAACTTTCTCCGGATTCCGTGATGTGGGCCCCATGGACAAAGTTTGAGTTAAATTCGGATTTAATTGAAAAAGATGTAATATTTTCTTATGAAATTGATTTCTATAATTTTTGTTGACTGTATCGAATTAATTATGACTAGACACGAGTTGATCGGATTCGAAAAATCGAGGAAAAAAGATAATACTTTATTAAATTGGAGCAAGTCGAGGTAAGTGACTTGTCTAACCTTGTGTTGGGAAAATTTCCTCTAGAATTGATATTAATGTGATTATTGAAATATGTTAAAAGTCGTGTACACGAGGTGACGAGTGTGTATACGGGTTAAATGTGAAAGATTATATTTTTAAAATTATGTAGATCATTATTGCGCATTTATTAAATTATTTTATCTTGTTATATTCTTCATCATTGATCTGTGATATATATATATATATATATATATATATATATATATATATATATATATATATATATATATATATATATATATTAAATTTGTTTGCCTTTTTCCTTCTAATTGTTTTACCTGTTTATTTGAAATTTGGTTTCTTTTATATTATGCATTATTGAAGGTTGATTTTCTTTAAATTAAATATTATTAATATGAAGTATTTGATATTTTTATATTTGATATTGAAGCAACGTATTAAAAGTTTAAAATATTATTTTCCTGAATTATTTATTCTTGAATATTTTCGTAAGATATTTTTTGGATTATTCTGGCATGAGTCGTGAGCTCTTTATTATTGAAAAATTTTGTTGTTGATTTTTTATGGAAAATTGAAATATTGGACACTTGAGGTACAAATTGTGATATATTGTGATATTGATACGTATGCGGTTGTATAAGGTCTGGGTGTTGAAACGCATGCGGTGAGATAAGGGTGGCTTGATACGCGTGGCCAGTAGGGGTGATTACTAGAAGTCATGCGGTGTGATAAGGGTGGCTAAAACACGGGATGCTATTGTGGGAAATAAATATTTTCTTTAAATAATTGTGAAGGCTCCCGCGGTGGTATAAGAAAATGAGATATTGTGAAATTATTTATAATTTGGGACTACGAGGCGGTATCTCGATAGTGCCCTTGTTGATATTGATTTATGGCCATAGTTGCTTTCGATTAATTATTGTGATTTTCATAAAGTTGAAGGAAATTTGTTTTGATTCCATGAGATATTATTTGCAATTATTTGGTGTCATTAAATGTGACATACTATTTGATTCATTTTCAATGTCATTTTATTTTACTATATTGATAAACATTTTACCATGCCATTATTATATTCAAGTAGGGCCTCACCTGACCTCGTCACTACTCTACTGAGGTTATGCTTGGCACTTACTGGGTACCGCTATGGTGTACTCATACTACACTTCTGCACATCTTTTTGTGCAGATCCAGGTACATTTTACCAGCCTAGACGTCAGTGAGTTACCTGCGCACGGAGATTTCGAGGTATATTTGCCAGCATCCGCAGACTCCGGAGTCCCCTTCTATCATTTTATGTTGCTTCCTTATATTTTATTTAGACCTTGACATATAGAGACATTGAGAATAAATTCTTAGAAACTTGTGATTTATTTCTACCGGGTTTTGGGAGTTGAAATTATTTGAATTGTAGTTTTTTTTACTTCAGATATTTATTATTATTCCGCATTGATAGGCTTACCTAGTCTTAGAGACTAGGTACCATCACGACCTCCTACGGAGGGAATTTGGGGTCGTGACAAGTTGGTATCAGAGCACTAGGTTTATAGGTGTTATGAGTCACAAGCAGGTTTAGTAGAGTCTTGTGGATTGGTACAGAGACGTCTGTACTTATCTCCGAGAGGCTATGGAACTGTTAGGAAATATTCGCTTCTTTGATTCCTTATCGTGCGCCTTTGTTGATTTCAAAGTTCTAAAATATTGTCTTTCTATTCTCTCACAAATGGTGAGGACACGCACAACTGGATCTGATGATCAGACACTCGCGCACCCTGTTGGAGCCGCAAGAGGCCGGGGTCGGGGCAGAGGCCGAGAAAGACCACGTGGTGCAGTGAGAGCACCTGCACGAACTGCTGAACCAGAGCCACCAGTAGCTCCAGTTGGAGAGCAGGCACCTGAGATGCATGTTACTACTCCTGCACTTAAGGAGACTCTTGCCCAATTTTTGAGCATGTTTGGCACTTTAGCTCAGGCAGGATTAATTCCACTTGCTCCTGCCATATCTCAGGCTGGGGGAGGAGCGCAGACTCCTGACGCCCGTACTCCAGAGCCACGTGCCCAAGTTGACCATGCCCCAGAGGTTATACCAGTGCAACCAGTTGTCCCAGTTCGGCCTGATATTAGGACAGTAGTTTCAGAGGGGAACAACTCAGGCTCGAGAGGTATAAGAAGTACCACCATCCCACTTTCAGCGGTTTAGCTTCAAAGGATGCTTAGGGTTTTCTGGAGGAATGTCACCGTATCCTTCGTACTATGGGTATTGTGGATCCCAGTGGGGTTTATTTCACGGCATTTCAGTTTAGAGGAGCAGTCCACCAGTGATGGCGGGCATATGAGTTGGATAGTCCTGCTGAGGCATCTTCACTCACTTGGACTCAATTTTCGGATATGTTCTTCAGGGAGTATGTTCCTCAGAGTCTTAGGGATGCATGGCATGCATAGTTTGAGCAGTTGCACCAGGGTTCTATGACTGTGTCAGAGTATGCGGTCTGATTCAGTGATTTCGCTAGGCATGCACTAGAATTAGTTGCTACTATTCGAGAGCGGGTTCGCAGATTTATTGAGGGTCTTCACCCTAGTATCAGATACAGTATGGCCCGAGAGCTAGATATGGACATCACATACCAACTGGTGGTGTTAATTTCCAAAAGATTGGAAGGTATGCGGACTCGGGAGAGGGAAGAGAGGGAAACTAAGATACCCCGAGATTCTGGAACATATAATAATTCTCGTGCCCCAGTTGCAGCCCGTCATGGTAGAGGTTATGTGAGCCATTATATTTATTCATCACTTCCAGCTTCTAGTGATATTCCGACTACTCCTAGACCACAGGTTCCATATTATGCACCACTAGTGTCTTCTGTACCTCCTGTAGGGGTGCTTTCAGCGGACAATCTAGTCGATCAGGCCCGAACCAGTCTCAACAGCCACGTCCTCTAAGGGCTTGTTTTGAGTGTGGTGACACTCGTCATATCATGAGGGATTGCCTCCATAATTAGGAGGGGTGAACCTCCACGGACTTCTCAGGCCCCACCTATTCCACAGGGTCCTCAGGCTTCTCAGGCCATGATTACTGCACCAGTTGCCACTACACCTGCACAACCAGCTAGAGGTGGAGGTCGGGCAAGTAGAGGTCGCCCTAGAGGGGGAGGCCAGGCCAGATATTTTGCCCTTCCTGCTATGACAGATGTCGTTGCATCCGATTCTATTATCACAGGTATTATTCCGGTCTGTCATAGAGATGCATCAATTTTATTTGATCCAGGCTCTACTTATTCTTATGTGTCATCTTATTTTGCCCCATATTTGGGCGTATCATGTGATTACTTGAGTTCTTCTATTTATATATCTACACCCGTGGGTGAATCCATTATCTTGGACCATGTGTATCGGTCGTGTTTAATTGTTATCATTGATTTTGAGACCTGAGCTGATTTATTATTTCTCAGTATGGTGGATATCGATATTTTTTTGGGCATGGACTGGTTGTCACCCTATCACGCTATTCTTGATTGTTACGCCAAGACGGTGACATTGGCTATGCCGGGTCTACCGCAGCTAGAGTGGAGAGGTACCTCGGATCATGTTCCTTGCAAGGTTGTTTCATTTCTTAAAGCTCAACGAATGGTTGAGAAGGGGTATGATGCGTATCTGTCCTATGTGAGAGATGTTAGTATTGATACTCCTACTGTAGAGTCAGTTCCTGTAGTAAAGGATTTTCCTGATGTATTTCCAACAGATCTTCCGGGTATACCACCCGACAGGGATATTGATTTTGGTATTGATTTATTACCGGGTACTCAGCCCATTTCTATTCCACCATATTGTATGGCCCCAGCAGAGTTGAAAGAATTAAAAGAACAGTTACAGGAATTACTTGATAAGGGTTTCATTTGGCCTAGTGTATCGACGTGAGGTGCTCCTATCTTATTTGTAAAAAAGAAGGATGGTTCTATGCGGATGTGTATTGATTATCGCCAGTTGAACAAGGTTACAGTGAAGAACAAGTATCTATTGCCACGTATTGATGACTTATTTGATCAGCTTCAGGGTGCCAACGTATTCACTAAAATTGACTTGCGTTCAGGCTATCATCAGTTGAAGATTCGGGAGCCAGATATTTCGAAGACTGCTTTCAGGACTCGGTACGGTCATTAAGAGTTCCTTGTGATGTCTTTTGGGCTGACCAACGCCCCAGCAACATTTATGCACTTAATAAATAGTGTATTTCAACCCTATCTTGATTCCTTCGTCATTGTGTTTATTGACGACATTCTGGTGTATTCCCGGAGTTGGGAAGATCATGAAAAACACCTGAGGACTGTGCTTCATATTTTGAGAGAAAGGAAGTTATATGCAAAGAAGATTGAAGCAGTGGGATTTTTGGGTCATATAGTTTCGTGCGAGGGGATCAAGGTAGATCCAAAGAAGATTGAAGCAGTGCAGAGTTGGTCCAGACCGTCCTCAGTTACGGAAATCCAGATTTTCCTTGGTTTGGCTGGGTATTATCACCGATTTGTAAAGGGTTTCTCTTCTATTGCTGCATCTATGACCAAATTGACCCAGAAGGGTGCTCCGTTCAGGTGGACGGATGAATGTGAGGAGAGCTTCCAAAAGCTCAAGACAACTTTGACTACAACCTAATATTGGTATTACCTACATGTACATGATCTTATACTGTGTATTGTGACGCGTCGCATATTGGTCTCGACGCATTGTTGATGCAAAATAGTAGGGTGATTGCCTACGCGTCCAGACAGTTAAAGGTGAATGAGAAGAATTATCATGTACATGACCTGGAGTTAGCAGCTGTTGTTCATGCCTTAAAATTTTGGCGGCATTATTTGTACGGTGTCCATTGTGAGATCTACACCGATCACCGGAGTCTACAACATCCGTTTATATAGAAGGATCTTAACTTGCGGCAGCGGAGGTGGTTAGAGTTGCTTAAGGATTATGATATCACCATTCTCTATCATCCTGGGAAGGCCAATGTGGTGGCCGATGCCTTGAGTTGTAAGGCGGAGAGTTTGGGCAACTTAGCATATTTACCGGTAGCAGAGAGACCTTTGGCCTTGGATGTTCAGGCCTTGGCCAACCAGTTTGTTAGATTGGATGTTTCCGAGCCGAGTCGAGTTTTGGCTTGTGTGGTCTCTCAATCTTCTCTTTATGATCGTATCAGGGAACGCCAATATGACGACCCCCATCTACTTGTCCTTAAGGATACAGTTCATCACGGTGATGCCAAGGAAGTCACTATTGGAGATGACGAGATATTACGGATGTGGGGCAGGCTATGTGTGCCTAATGTGGATGGCTTGCGTGAGTTTATTCTCTAGGAGGATCACAGTTCGGGGTACTCCATTCATCCGGGTGCTGCAAAGATGTATCAAGACTTGAGATAACACTATTGGTGGAGGCGGATGAAGAAAGACATAGTGGGGTATGTATCTCGGTGTCTAAATTGTCAACAGGTGAAATATGAGCATCAGCGACCAAGTGGATTACTTCAGAAGTTAGAGATTCCATAATGGAAATGGGAGCGGATCACTATGGATTTCGTTGTTGGGCTCCCACGGACTCAGCGAAAGTTTGATGCAGTTTGGGTGATTGTGGATAGGCTAACCAAATAAGCTCATTTCATTCCTCTGATTACTACTTACTTTTCAAAGCAACTGGCTCAGGTGTATATTCGCGAGATTTTCAGACTTCACGGTGTACCGGTATCTATCATCTCTGACCGGGGTACACAGTTTACCTCACGATTTTGGAGGGCAGTACAACGTGAGTTGGGTACTCGGGTAGAGTTGAGTACAACATTTCACCCTCAGACGGACGGGCAGTCCGAACGCACTATTCAGATACTGGAGGATATGCTTCGTGCGTGTGTGATAGATTTTAGGGGTGCTTGGGATTAGTTCTTACCACTTGCGGAGTTTTCTTACAACAACAGTTACCAGTCAAGCATTCAGATGACTCCGTATGAGGCCTTGTATGGTAGGCGGTGCCGGTCTCTAGTGGGTTGTTTCGAACCGGGCGAGGCTAGACTATTGGGTACATACTTGGTTCAGGATGCCCTAGAAAAGGTTAAGATGATTCAGGATCGACTTCGTACAGCCCAATCTAGACAGAAGAGTTATGTGTATCGGAAGGTTCGCGATGTTGCATTTATGGTTGGTGAGCGGGTATTGCTCCGAGTTTTGCCTATGAAGGGTGTGATGAGGTTCGGGAAGAAGGGCAAGTTGAGCCCTAGATATATTGGGCTTTTGAGATTCTTGAGAGAGTTTGAGAGGTGGCTTACAAACTTGCACTACCACCTAGTCTTTCAACGGTTCATCCGGTATTCCATGTTTCTATGCTTCTGAAATATCACGGCGATCTGTCTCATGTGTTGGACTTCAGTTCGGTTCAGTTGGACAAGGATTTATCTAATGTTGAGGAACTAGTGGCTATTTTAGATAGGCATGTCCGAAAGCTGAGGTCAAAGAACATGGCTTCTGTGAAGGTTCAGTGGAGGGGTCATCCGGTCGAGGAGGTGACTTGGGAGGCCGAGCATGATATACACAGCTGTTATCCACACTTATTTACCAGCTCAGGTACTTTTTCTAACGTCGTTCGAGGACGAACGTTTGTTTAAGAGGTGGAGAATGTGATGACCCAAAATGTCATATTTAAATTTAATGATTAATTAAGTGATCTAAGCACTATTTACCATTACTCGACTTGCGTGTGCATCCCGTAAAAAATATACCGGAAAGTTTTCAGGTGAAAAATAGATTAAAATGTGAAATAGATGTTTAAAACACAATTGAGTTGACTTTGGTCAACATTTTGAGCAAACGAACTTGGATCAGTATTTTGACAGTTCCGGTAGGTCTGTATCATGAATTGGGACTTGGGCGTATGTCCGGAATCAAATTCCGAGGTCCCTAGTCCGAGATATGAAATTTTGATGAAACATTTAAAGTTTAAGTTCAAATAGTGTCCGGATGTCAAATTATGTGCGAATGAAACCGGAATAGAATTTTGATGATTCCAATAGCTCTGTATTGTGATTTTGGACTTAGGAGCGTGATCGGAATTTTATTTGGAAGTCCGTAGTGAAATTAGGCTTGAAATGCCGAAAGTTGAATTTTGGGGAAGTTTGACCGAGGGGTTTACTTTTTGATATAGGGGTCGAAATCCGATTCTGAAAATTTTCATAGCTCCGTTATGTTATTTATGACTTGCGTGCAAAATTTGAGGTCAATCGGACTTGATTTGATAGGTTCCGGTGTTGTTTGTAGAAATTGAAAGTTTCAAAGTTCATTAGGCTTGAATGTATGTGTGATTCATGATTTTAGCGTTGTTTGATATGATTTGAAATTTCAAATAAGTTTGTATGATATTTTAGGACTTGTTGGTGTATTGGGTTGAGGTCCTGAGGGCCTCGGGTGAGTTTCGGATGGTTAACGGATCAAAAATGGGACTTAAATAGTTGCTGTAAAAGCTATTGCAAATTCTCTTCTGTTGTGCAATCGAGCCCTTAGAAATCGAGCCAAGGATCAAAGGCAGGCTCGAAATCCATGATCGAAGGCCACTGATCGAAGGCCCAGGATCGAGGGTTATGACCAATGCCAGTGATCGAAGTCCATAAGGATCAAAGCCATGATCGATAGCCAAGATCGACGGCTGTGATCGAGCCCCAGGGTCGAGGGCCATGATCGGACTCCCATGATCGAGGTCCAGGATCGGACTCTCATGATCGAGATCCAGGATCGGACTCCACGATCGAGGTCAACCTAGACAGAACCGTAAGTTTTAAAAACAGGGGGGTTTCGTCCCATTCGCCATTTTTAACAACTTGGAGCTTGAGCAGAGGCGATTTTTGATGTATCTTCAAGAAAAACATTGGGGTAAGTGTTCTTAACTCAATCTTGGTTAGATTATCCGAATTCATCACTGTTTTTAACATTTAATTGGTGATTTAAGTTGGAAAATTTTGAAAACCCTCTTGGATAGATTTGTGGATTTGAGGGTCGAATCGTTATTGGAATTTAGTCATTTTGGTATGGTTAGACTCGTGGTTGAATGGGCGTTCATATTTCGTAACTTTCGTCGGATTTCGTGATGTGGGCCCCATGGGCAAATTTTGAGTTAATTTCGGATTTTATTGGAAAAGATGTAATATTTTCTTATGAAATTGATTTCTATAATTTTTATTGACTATATCGAATTAATTATGACTAGATACGAGTCGATCGGATTCGAAAAATCGAGAAAAAAGCATAATACTGATTAAATTGGAGCAAGTCGAGGTAAGTGACTTGTCTAACCTTGTGTAGGGGAAATTTCTCCTAGAATTGATATTAATATAATTATTAAAATGTGTTAAAAGTCGTGTACACGAGGTGACGAGTGTTTACACGTACTAAATGTGAAAGATTATATTTTTAAAATTGTGTAGATTATTGTTGCGCATTTATTAAATTATTTTATATTGTTATATTCTTCATATATATATATATATATATATATATATATATATATATATATATATATATATTTTAAATTTGTTTGCCTTTTTCCTGCTAATTATTTTACCCGTTTACTTGAAACTTGGTTTCTTTTATACTGTGCATTGTTGAAGGTTGATTTTCTTTAAATTAAATATTATTAATATGAAGTATTTGATATTTTTAAATTTTATATTGAAGCAACGTATTAAAATTTTGAAATATTATTTTCCTGAATTATTTATTCTTGAATATTTTCGTAAGATATATTTTTGATTATTCTGGTATGAGTCGTGAGCTCTTTATTATTGAAAATTTTTGTTGTTGATTATTTTGTGGAAAATTGAAATATTGGGCACTTGAGGTGCAAATTGTGATATATTGTGATATTGATACGCATGCGGTGGTATAAGGTCTGGGTGTTGAAACGCATGCGGTGAGATAAGGGTGGCTTGATACGCGTGGCTAGTAGAGGTGATTACTAGAAGTCATGTGGTGTGATAAGGGTGGCTAAAACGCGGGATGCTATTTCGGGAAAAAAATATTTTCTTTAAATAAATTGTGAAGGCTCCTGGGTGGTATAAGGAAATGAGATATTGTGAATTTATTTATAATTTGGGACTATGAGGCGGTAACTCGGCAGTGCCCTTGTTGATATTGATTTATGGCCATAGTTGCTTTCGATTAATTGTTGTGATTTTCATAAAGTTGAAGAAAATTCTGTTTTGATTCCACGAGATATTATTTACAATTATTTGGTGTCATTAAATGTGACATACTATTTGATTCATTTCCAATGTCATTTTATTTTACTATATTGATAAATATTTTACCATGCCATTATTATATTCAAGTTCACCTGACCTCGTCACTACTCTACCGAGGTTAGGCTTGGCACTTACTAGGTACCGCTGTGGTGTACTCATACTACACTTCTGCACATCCTTTTGTGCAGATCCAGGTACATTTTACCAGCCTAAACGTCACTGCGTTACCTGCGCACGAAGACTTCGAGGTATATCTGCCAGCATTCGTAGACTCCGGAGTCCCCTTCTATCATTTTATGTTGCTTCCTTATATTATTTTTAGACCTTGACATATAGAGACATTGAGAATAAATTCTTAGAAGCTTATGATTTATTTCTACCGGGTTTTGGGAGTTGAAATTGTTTGAATTGTAGTTTTTTTTACTTCAGATATTTATTATTATTTCACATTGATAGGCTTACCTAGTCTTAGAAACTAGGTGTCATCACGACCTCCTACTGAGGAAATTTGGGGTCGTAACAAACCCGCTCCTCCAATATATTCATTTAAATCAAGTCTGTTGCGGCGTGCAACCCGATCTCCCAATATATATATATATATATATATATATATATATATATATATAAATAAGTCTGTTGCGACGTGCAACCATATGAACTTTTAATAAGTCTGTTGCGGCATGCAACCCGATCCTCCAATATGGACTTTTAATAAGTTTGTTGCGGCGTGCAACCCGATCCTCCAATATGGACTTTTCACAAGTCTGTTGCTACGTGCAACCCGATCCTCCAATATATTAATTATAATTAATTTGGTTGCGACGTGCAACCCGCTCCTCCAACATATTCATTTACCAATTTTTATAGAAAAAGTTTCCCCACTAAATGCAATAATTAATATAAAATTAAAAGACAAGAAGCATACAATAATTATGATTTAATTATGAAACAAACAAATGCAAATAGCAAATTATTATGGAAATCAGAGAGAAAATATGCAGTTTAATATTTAATATGCTAAATGTCAAATAACAATTAAGGCACATAATTCAAATAGCATGTAACAATTAATACAGGAATTCAAGAATTAATATTTGACAAAGAATAGGAGAGAAATAATTATTATAATAATTAATTCATGATTTAAAATAATTTATGATTTTTCAAGTAAGTAGGCAAACAATTAATTTGATGACGTATGGACACTCATCACCTCGCCTATACGTCATTCACATACATTTTACATAACAAATAATTTATGGGTTCTATTCCCTGAAGTCAAGGTTAACCACGACACTTACCTCGCTTTTCAAATTCTAATCAATTACTCGACCACAGTTTTTCCTTTTAAAGTTGTCTCTAAAAGCTTCAAATCTATTCACAAACAATCTGATATACTCAATACGAATCATAGGAATTAATTCCATATGAATTTACAAATTTTCCGGATAAAAATCTAAAATTCATTAAAATATTCGGCAGTGGAACCCACATCTCAAATCCCGGAAAAAATTACGAAATACGAAAACCCATTCCGAGATGAGTCCAACCATACAAAAATTATCTAATTACGATGTCAAATGGACCTTCAAATCTTAAATTTTCGTTTTTGGAACATTGTATAAAAATCTGATTTTTCTTCCAAAATTTCACGGATTCATGATATAAATGAGTATGAAATCATGAAATATAATTAATATAGGATAAGAAACACTTATCCCAATGTTTTCCCGTGAAAATCGCCCAAGAATCGCCTTACCCGAGCTCAAAAATAGAAAAGGGTTGAAAATGGGACGAATCCCATTTTCCAGAACTTAAGTTCTGTTTCTGGGATTTTTACCCTTCGCGAACGCGGTCAGTGCCTCGCATTCACGAAGCATAAATTTGTGCTGTCAAATTTTACACTTCGCGAATGTGAGGGCTACTTCGCGAACGCGAAGCTTACCTGGCTTGGCCTTCGCGAACGCGAAGGCAATTGCCATGGCCAGCCCATTTCCCTTCACGAACGTGAGGCTTCGATCGCGAACGCGATGCTTTGAACCTCAAGCCTTCGTGAACGCGGTCACTTTATCGCGAACGCGAAGAACAAAATATGCCAACTCCAATTTGCTCTTCGCGTTCGTGAGAGTACCTTCGCGAACGCGAAGAAGAACACACCAAAAGCCTGAAGTCTACAGAAAATCAGATTTCCTAAGTCCGAAATCATCCCGTAGCCCATCCGAAACTCACCCGAACCCTCGAGGCTCCAAACCAAACTAGCACACAAGTCCTAAAATATCATATAAACTTGTTCGCGCGATCAAATTGCCAAACTAACACCTAGAACTACGAATCGGACACCAAATCAAATTAAATTTTCAAGAAAACTTTAAAACCTTTATTTTTACAACCGGACGTTCGAATCATGTCAAATCAACTCTGTTTCTCACCAAATTCGACAGACAAGTTACAAATATTATAGTGGACCTATACTGGGTTCCAGAAACAAAATACAGACCCGAGGTCAATAAATCCAACATTAGTAATTTCTTAAAAATCATTAAACTTTCAAGCTTTTAATTTTTTATTAAAATTCTATATCTCGAGCTAGGGACCTCGGAATTCAATTTCGGGCATACGCCCAAGTCCCAAATCACGATACAAACCGACCGAAATTATCAAAATACTGATCTGGGTCCATTTGCCTAAAATGTTGACTAAAGTCAACTCAGTTGAGTTTTTAAAGCTCTACTTCACATTTTAATCCATTTTTCATATAAAAGAACTTTTCGAAAAATTATTCGGATTGAGCACGCAAGTCGAGAAATGATAAATGGTATTTTTCGTGGTCTTAGAACACAAAATTACTTAATAAATTTAAAGATGACATTTTGGGTCATCACATTCTCCACCTCTAAAACAAACGTTCGTCCTCGAACGGAGTTAGAAAAAGTACCTGAGCTAGTGAATAAGTGTGGATATTTACTTCGCATGTCCGACTCGGACTCCCGGATAGATTCCTTTACCAGCTGACCTCTCCATTTTACTCGAACTGAAGGATAACTCTTAGACCTCAATTGTCGTACCTGCCGGGCTAGAATAGCCACCGCCTCCTCCTCGTAAGTCAAATCTTTGTCCAATTGGAATGAGCTGAAATCTAACACATGGGACGGATCACCATGATACTTCCGGAGCATAGACAGATGGAACACTAGATGAACTGCTGATAAACTAGGTGGTAATGCAAGCCTGTAGGCTACTTCACCCACCCTTTCAATAATTTCAAAGGGTCCGATATACCTAGGGCTCAACTTGCCCTTCTTTCCGAACCTCATTTCACCTTTCATAGGTGAAACCCGGAGAAATATTCTTTCTCCAACCATGAATGCAATATCACAAACTTTACGGTCGGCATAACTCTTTTGCCTAGACTAAGCTGTGCGAAGTCGATCCTGAATAATCTTGACCTTATCCAAGGCATCATGTACCAAATCGGTACCCAACAACCGAGCCTCTCCCAGTTCAAACCAACCAACTGGCGATCGACATCTTCTTCCGTATAATGCCTCATATGGAGCCATCTGAATGCTCGACTGGTAGCTATTATTCTAAGCAAACTCCACAAGTGGCAAGAAATGATCCCAAGAACCTCCAAAGTCTATAACACAAGCGCGGAGCATATCTTCCAATATCTGAATAGTGTGCTCTAACTGTCCGTCTGTCTGTGGATGAAATGTTGTACTCAACTCCACCTGCGTGCCTAACTCACGTTGTACAGCCCTCCAGAAATGTGAGGTAAACTGCGTACCTCGATCTGAAATAATAAACACGGGCACACCGTGAAAGCGAACAATCTCACGAATGTAAATTTCAGCTAACCTTTCTGAAGAATAGGTAACTGCCACTGGAATGAAATGTGCTGACTTGGTCAACCTGTCCACAATGACCCAAACTGCGACAAATTTTCTCTAAGTCTGTGGGAGCCCAATAACAAAATCCATAGTGATACGCTCTCACTTCCACTCAGGAATTTCTAACTTCTGAAGCAAACCACCAGGTCTCTGATGCTCGTACTTAACTTGCTGACAATTCAGATACCGAGCTACATAAGAAACTATATCCTTTTTCATTCTCCTCCACCAATAATGCTGCCGCAAATCTTGATACATTTTGGCAGTACCTGGATGAATAGAGTATCTGGAACTGTGTGCATTTTCAAGAATTAATTCACGAAGCTCATCCACATTAAGCACACAAATACGACCCTGCATTCGCAGAACTCCATCTCTCCCCACAGCAACCTGTTTAGCATCATCGTGCCGCACTGTGTCCTTAAGGACAAGTAAATGAGGATCATCATACTGCCTCTCTCTGATGCGCTCATATAAAGAAGACCGAGCGACTATGCAAGCTAAAACCCGACTGGGTTCTGAATAATCTAACCTCACGAACTGATTAGCCAAAGTCTGAACATCTGCAGCTAATGGCCTCTCACCAACCGGAATATACGCAAGACTGCCCATACTCACAACCTTTCTACTCAAAGCATCGGCCACCACATTGGCCTTTCCGAGGTGATACAAAATGGTGATATCATAGTCTTTCAACAACTCCAACCATCTTCTGTGCCTCGAATTAAGATCTTTTTGTTTGAACAAGTACTGAAGGTTGCGATGATCAGTAAATACCTCACACGAGACACCGTAAAGGTAATGCCTCCAAATCTTCAATGCATGAACAATGGCTGCCAGTTCTAAGTCATGAACAGGATAATTCTTCTCATGAAATTTCAACTGCCACGACGCATATGCAATCATCTTTCCATCTTGCATTAATACTGTACCAAGTCCACTGTGAGATGCGTCACAATATACCGTATACGGTCCTGAACCTGTGGGTAATACCAACACTGGCGCCGTAGTCAAAGCAGTATTGAGCTTCTGAAAGCTCAACTCACACTCGTCTGACCATCTGAATGGGACACCTTTCTGGGTCAATCTGGTCAATGGGCTTGCTATAGATGAAAATCCTTCCATGAACCGATGATAATAACCTGCTAAACCCAGGAAACTCCAGATTTTTGTAATTGAAGTAGGTCTAGGCCAATTCTGAACAGCCTCTACCTTCTTAGGATCCACCTTTATGCCTTCTGCCGACACAACATGCCCCAAAAAGGCAACTGAGTCTAACCAAAACTCATATTTTGAAAATTTGGCATATAACTGATTATTCTTCAAAGTATGAAGCACACTCCGTAGATGCTGCTCATGATCCTCTTGACTGCTGGAGTAAATCAAGATATCATCAATTCTTTCAACTCTGGCGGGGCCATACGGTATGGTAGAATAGAAATGGGATGAGTGCCCGGAGCCAAATCAATACAGAAGTCAATATCTCTGTCGGGTGGCATCCCCGACAAATCTACAGGAAATACTTCTGGAAAGTCACGAACAACTGGTACTGAGTCCATGGAAGAAAATCTGCACTAGGACCGGGAATATAAGCCAAATAGGCTAGACACTCGTTCTCTACCATACGCCGAGCTTTCATATAAGAAATAACCATGCTGGCAGAATGACTAGGAGTTCCTTTCCACTCTAACCGAGGTAACCCCGGCATAACTAGGGTCACTGTCTTGGCATGACAATCCAATATAGCATGATAAGGAGACATCCAATCCATACCCAAGATGACATCAAAATCTACCATTTCAAATAGTAGAAGATCCACACTAGTCTCAAAATTACCAATAGTAACCACACACGAACGATAGACATGATCTACTACAACAGAGTCTCCCACCGGTGTAGATACACACACAGAAGCACTCAGAGAATCATAAGCCACAACCAAATATGAAGCAAAATAGGAGGACACATAGGAATAAGTAGATCCTGGATCAAATAGAACTAGAGCATCTCTATGGAAAACTGGAATAATACTTGTGATCACATCATCAGATGACTCTGCCTCAGGCCTAGCTGGAAAAGCATAAAATCAGGGCTGGGCCCCACCACTCTGAACTGCATCCCTAGGACGGCCTCTAACTGGCTGACCTCTGCCTCTAACGGTCTGATCTCCACCTCTAATGGCCTGACCTCCACCTCTAGCTGCCTGACGCCTACCTCTAGCTGGATGAACAGGCGGTGAAGCAACCGGTGCCGGTATGATGGCAAGAGAATCTTGCCGAGATCTGTTACTCGCCAATCTAGGGAAATACCTCCTGATGTGACCAATATTCCCACACTCATAACACCCATCCTGATGTCGTGGCTGCTAAAGCTGAAGATGAAGTTGAAGCTGACCCAAATGGGCCGAATAACCACTATAGTAACTATATAGTGGCAGTGTACTTATAGGAGTTGAATGAGCACTGAATGATGGCTGCCCAGAGTAAGGCATAATAGGACTGTGACTCCCTGAAGCACCGGGAGATTCATGAAGTGCTGAATGAAACGGTCTGGGAGGATGAACCCTACCAAAATTACCCTTGCCTCCAGACGAGGCACCACTGAAACCACCGAACTGACGAGGCTTCTTATCGGACCTCTGCCCTCTCTTCTGTGCAAGAACCATCTCGATCCTCCTTGCGACATTAGTAGCCGCTTGAAAAGAAATTTCACTTCCGGTCTCCCTGGACATATGAAGTCTAATAGGGTGAGTGAGTCCCTCAATAAACCTCCTCACTTTCTCTCCCTCCGTAGGTAGTAAAAGGAGAGCATGACGGGCCAAATCCACAAAACGGGACTCATACTGAATAACAGTCATACTGCCCGGCTGTAGACGCTCATATTGCTTGCAAAATTCCTCCCTCAGTGTGATAGGAAGGAACTTCTCCAGAAATAGCTAAGAGAATTGCTCCAAGATAAGTGCAGGTGATCCAACTGGTCTGGTCAATGTGTAATCTCTCCACCATCTCTTGGCGGAACCCGTCATCTGAAATACACCAAAATCAACCTCATTGGTCTCAACTATACCCATGTTCTGCAGCACCTTGTGACAGTGTTCAAGATAATCCTGTGGGTCCTCAGAAAGTGTACCACTGAAGTGAACTGGAAAGAGCTTAGTAAACTTATCCAGTCTCAATAAGGCCTCAAAAGACATGGCGGGCCTATCACCGATCTGTGCCGCAATAACTGGCTGAACTACCCCAACTGGCGGGGCTGCTTGAGCCTGATTCTGGGGAGCCATCTGCTCCGGGGAGGGAGTAGTGGGAGTTTGTGCTCCTCCCCCAGCCCGTGAGATGGCTGGTGCCACTGGAAATGTACCATTCTTGGTCACGCCCTCCATAAGTCTTACCAAACGGACTAGAGCGTCCTGAAGTTCTGGAGTGGCTATGAATCCTTCCGGGACCTGGACTGGTCCAACTGGTACATTCTGAACTGGAACTTCTTCCTGAAGATCCACCTGAGGTTCTATAACAGGTGCAATTGCTCGAGCTCCGGACTAAGCTCTACCTCGGCCTCTGCCTCGGCCTCTAGCATGACCTCGACCTCGACATTTGCCCCTGGCCATAGTTGCCACCGGGGGTTCTGGTCCATGTCCATCGGTAGAGGTATTACGTGTTCTCACCATCTGCGAGAGAATAAGAGTAGAATGATTCAATCATCGATGATAGAATAAAATCGCATGACAGAATAAGAAAGAAGTGATATTGTTCCTAAACTTCATAGCCTCTGAGAGATAAGCATACACGTCTCCGTACCGATCCTTCAGACTCTACTAAGCTTGCTCATGACTCGTGAGACCTAAGTAACCTAGTGCTCTGATACCAACTGTCACGACCCAAAATTCCCACCTTCGGACCATGATGGCGCCTAACATTTCACTTGCTAAGCAAGCCAACGTTAGAATAATATTAACTAATTTTTAAATTATTAATAATCAAAGAAACAAATGTGAAAGCAAAGTTTGAAATATAGTGAAATAATCCATAAAAATAACGGTGTCTAAATACCATCCCAGAATTGGTATCACAAGTGCACGAGATTCTAGAATAAATACAAATAAACGTCTGAATAAAATAAAGCTGTCTGGAAATAAACACACAGCTAAAGTAAAATAGACGGGGACTTCAAAACTGCGGACGCCATGCAGTTATACCTCAAGTCTCCTCTGGTAGATGAAATCCGAGCAAGTCTATGGTACGCCGGTGGGACCAACTCCAAAATCTGCACAAAAAGTGCAGAGTGTAGTATCAGTACAACCTACCCCATGTACTAGTAAGTGCTGAGCCTAACCTCGACGAAATAGTGATGAGGCTAAGGCGGGTCACTTACATTACCTGCACGCAATATTAGTAATAACAACAATAATAGAAATAAATCAGGTAACTCATTTATAATAATTGAAGCCAACTCGGCAGTTATAACCAATTATCATTTCCATCAATTCTGTTGCAGCGTGCAACCCACTCTCACAATATATTCACATTCAATTCTGTTGCAGCGTGCAATTCACTCTCACAATATATTCACATTCGGTTCTGTTGCGTGCAACCCGCTCCTTCAATATATTCATTTTAATCAAGTATGGTGCGGCGTGCAACCCGATCCCCCAATATGTATGTCGACTTTTAAATAAGTTTGTTTCGGCGTGCAACCCGATCCTCCAATATGGACTTTTAATAAGTCTGTTGCGGCGTTCAACCCGATCCTCCAATATGGACTTTTCACAAGTCTGTTGCGGCGTGCAACCCGATCCTCCAATATATTCATTATAATTAATTCTGTTGCGGCGTGCAACCCGCTCCTCCAACATATTCATTTAAAAATTCTTATAGAAAAAATTTCCCCAATAAATGCAACAATTAATATAAAATTATAAGACAACAAACATACAATAATTATGATTTAATTATGAAACAAACAAAGGCAAATAGCAAATTATTATAGAAATTAGAGAGAAAATGTGCAGTTTAATATTTAATATGCTAAATGTCAAATGACAATTAAGGCACATAATTCAAATAGCATGTAACGCTTAATGCAGGAATTCAAGAATTAATATTTGACAAAGAATAAGAGAGAAATAATTATTATAATAAATAATTCATGATTTAAAATAATTTATAATTTTTTAATTAAGCAGGCAAACAATTAATTTGACGACGTATAGACACTCGTCACCTCGCCTATACGTCGTTCACATGCATTTCTCATAACAAATAATTTAAGGGTTCTATTCCCTCAAGTCAAGGTTAACCACGACACTTACCTCGCTTTGCAAATTCTAATCAATTACTCGACCACATTTTTTCCTTTTAAATTTTTCTCAAAAAGCTTCAAATCTATTCACAAACAATCTGATATACTCAATACGATTCATAGGAATTAATTCCATATGAATTAAGCCCACAAGCTACTTTTATTTCGAGTTCGAGCAAGCACTCACTCGACTACTAAGCCTACGGGCTATATTACTTCGAGTTCGAATCACTCACTCGAGAACTAAGCCTACAGACTATATTACTTCGAGTTCGAATCACTCACTCGACTACTAAGCCTACGAGCTATATTACTTCGAGTTCGAATCACTCACTCGACTACTAAGCCTACAAGCAACATTACTTCGAGTTCGAATCATTCACTCGACTACTAAGCCCATGGGCTACTTTTATTTCGAGTTCGAGCAAGCACTCACTCTACTACTAAGCCTACGGGCTATATTACTTCGAGTTCGAATCACTCACTCGACTACTAAGCCTACGGGCTATATTATTTCAAGTTCGAATCACTCACTCGACTACTAAGCCTACGGGCTATATTACTTCGAGTTTGAATCACTCACTCGACTACTAAGACTGCGGGCTATATTACTTCGAGTTTGAATCATTCACTCGACTACTAAGCCTACGGGTTACTTTTACTTCGAGTTCGAAACATTCACTCGACTAATAAACCTACGAGCTACTCTTATTCTGAGTTCGAGCAAGCACCCACTCAACTATTATGCCTACGGGCTACATTACTTCGAGTTCGAATTATTCACTCGACTACTAAGCCTACGGGATACTTTTATTTCGAGTTCGAGCAAGCACTCACTCGACCCTTATGCCTACGGGCCATATTACTCCGAGTTTGAATCATTCACTCGACTACTAAGCCTGCGGGCAACTTTTATTGCGAGTTCGAGCAAGCACTCACTCGACCCTTATGCCTACGGGCTATATTATTTCGAGTTCGGGAAAATCACCCACTCGACCAATCAATGCCTATGGGATACATTACTTCGAGTAAGTTACTCATTATTTCGAGTTCAAACGAACACTCGACTATTTATGCCTGAAGGCTATTCGAGCCCGACAAAGCAAAGGGAACTACCCACAAAGCCCGAAGACAACAGTGATTAAAATTCAAACTATCTATTTAGCTTAAAAGGCTATTTTGCTTCAAAAAGAAGAAAGATTTATATTTACAAATTTTTGTACAAAAGCAACTCAGCCAAAAGGAAGTTCTTTATATAAAGACAGAAAGCGGTATCAAAAGAACGAAACAAACTACCTAAGGACCTAAATGGCTCAATCTTCATCGGAGGCTGTGTTCTCGGCACCTTCCTCATCTTCAGACTCACCCGAGTCATCAGAGTCCTCCTCAGGAAAGGCCAACCTTTGAGTTTTGTTCTCCTCCGCCCTGGTGACTTCAATCTCGGCCCCAACATCGAAGCCTGAGCACTGACCTTCTCGAGAGCTTCTCTCTGAGCTTGCCATTTTGCATGTTCGACCATGCTCTTGGCTTTGGCTTGGTTAAACTCAACATCAATCCTGAACTGAGCCACTTTGGCATTGGCTCTTTTATTGGGCTCAATCACCTCAGATCTGGCCACTTCAAGTTCATTAGCCAAACCTGCTTTATATGAAGTGGCCAAATCCAACCGATGTTGAAGCTCTTTCATCTTCTCGATCACCTCCGAAGCATTTTCTTTCATAGATCGAAGTTGGGCATCAGACAGCTCCAACTGAGCTTGAACGACTTCCTTTTTCGAGGCAAGGATATCCATACTCTTTTTAAATTCTTCGGCCTCGGCCAGTAGCCCATCTACCTGTGAGTTAAGCCGTCCAATCTGCTCGATCCTCTACCGAACCTGCAGAATCGGATCGTTAGTGGTTATCTCTTTTTCATCTTCACTGTCATGGAACATTCGGAATACCTGCTCAGCCATCTCCTCGTGCTCTTCCCGAAGAAATGCCTCTTGATGCAACACCTAAGCCTACAAACAGAAGGAGAAACATTAGAATTACCTACAATTCTAAGTGTAAAAGAAGCGGCAAAGACGCCATCAAAGTTACCCGATTCAAAGAATGTTGGGCCTCGTTGAATAGATAGGCGGGCCCCATCGCATTCATCACTAATTGATCTTTTTCGGTCACCAAGGACCGAAGATAACTGTCAATCCCCTTAGGGGGAGAAAAAATTCGGGTATCCTCAGGTACGGAGAGCATTATCTTCCGCCTACGGTCGGGATCGACACTCGGGGCTGGGAATCGGTTCACTAGTTTGTGAACCGATGAAGGCTCAGTAGAACCCGAACATGATGCCTTTTTGGGTACCAGTATTCCACCAAAACCGGTAACCTCCTACGAGGCACCTGACTCAAGCCCCTCCAGAAAATCGTGGATATCAGCCGACTCCTGAATGCCCTCATAGGATCGATCCTCCAACATGCTGGCCTCTCGAATCATGGCATCCGAAATCTGAGGGGATTCGCTAATATCAACTATCCCGAACTCATCCCTTGAAATACCTTCTACTGCCCGAGAAGACCCACCATCGGTATTCCCTTCAATTATCTTAGCTCGAAGGGATAATCTCGGCTTATTCTTCTTTTGGGATTATGGCCAGGATTCCCTGATTTGCTTCCGCCAAATCGGAAGACTGTTGAATCACAATATTAGCCCATACGCAGGCTAAATTCTCCTCTCCTTCTTCGGGCTCGTCCCTTAATTGGCGGACCACTTCCGAAGGCATGACACCAGAGCCCCCTTCGGATTTCGAGATCTCTTAGCCGGTTTCTTCTTTTCCAAGCTCGGGGAGCTCGGTACGTCTTTTCTCTTCCCTTATTTTACCTGCTTCAGGGCAGGAACTTCTTCACCACCAGGTGGGGGCCTCATCACTACATCTTTCCCGAGTCCTACAAAGGGGAAAATGGGAGATTTACCAGACAAATCGATAAAGAGATTTACCATGACTACGGGCCTCTCATCGACCCTTTGATAATTCGACCCAAGCACGCTCGGAGTACGGTCTCTGCAACACCAGACCTTCGTCCCATTGTTTAAGATCCTGGATCGCTTTCGGCATCCGAGCTACGGCTGTGATACGAAAAGAAAAATGTATTAATAAAATAAATGACAAATCACAAAATCAAAACTGGCAAAGAGAAATGTTTACTCACGGCTCATATTCCATTTATTGGGAAATGGCAAGTCATCGGCAGGGATCAGGTCCGAGGTTTTGATTCGAACAAAACGGCTCATCCAACCCCGATCCTGAGTCTCATCTATGCTCGAGAATGACGCTTTGGTTGCTCGGTGAGCAAGCTTGATCAACCCTTCTCGATAAAGTTGGGGACTATAAAGGTGCATAAGATGATCGAGGGTGAAGATACGCCCCTCGATCTTGCTCGAGAAAAATCGAAGAAGAATCAATATCCCCCAAAAGGAAGGGCAGATCTGGACGAGGGTCACGTCATATCTCTTACAGAAGGCAACGATGATGGGGTCTAGAGGGCCTAACGTGAAAGGATAAGTGTAAACACTTAAGAACCCTTCGAAGTGGGTAGTAATTGATTCATCGGGTGATGGGATTACTACGAGTTTGTTATCCTAGTTGCATTCTTGTATGACTTTTTGGAGAAATTTCTCGGTAATTGAACACTGGTACCTCGACATCGGCTCACACTGACCCGGTACCGGAGAAGGCTTTTCAAATTTACCTACAGTCGAACACCCTACTGGAACGAATTCCTCAAGGCGGGGCTCCTCCACATCCTTGCCACCGGCAGGTCAAGATGAAGAAGCGGTATATTTTTGCGGAACAATTTTAAACGCTTTTGCCATCTAAAATTCTGTGAACGAAGAACGGGAGTATTTGGTGTTTTGAGAAGGAATTTGCAGTAAAAACACAGATTTGCAGACAGAAAACTCAGAAGATGCGAAAAGGACCTTAGAAGATTTAGAGATCTAAAAGTAAAAAATAGTGAAAAGAGGGGTTATTTATAAGCAGCGACGGTTCAATATCAGCAGTGACCGACCACCGTCTGACACGCATTTAATGCCTTGATAAACTGAACTGATGGGACAGCTATCGCGTACATCATGGTCGGGCTCGATACAAACGTCAGCGTATATACGAGCGAGCCGTTGGGAAATCATATCGTTTCTCGCCACATCCTTCCTGAGAAACGAGAGGACTATCTGCATACAGTCGAAATAGATTTCGGCCTTCATACGATTGATCGAGGTCGAAACATAATGGATCGAAGAAAGACTTCGTAATATAAAGATGGGTTCCGAAAATGATACGAACGAGCTTCAGATTTCAGGTATAGGTCAAACACCGAGTTCGAAGTCATTATCGAGTTCGGGCCCCGAATCAAACTATGATGAGATGATTTCGAGCTTAAGGGGCAGAGGCCAACCGATACCGAGCCCGAATCATCACCTGATCCCGAGTCCACATCGAGCTCTAGAAGCAATACCGACCAGCACCGAGGCCGATCGAGCTCGAGCTCACAGGCAAGAGCCGTTGCAAACACACTAAGGGAGAGAATCTTGGTGAAAATTAGAAAAAAAACTGATTTATCATGGGTTCTCCATTATGTATTTTTAATTATATCTAAAATAGGATCCTCCACTGTAAAGAGGATGACTACATTTCTGTAGAAAGAGTTTTTTTTTTTTGCTTACATGGTAACTAAAGCACCATAATAGCGAAGAGTTATTCCTTTAAGCTTTATATATTGATTTATCTTGCTTAGTCCTAAAAATTATGTTCTTTCCAACCTTGTTTATTTAGTATCCGTATTTAAGATTCTATTTATCCTTACGATTTGTATTAAGCTATACCACATATCCTTAGAACTACGTACAAATTTAAGAAAAAACGTTTTTCGGGTAAACAATACTATTTACTGTTTATAATTAGTAAAAAAGTACTAGTGATAATAAAACAAAGGTAGAAATTGCGTGCATGTATGACACTAGAAGAAAGTTAGGTATGGTCTAAAGGAATGATTAATGCATGTTGCTATGATACTTTTAGTTACATACAGTAATTTTCGTGGGACCGACGGCTATCTTGGTGCAATTTCTAGAAAACTATGAGATTTTTTTTGGTATCAAATACACTAATCTAAGAAAGTTTGAACATGGATCATGACTTCGTATATAAGAAAGAAAAGACGCTTAAAAAGTAATACATAATATAATGTCAAATTTAAATAATTAAATCAGGGTCAGGTCCACGTGGGATCAAGAGAATTTAAAAATAATACTACTGTATATTTTTGCCTACTTTTGTCTTGATGGGTGCATTGATTTGCGTTGTAATTAAAAATTACTTGTGGATGTACTACGTAATTATATGAGTGATAATTATCAAAGCGGAGAAGAGAAGTCTTATTTTGTTTCCTTTTAAATCAAAACTGGAAAGAAGTTTAGTAGTTTCCTTTGGCCATTTGCTGAAATTTACCATATTTGTCCCCACAATCAGATGAAAGGTCCCTTCTTCGTCTATTATTCTTTTTTCTTAATTTTGTTCGTTTGTTTTCTGTTCTTCTTTTTTGGTAAAATAAGCTTATTTTGATAAATAATTTTTCTTTTGTATTTGGGTAATTAATTTGAAAAACACTTTTGAACAGCAATTAGTGTTTGACCAAATTTTTAAAAATTACTTCTAAGTATATTTTTCTCAAAAAATATTTTTTCAAAAACTACTTTTTTGGAGAGAAACTATTTTTTTCTACTTCTCCAAAACTGCTTATGCTTTTTCTTAAAAGCATTTTTTTTAAAGTTTGGCAAAACACTTTTGAAGCAAATCAGACTAATAGTCTGTTTGGCCAAGCTGCACAAATCATATTATTTTGATAAGTATTTTTTTCTCAAAAGTACGTTTGTTGAGAAACAATTTGTGTATGAGCAATTAATTTGAAAAATACTTCTAAGCAACAATTAGTGTTTGGCCAAGCTTTTAAAAACTGTTTCTAAGTGTATTTTTCTCAAAAGTGCTTTTATAGAGAATCTACTTTTTTCTATTTCTTCAAAGCTTCTGCTTCTCTTCAAAAATATTTTTTTTTTCTTCCAAAAGCTTGGCCAAACACCTCATTTTTTGGAAAAAAAAGTACCAAACACGCTACAAAACTTCTCCGTTTCCAAATCAGAGAAGACCAATGACTTTTGAAGCAAATCAGACTAAGGCTTGAACATCATCAGTGACGACAAAAGAACAAAAAAAGTTCTTTTACTCCTAATTATATGCAATTTCTATTTAAAGTCCTCTTTTTTCTTCTTAGCTAGAGTTTCAATATAAATTTGATTGAATTTTTTTTTTAAAAAAATTTAAAGTTATGTTTGAAAAATATTTTTTGAAAGTTAATATTAGTTTAGACATGAATTTTATTTGAAAAAAACCTTGAAGTTTATGAGTGCAATAAAAAATTTCACCTAAAAGTTATCATAAACCAATTTTTGGGAAATTTGAAATTATATTTTATAAATAAATAATATTTTAATTTTTTTTAAAATAAAGCAAAAAACGAGAGCTTATTCATTTGCTTTATTTGTCTTCTAATATACCGATAGGATGGATATAAAGAGACAACAACTTAAAAGATCCATTAACCAATTAAAACCATTACTTTTATTCTTCTTATTTACTTGCATCAACTAGTAACATTTATCCCGTGAACCTGTTTGACTGACACAGAATTTAAGAAAAATGAAGATTTTTTAAATTTATAGTCATAAATAAGTTAAAAAAGGGTCCAGAATATTTGTATGATTGTAAAAGCTTCTCAAAATTGAGAGTTTAAGATAAAATATTTTTAAATTTAAAAAGGAGTTTGTTTTTTTTAGAACTGATCAAAAAAGAATAGGTTCACATAAACTGTAACGGAGATAGTAACTTTTATTATTAATCTCTAGTATTCAAAAACTTCATCAAAATACTCTTAATTTACTGATATTATTAACATTTTTAAAAATATTTTTGACTTACCAATCAAATACAAAAAAATATTTTTTATAAAAAACATCAACGACTTTGTAGGTGGTAGTTGACGTCTTTCCAATTTTTAGCCACCTACCATCTTTATCTTACTTCTTTAACTTTCATATAAACGAAAAACCAGCAACCATTCTCCGATCATAACCACCGGCAAAAAATGGAAGTAACCATCCACGAAACCACTACGATCTTCCCTTCTAAGCCGCCTTTCTCCGAAAATCATGTCCTTCCTCTCTCCCACCTTGACACCGACCGCAACCTCAATCTCACTTTCCGTTACCTCCGTGTCTACGTCAACCACACAACACAACAATTGGACCCATATGAAGTTCTCACCTCCTCCCTCTCCGCCGCTCTCGTCCCCTACTACCAATTCACCGGCTGTCTCCGTCGTCGTCCGTCGGACAACCGCCTAGAACTTTACTGTCAAGTAGGGAATGGCATTCCTGTAATTCTGTCCACAGTTGATTGTACCTTGGCCTCTATTAACTACCTGGATGATCCAGATTATGAGTTTGCTGAGAAGTTGGTACCCGACCCGAGATATGACGAGGCATTGACCCAACCCTTGATTCTGCAGCTGACCCGGTTTAAGTGTGGCGGGTGGGTTTTCGGAACGGCGGTTCACCACGCGATGTGTGATGGTATGGGATCCACGCTTTTTTTCCATGCTATGGCGGAGATTGCTCGTGGAGGGAATGAGATGAAGGTTGAACCGGTTTGGAACCGGTCGAGTTTGCTTGGACCGAGGAACCCACCGCGAGTTGAGTTCCCGGTTCATGAGTTTCTCAGTTTAGATAAGGATTTATCGCCGTATTTGGAGTCAGGTAAACCGGCGGTTCGAGAGTGCTTTGAGGTGAAGGATGAGTGGTTGGATCGGCTTAAGGGGTTTCTAAATGAGCAATCCGGTTTAAATTTTACAACGTTTGAAGCTCTGGGAGCTTTTATCTGGCGAGCAAAGTATGTCTTTTTTCCCTTACTTCCAACTTCTTTGGTAGTTTTAGTACTTTTGGGATTTTTTTTTGTCACGAAATTCAAGAAGATTAATCATTTTCCTTTATAGTATTTATAGATGAAAGCTCTGCTAATGTGAGCTTTGCAAAGTTTAAAAATGATCAAGTTCGAACAAAAAAAGATGGTTATAATAGGTTTATGATTACTCCTCAATCAGCTTAGTAATTTGATTAAATGCCTATAGATGAAATAACATCAAATACTCTAGCATTTTAAGGTCATCTCAAATTCTTAAAGATTGTTCCTTTATTTTTGCCTCTTTTATTGTTGTCATTTTGTACATATCACCAGAAATTTTAGACCAAAAAAAGTATTTACAGACCCTTGACATAATAATCGGTAGCTAATCTTGGCAGGGATTCCCTTAATGTCAATTATATGCAGACAAATGGTATCATTTGAAGGAATTGGTAATAATATTTGTCATGTGTTAATTGTCTAGGCTAGGGACTGATCTGTTAATACTTGTGAAATAGGGCAAAGGCTTCTAAAATCCCAGGTGATGAGATAGTGAAGTATGCCTATCTAACCAATATCAGAAGAACAGTGAAGCCAGCATTGCCAGCAGGCTACTGGGGCAATGGTTGTGTGCCAATATACGTTCAGCTCCTTGCAAAAGACCTCATCAATCAACCTATCTGGAAAACAGCAGACGCGATCAAGAAGAGCAAGAGCATCATCACGGATGAGTATGTTCGTTCGTTAATTGATTTCCAGGAGCTTCATTATGATGAAGGGATTACAGCAGGGAATAGGGTGAGTGCATTTACAGATTGGCGGCACGTAGGCCACGAGACAGTTGATTTTGGGTGGGGCGGACCTGTGACTGTCTTCCCTCTGTCTAGGCACTTAGTTGGGAGTGTTGAACCTTGCTTTTTCTTGCCTTATTCTTCTGCTACTGAAGGTAAGAAAGATGGTTTCAAAGTTTTGGTTTGTCTGCAAGAAGAAGCCATGCCTGTTTTCAAGGAAGAGATGAAACAATTGGAGCATGGTCTTTCTTGATTTACTATATATGCAGGTCCTCTTTAGGGATATTATATGTAATATATGTTGTTCTATAAGAGAGTGCTTGTGAAACTTGAAAGTTTCACGGGAAAACCATGAGCATAAATTTTGTGGAGGGGAGAAATAGCAATAAACTAAGACAAAATAATAATGACTTAGTAACTTAATTTCTTTTCTTTGCAATAGCAAAGTTTTCCACAGTCATTGCAATAAGCTTGTTTAATTTCTTACTCTATATAGAGTCGAACTTCTCTATAACAACTTCATTTATTCCGAATTTTTTGATTACGTTGTTATAGAAAACATATATTAAAACATAGCATGAAAATTGGTTCCATAAACAACTTGGCTTTTATAGTGAATGACCAATACAATTATAGAGTGATCTCACTGTACTATAAGGTTTGTTTGCACCCACCAAGGGGTTGCAAGATTCACCTGGATTTATTGAGTTAATTTAAATCTGTGCTAGTTCTTAATGATTATATTTACCTTTGGAGAGATTTTACGTGAAACTAGAAAGTTTACACCACATCAACCTAAAAATGATTTACTCTGTCAAAGGATAAAAACTTAAATTCATATACTAATGCAATATTAGACTTGTTCTTAGTTTTAGTACATATGGCTTAGTTAATCATGACATGTTTTCACTTAAATTAATCATGAGCTAGTTAAGAGCTTTAGGTGGCTTGCTTACGTGAGTGTAATATGTAGTATTACAATTAAAATAATGACTACATGACGATAAGTTTTTTATAACTTGAAAAACAATATTAACTTAAATAGCAACTCATTCAATCGCTTAAATTTGAAATAATCAGAAGCATAATATATATATATATATATATATATATATATATATATATATATATATATATATATATATAATTTTTGTATGGTATGTGCATAACTATATAATCGATGTATAATCTATGTATAGTTACTAAAAATAGTAAATCAAGCCGACTATTATATAGAAATCCCAAAAAATATATATTAAAGAAGTGACTAACCTTAAACCCATGTTGAAGGCATAACCAAATGTTAGGTTGGGCCTTAAACCCGTTGCAAAGGAGAAATTAATCTAGATAGTCGCCCCACCCAAAAAAATAATAATATGTAGACATAATATATGCATATTTATGTGTAGCCATGTATAAACTGTTAATATAAGGAATCTTTACGACGAATTAATTGATTACTTTATCTAGTTGGTCGTGTACATAAGTTATGCACCGACTATATATATGGTTATACACATATTATATATGAATTAAGTATATAATATACACATGCCGATTATTTTTTGTTTAAGGAGTTGAATAAATGACTATTTAGTTAATTATTCTTTTAATCAACTCTCTTAAAATCGGGTAGTAACTACTTCCAATCCTTTCAGTTATAAAGGGGGAAATACTGCTCCAATTGACGCCATCACACCAATAGCATTAGCTTGCCTCACACCCCAAACGACACCGTAAACTACATTAATACCCCCATTTCTAAATTCTACACCTCTAAACTCTCAGATTCATCACTTCAGCTCCTTTTTGTTGCTTCAATCATATCGCTCATCTCATCATTTCGTACGTTCTCTTTTTTTCGAACACCGATCTAGAGTTTGAATCCAGCGGATGCTTCTATCTAATTATATATATATATATATATATATATATATATATATATATATATATATATATATATATATATATATATATATATTTATAACTTTATGATATTTCATGCATTACTTAGGTCCGAGACGGTGAGTTCATGTGTGCACTCACGACTCACTGCTGCTATGCTTGATCCGACTCTGATTCATGTGTGTTTTTGTGAACTGCGATTTTAATTGAGTTAATTTGCTAGGTTTGATAAAATATTCTATTGGTACGCTGAGCAGAGTTACTTTATATTAAATTTAATGATATTGACTCATTCGAGCACTTTTCTCGTTGTATATTTTTCTATTTGATTCATAACAGTGGTTACTGATTACGTTGGTGATGTTTTCTGCATTGTAGGTGTCACTTGGATTTGGCTTTATCTGAATTGGTGAAAAATGTTGTCCTTCGAAATGAACGATCGAAAGAGTAAGTCATTCAGTTGATTACTAATCTAATGTTGCTCTAATTTTGAGTTATTTCCTTTAGCAATCCATTGTTCATGTGCGTTGAAGATTAGCCTTCAGTAAATGGAAATGTAGAATGTGGCGAAATGAGGGATAGTCTAAAGAAAAGGAGCTTCCACTTCCAACCTCGAGGTTGGGGGTTCTAGTTAGGGTTTGATTTGGGCTGCGGTATGCAAGAAAAGTTGCAAATTTATATTGCATATCTGTTTTGGTAAATTCTGATCAAGTTAAAGCTATGGTCTAGCCTGTAATCGGGATAGTAATACGGATTATGTAGATGGTTTAGATTTCAGTTTATGTAATGCTGAACCTTAAAGCGTACCTGTTTTAGCATTCAGGAAGCATGAATATTCATTTTGTATATAGTTTTTTCAATTATCACATCACATTTTCCTGATGATAGCGTCTTATGGATTTCTACCTCCTATTTTGGTCTGCGGACAGTGTGCATTTTTATGATAGTGTTTCTTTTACCAGATATTTATATGTGTGCTGCTTAGTGCTATTCTAGCTTGGAAGATAAAAAAAATGACGCATTCAGCACCGCTATTTGATATATTATATTATTTCTGTTAAGCTTGGGATTCTTGTTGAAACAGAGATTGGGCTAGGATTGACGGGATTTGGAGTGTTTTTCTCATTCCTTGGGATTGTTTTCTTTTTCGACAAGGGACTAATTGCCATGGGAAATGTAAGTTTAATGTCTTTCCATTATCATAATATTTCTCTGTTTTCCTTGATTTTCTTTTGCCAGCTTACCTTACTTTTCTGCCAGTTGACATACTGTTATTTTACTGAATCAGATACTCTTCATCTCAGGGGTGGCACTGACCATTGGTCTCAAGTCATCATTGCAGTTTTTTATGAAACGTAGTAATTACAAGGTTTGCTTTCTTTTATGTGTCTTTGTTTCCTGCTTTTTTCTTCCATCTTTTCCTCTTTACTCCTCATATTGATGATCTGGTGTATATCATTTGTGTTTATATTTATTATTATGCTTAGCTATCTTGCATACTTGTTTTGCTTGTTCCACAGGGAACCATTTCATTTGGTGCTGGATTTTTCTTTGTTGTCATTGGTTGGCCTATACTGGGAATGATTCTTGAGGCCTATGGATTTGTCGTACTCTTCAGGTAAATTGGATTCATAAGTTATTGATGGTCCTTCACCTTTAGTCCTTTTACTTTTATCTCGGGATGCTAATAAATAGTTTTGGACAGTGGTTTCTGGCCAACCCTGGCAGTTTTCCTGCAAAAGATACCTATTATAGGCTGGATCTTTCAGCAGCCTTTTGTCAGATCGGTATGTGTTTCCCGTCATTTATCTTTTTCATTGCTATCAGCTTTGTTATATTCTGTGCATTGAAGGATTTTTTGGAATTTATGTTACTAAGATTAGGAAAGAAGTAATATATGTTGATTCATGGTGTAGTAGGTAATCCTTGGAATTGACACAGAGAAACCAGGAAGTACTTTTAACTGTCCAAAGTTTTGTCATAATACGACTATGCTACACCAGAATTATTAGAATCCTAAAAGGAACTGAAATAGGAACGGAAAGAAATTATCAATCCTTCCCCCCCGCTAACTAGCAATTAGTTCAACATTTACCAGTCTCCACCACGACTTTCACGGACCACATGCTTACCCCCCCCCCCCCCAAAACAAAACCCCAAAATGCCCACCATATTGTCAGTCTATTAGAGATCTTCAACTTCTGTGCATAACAGTCCCACCGATTAAAATAGAGACACCTGAGCATAAATGTTAATTATTCCATGTTTGCGATTTGGTCCTTCGGAGAAATAAAAATGAGTACTAGGAGTTGAGAGTTCCACCTAAGTTTCATGAATATGGTACGTTGTGTCCTATTACACACGTTTATGAGCAAATCCTTTGTTCTCTTTGTTATCTCTTCCTCTTCTCCCTAATTCTCTTTGTTATCTTCCTATCCACTGGTCACCCAGAAGACTAGAATATAGAAGTAATCCTGGTACACCTTTTCTTTTCATTTAATAGTCTACCAGAGGCGGATCCAGGATTTGGGAGCTCCGGGTGCCAAGCTAATCGTTTTGATCAACTCGGGCGTCGGTTCGGATTATTTCTTTTTTATTTATATAGACAAATCGATCAAACGAAAAAAAATATAATAACTATAACTAATTGATGCAACCATAAAACTTCCAACAATAATATTAGTATTATATATATACATCATCTATTTACAATTGTCCTCGACGAGTTTTTATATTTTGAAAACGATCCATAATGACATCAATAAGTTTAGCCAACGAAAATTATTCAACTTTCCCTAATACTTTTTATTGTTAAAATGGAGTTAATTTTGATTTTTTCTTGGTCAAAATTATTGGGGATGTTTTTTCTCTTTTAGCCAAGAAATTAGTTTCTACAATGAAACCATTTAAGTGGCATAGGATTTTCAACAAAACCAAAGAAATACATAACAAATAATTCAAAAATGACAATACAGTTTAGCAAGAACATTAAAATCCAACTAAATACAAAAAAAGCAGAGCAAGAACATATATTTAATGGAGAAAAAAAATAGCCACAACCCACATAGGGTTAAAAAATAAACAAGAGGAAGTGAGGAAGCTTTAACAATGGTGGCTGTAGAGCAGTGGCCAGTGAGCAAGCTTGAAGCAGCCGAGGTGAAGCAGAAGAAGTGCAAAAAATCGTGAAGCAGAACTGCAGAAGCCAAAGGAGAAGCGACGAGCAAAGTGGGGGAAGGGTTGGAAACTTGGGATTTGTTTTGCTGGAGTATAATTTTTGGGAAAGGGGAAAGTGGCAGAAGGAGCTTTCTAGGAGTATTATTATTTTAAATAGAAGGAGCGAAAAAACTAATTGCTTACAGCTGGATTCGAACTCACAACCAACAAAAGTAAAAGATGGACGTTTTCCACTGGCACCTTGGCCACTTTTCTTTTGTGGGTGACACTTTAAATATATATACTATTTCTTATACATATATACATGTGTACATAGAGTTTTCGCCGAAGCTTGCGGGTGGCGTACCACCCCGAACCATATACATAGATCCGCCCCTGTAGTCTACCATAATACGTGCACTAACTGTGCGACCTTTCTTCTTTATTTGTTTTCCCCCCATTTTTCAGACTTCCATTTCAAAAGCAGGAGATCAACTACTAGCTTTTTCACTTCTGTCGTGATAGCAGATAACAATTAGTGATGAGCCCACTGGTTGTTTTCCCAGTTAGTTATATAGATCAATTTTTAGAATGCAATTTCATTTATTAAGGCTTTGCTAGAGTACAGAGTGCAACTAGTTTCTTTAGGCTTTTCTAGAATAGGATTGAAGCAATGATAAATACCCTTGCATAACCTTTTTTTAAAAGGTTATGCAAGGGTATTTATCATTGCTTCAATCCTGTCACGTTATGTGATACGTTGTGTTTAGTTACTCTATTCCTTTATCAGTCATCCATTACTATGCCGTAAATTAAATTAAATAATTCATCTGATTGTTAGACAGCTATATCCTTTTTCGTTAATCAGTTGTTAGACAGCTACATTCAGGTGAATTGATGTAGCGGATAATATGTATTTCGGAATTGATAAAAAAAATGATACTATGTATTTGGTTTCTTGCTACGTAATGTTATGAATGTCTAATCTGTTGAAAAGACTTCCAAGGTCCTACATTAAGGTAGCTTTGCAGGAGATGGAGTGCTCACTTGATTTACTAGATTATGTCTTATTTCAAGTGAACATTAAAAACGGCATATATCAAATGAAAAATAATTCCACTTCTAATCTAATGCTCTTGTTACACTTGTTACCATTACCGGCCTCCGTGGTGTAGAAGTAATAAAACGATATCGGGAATGCGGAGATGGAAAATGGAAAAATATATGCTGCTGTTATTGTTGAATTTCTTTTGTCTGAGATTGTTTTCTTTTCTGCAGTTCTTTGACCGCTACCGTGGAAAACGCGTTCCTGTTTAACTGGTCGGAATGGTGCAAATGAAATGACACCGGTTAGCCCACTTGTAAGAACTGTAAAGTACCGTGTTTCTAGAGTTACATTTAGAAAGGTGATCATCAGTACAGTTTGTTCTCCCACGTTGAGATTGGCCTTTTTAGTGCCTAATGCAATTCTTCCGAATGCAATTCTTTTCTGCTCATCTTAGTAAATGATGAGTCTTAAACCTTTGTCTATACATCTAGATAGTGCAGTTTTTGTCTTAGCTTATGATTGTGCACTTAAACTGATTGAGTGGATGGAAGTACTGATGATGGACTTACTGTCTGAGTACGTAATCTTACTGGCCAATGGCCAATGGCTAGCTTTATCAAGATGAGCCTCCTCAGCCAGCAAGGTTGAAGTAAATTAATGCATGTGTTTATATATGATCTGCTCTTTCATGAATTACATTCTCTCCATTAGCGTTAATGATCAGTAGTGGTGTCAAAATGGTTAAAAGAAAATAGTTATCCACCCATATTATCCATTAAAAAATGGGTTGGATAGTGAACTTTTTAAAAACGGGTTAAATATGGATAAGAATCAAATTATCCACTTAGAAAATGGATAACTAATGGATTTAGCTTACATTTGTAAAGCCTGAAATTGGGGGTTTCTCAACTTTGGAGGACTAAGAATTCTTTCAAAAGTGATCATATTCAAGAAGTCATGGATAATATGGATATGTCGGTTAATCCTTTTTATCCCTATTAAATATGAATCGGATCGGGTCGAATAATTTATCCGTTTTTTGCATTACCCGTTTTTGACATGCTCTATCCAACCCACCCATTTGTCATCCCTAATGATCAGTGACTTCACTGTGACAGACATCGTCCTCGTCACATAATCCAAAGTGCATGCCTGGTGCAAGTCTTGAGGCAGATAAACTATGCATCTCAATTAGGGGTGTCAAATGGGCTGTTTTATTTTGCCACCCCTAAGAATCTCGTAGAAATGGTGTGAGATAGTCATTTTTTAACATGATATTTAGTTTTTATTCAGTATTTTTAATGTTGGGCAAAAATAGCCACTACTTTATTAAAATTAATAAGAAAAGATGGTTTTACCCTTTCTTCATGAGTGATGTGTAAATATTAAGGACATAGTGTCCTTACTTAACATTTACACTGCACACATGAAGTTAAGGACGCAATGTCCTTAACATTTACACTGCATATATGAAGTTAAGAACACGATGTCCTAAAGTTTAACAACTGAAGGTGCAAATACAAGACATTTTGTCCTTAATATATACACAACATTCATGAAGTTAAGGACACCATGTCCTTAATATTTACACGGCACCTATTTCTAGCACATGAGTATTTTCGTCCGGGCGGGTAAAAATTTATTAAGCACTGCTAAAAAGTAAATATATTTTAAACAGTGACTAAAGAATAAAGACATGTCTAATTAACGGCTAACTGTACACTTCCCCCAAGATTCTAATTAAACTTGGAGGTTTCACTGGGAGGGAGGAACTGTAAGGTACTGTTCATGATGGAAAGTTGGCAACGGATACTTACATGACATGTACTACTAGCTGAGTGCACGATCATAAGTTAATTTTGCCCATGCAAGTTTTCTCACTCGTATGAATTATAAGTAGTAATTATTTACTTGTCACATATGTTCATAATTTTGCACATGCAAGTTTTTCTTACATCTTCTCACTTGTATGAATTTTACACATTCGTGAATTAAGAGCCCGTTTGGACATAAGAAAATTTTTCTTTTTTTTTAAATCAACGTTTACTCATAAAATTTCTAATTTTCACTTGAAAATACATTTTGAAAATTTTCGAAAATTTGAAAAACTCTAAAAGGTTGTTTTTCAAAATTTTCACCCAAATCACTCACAAAATTTCAAAAACAACTCAAAATTATATTCATGTCCAAACACAACTCTAAATTCCAAATATCATTTTTAGTTTGAAAAGTTTTTCCCCTTATTTTGAAATTTTACAATTCTTATGTCCAAACGCCCACTTAATAACCTTAACAGGTTCCAAAACGAGAAAACGGAAAAATTTGTTAAACAAAAGAAGTTAACAGAAAGTCATGCAATAAGATATCTTCAGTGAAACAAAGACATTGGAACGAGAGAGAGCCATTGAGAAGTAGTTTGAAAGTGAACTGGATAAGCTCATATAGCATATTACATCTTTGCTAGGACCTTTAATGAGTTACACATTCAACGACAATCTAATAAGATAATTCACTGGTTTCTATAAACCAAATTTGAGCTGTCATTCTTACATCACATATTCCACTATCTGCATTAGGAGTATTAAATTTATAAATATAAACACATATATTTAGTGCAATGAAAAGGTTTGTAGATACTAATATAACACTCCTAAGGCGATCATCAAAGTGTTTGAAACTCACGCTGACGGAAATGGTTGGTTACAAAAATAGAAGCAAACAAAATCATTCTAGCCAAAAACATTGAAAAGGAAAATATAAAAATTTATTCTAGCATTTTTCTACGTTTCGTTTTGCTCAACAATAGTTTATTATTCAGAACATGACCAAATTTTGTTAACGTTTTCATGCTCTTTCAAAAGCAGTATCATCAAGTTAATTTTTTTTTAAAAATGCATTGTTTTCCCCCCACCTATTTTTTCCGGTTAATATATGCAAATCAAACTAAAATGACTTATATTCCATATTACAATATATTTTATTTCACATGTTTTAACTATATCATCAGATGAATAAATGAACATCCGCGCAACGTGCCCCCGTGCTGAAAGATATTTTGGTTGTAGAATTCAAGGCCTTCCTAATAAGGAGTGGGAAACCTAAATTGTTTAGAATTTTATATTTGCTAGTTTATGTAATTCAGAAATATAGTATATGAATAAGTTTTCCAGTTTCTGGTTAAAGTAGGTTTCTGTAACGACCCAATCAGTCGTTTCAAGAGTTATAGTCCCGTTTTTCCTATTTCTACTTCTTTTTGTGTTATTCAGCTATATTATATTTTATCAGGTTAGTTGGTTCGGGACCGGAGTGGTTTCAGAGTGAATTGAGACATTTAGTCTCTTAAGTAGAAACTTAAGTTGGAAAAGTCAACTGAAGGTTGACCTATGTGTAAACGATCTCGAATTTGAATTCTGATGGTTTTGTTAGCTCCGTTAGGTGATTTTGGACTTTAGGAGTGCGTCTGGAATGTGATTTGGAGGTCCGTGGTAGAATTAAGCTTGAATTGGTGAAATTGGAAATTTGGCGATTTCAATCGGCAGTGGAAAATTTTGATATCGGGGTCGGAATGCAATTCCGAAAGTTGAAGTAGGTTTGTAGTGTCATTTGTGATGTGTGTGCAAAATTTGAGGTCATTCGGACGTGGTTTGGTTGGTTTCGGCATCAGTTGCCGAATTTAAAATTTTAGAAGTTCTTAGGCTTGAATACGAGGGTAATTTGATGATTTGATGTTGTTTTGAGTGATTCGAAGGTTCGACTAAGTTGGTGTGTTGATATATGACTTGTTGGTATTTTTGGTTGAGGTCTCGAGAGCCTCGGGGTGATTCCAGGTGGTTAACGAATTTGTCGAAGTTGGAAAATGTAGCTGAAGCAGCTGCTTATGCTATTTCCGCACATGCGGAAGGAAGAGTCGTAGGTGCGAGGCCGGGGGTGCACGTGGGGAGTGCACAGGTGCGGGCGACGCTGGGCTAGGCAAGATGCGCAGGTGCGAAACCTGAGGCGCAGATGCGGAAAAGGGAAATGCTGGACAGGTTTCGCAGAAGCGGAGGAAACGCGCAGGTGCGCCTTCGCAGGCGCGACGGGTTTGCCACAGATGCGGAGTCTGGGCGCGTAAGTGAGTTGCGTAGGTGCGGCTCCTTGGACCGCAGGTGCGGTCGCGCGGGTGCGAGAAAATGGCCGCAGGTGCGAGAAACCCGGGCAGAGTGTACATATTGCACACTTCGCGAATTTTGGTGCATTTTTCACTATTTCTATTCGATTTTGGAGCTTTTGGGAGAGATTTGAAGAGGGAATCAAGGGGGTTTCGTTGAGGTAAGTTACTTGATCCCTAATACTTGTATATATGGTGATTCTCCGTTATTTAATCATTATAATTAGTGAAAATGAGGGGTTAGGGCTTGGGATATTTGGAGAAGTAATTTAAGGATTTGAAGGACCAAACGATGTCAGATTTTGATGAATTTTATATGGATAAACTCGGGAGAGGACGAGGTGTATTATTCTGCCATTTTTGACTGATTTCGAGACGTGGGCCTGGAGGTCGGGTTTTGGCCGGTTTTGGATTTTTGGCATATTTTGTAGTTTTTATTGTGGAATTCGATTTGTTAGCCTATGTTGATGGTATCAATCTGATTATGGTTAGATTTGGATCTTTTGGAGACTGAGTCCAGAGACGAGGGCATCCCGGAGAAGGATTTTATGCTGTTAAGGTAAGTAACAGTTTTAACTCTGGCTTTAAGGGTATAAACCCAATGATTTGACATCATGTAATTGTTTGGAAGTGATACCATGTTAGGGGACGAGCGTGTGGGTGTGCACCACGAGGGATTGAGACTTGGTCCGTCCCATGAGGTTGTGAGGCCTAATGGCTATTATCTATGGTTATGTGCTTATTTGTTGTTGAACTTGTTTGCCTTCATGTTAGAGATCATGCTTAGGCTTTATTCATGCTCACATTATTTGTACTCAGACATAGAAATTATTGTACATGTTTACCTCAGTCTCTATTATTTGCTAATATGCTGTGATACTTGATGTGGGCTGTGTTCCCTTATTGTTGATGATGGTGAGGCTAGTGAGGTACATGATTGAGTGAGGCTGAGGGCCTGGTTGTGAGGATATTAATACCATAGTGCATGAGTTATCCGCGTAGCATGTGAGTTGACCGTGCGGGTCCAGGTATTGATACTATAGCGCATGAGTTGTCCGCGTAGCACGTGAGTTGACTGTGCGGATCCAGGTATTGATATGATGACATGTGAGTTGTCTGTGCTTAGCGCTTGGGCTTTGGGAGCCCCTCCAGAGTCTGCACACACCCCCAATGAGCATAGAGTGTTGAGTGTTCTGAGTGTTGAGTGCGAGTGATGAATGATGGAGTGACATTGCTGTGAGGTTGTATTTATTTGTGTTGTTACTGCATTTATCTGTTAAGCTTCCTTGTGGCATTTACTAAGTTATGGAATTTACTTGTTTATTTTTAAATTGTGAAAATGAATAATTGGACTGTTTTACTTAGCTCGTCACTACTGCTCAGTTCCTTAGTTATTTCTGTTACTTGCTGAGGTGATTGTACTCATGCTACACCCTGAACTTTATGTGCAGATCTAGGTGAGTTAGAGCGCGGCGATCGTTGAGTTCAGGCCGTCTATCGTTGGAGACTGCAAGGTAGCTGCTAACGACCGTAGGACCTTGTCACTCCTTTTATCATTTCTTCTTTTGGATTGTATTGATAGTTAGATAGTTTAATTTCTTAGTTCATATATTTAGACGCTCATGACTTAGTGACACCCCGATGTTTGGGGCTCGTTTCTGTATTTTTTCTATATTATATTTAGAGTTGATTTAGTTTATGAAAAATTTAAATGTTGAAATATTTTATTAAATTCTTATAATTGATTTAGTAGTAATATTTTGGGAAGTAGGCTTTCCTTGTAACATAATAGGTGCCATCACGACCATGGTTAGATTTTGGGTCGTGACAAGTTAGTATCAGAGCCTAGATTACATAGGTCTCACGAGTCATGAACGGGTTTAGTAGAGTCTTGCGGATCGGTACGGAGACGTCTGTACTTATCTTCGAGAGGCTGCAGAACCTTTAGGAAAATTTCACATTCTTGGATTCTTATCGTGCGTTCTGTGTATTCTAGTAACTAAACATCTGTATTCCATTCTCTCACAGATGGCGAGGACTCGTGCTACCGGTCAAGAGGATCAGCCACCAGTTCGGGCCTTGAGAGGCCGAGGCCGCGGTAGAGGTCGTGGTAGTGGCAGAGGTGCAGCCCGTACAACAGCTGGGGCAGTACCTGCAGATCCACCGATTGTCCCAGATCAGGACCAGGTTCCAGTTGTTGATGCACCAGCTCAGGCACCACCTGTGCCTATTGTGATTTCAGGCCTTCAGGAGGCCCTAGCTCAGATTCTAACAGCATGTACCGGCCTTGCTCAGGCGGTCTATATCTCGACGGTCGCAACCACTTCTCAGGCTGGGGGAGGCACTCAGACTCCCGTCGCTCACACACCCGAGCAGGTTGTTCAGGGACTTCAGACACTAGAGGCACCACCAGCCTAGCCGGTTGTAGCTGCACAGGATTATATGGTTCCTGCTATGCCCGAGGATGATCAACGTAGGTTGGATAGGTTTGGGAGACTCCAGCCGCCACCTTTCAGTGGCACAGAGAGAGAGGATGCTCAGGATTTCTTGGACAGGTGTCAGAGGATACTCTGTACTGCTGGTATTTTGGAGACTTGTGGGGTCTCATTCACTACCTTTCAGTTTTCTGGGGCTGCACTCAGATGGTGGGAGACTTACGAGAGGCGTAGGCCTGTTGGCATAGCACCCCTTACTTGGAAGCAGTTCTCCGTTCTCTCTCTAGAGAAGTTTGTACTTGAGTCCCGCAGAGAGGAGTTGCGCAGGCAGTTTGAGTAGCTTCGCCAGGGTAAGATATCTGTTACACAGTATGAGATGCGGTTCTCCGAGTTAGCTCATCATGCGGTCTGGTTGGTTTCCACAGACCGGGAGAGGATCAGGAGGTTTATAGATGGCCTCAGTTTTCAGCTTCGATTGCTTATGACCAGGGAGAGAGTATCTGGTGTTACCTTTGATGAGGTTGTCGACATTGCTCGATAGATTGAGATGGTTTGAGGTCAGGAGATGGCTGAGACGGAGGCTAAGAGGCCTCGTGGTCAGGGTGGTTTCAGTGGTGCTCCTCAGGGAGGTCAGTTTTAGCAGGGCCAATTTCAGCAGAGTCAGTCATCATTCAGTGCATTGCCAGCGCAGGATTCTCATTATGCCCCGCCCGCTCAGGTATCATTGGGTAATTCTTTGGGCATCAAGAGAAGCAGTTTCGTCAGAGAAGGGGTTGTTTCGAGTGCGGGAATTTTGGTCACATTGCGAGATATTGCCCTAGGATGTTGGGTGGGACTCCACAGCGGAGTACTCGGCCAATATCACCAGTTCCTCCACCACCCGCTCAGCCAGCTAGGGGTGGAGTTCAGCCAGGTAGGGGAGGAGCCCGGGTCGCCCGAGAGGGAAAGGCAGATCAGGGGATGGTCAGGCCCGTTTCTATGCTCTCCCAGCCAGGCAAGACGATATTACTTCAGATGTTGTGATTTCAGGTATGTTCTCCTGTTAGACTCGTTCGAGGACGAACGTTTGTTTAAGATGGAGAGGATGTAACAACCCGGCCAGTCATTTCGAGATTTATAGCCCCATTTTTCCCATTTCTACTTCTTTTTGTGTTATTCATCTATATTATGTTACATCAGGTTAGTTGGTTTGGGACCGGAGTTGTTTCAGAGTGAATTAAGATATTTAGTCTCTTAAGTAGAAACTTAAGTTGGAAAAGGCAACCGGAGGTTGAACTATATGTAAACGATCTCGGATTTGAATTCTGATGGTTCTGTTAGCTCCGTTAGGTGATTTTGGACTTAGGAGTATGTCCGAAATGTGATTTGGAAGTCCGTGGTAGAATTAGGCTTGAATTGGCGAAATTGGAAATTTGACGATTTCGGTCGGCAGTGGAAAACTTTGATATTGGGGTCGGAATGCAATTCTGGAAGGTGGAGTAGGTTCGTAGTGTCATTTGTAATGTGTGTGCAAAATTTGAGGTCATTCGGTCGTGGTTTGGTTGGTTTCGGTATCGGTTATCGAATTTAGAAATTTAGAAGTTCTTAGTCTTGAATCCGAGGGTAATTTGATGATTTGATATTGTTTTGAGTGATTCGAAGGTTCGAGTAAGTTGGTGTGTTGATATATGACTTGTTTGTATTTTTGGTTGAGGTACCGAGGGCCTCAGGGTGATTTCGGGTGGTTAACAGATTTGTCGAAGTTGGAAAATGCAGCTGAAGCTGCTGCTTCTACTATTTCCGCACTTGCGGAAAGAAGAGTCGCAGGTGCGAGGCCGCGGGTACGCATGGGGAGTGCGCAGGTGCGGGCGACGCTGGGCTAGGAAAGATGCGCAGGTGCGAGTTGGAGGTCGCATCTGCGAGCCCGCAGGTACGAAACCTGAGGCGTAGATGCGGAAAAGGGAAATGCTGGGCAGGCTTCGCAGAAGCGGAGGAAACGCGCAGGTGCGCCTTCACAGGCGCGACGGGTTTGCCGCAGATGCGGAGTCTAGGCGCGTAAGTGAGTTGCGCAGGTGCGGATCCTTGGACCGCAGGTGCGGTCGCACGGGTGTGTTCGCGCGGGTGCGAGAAAATGGCCGCAGGTGCGAGAAGCCTGGGCAGAGGGTACATATTGCACACTTCGTGAATTTTTGTGCATTCTTCACCATTTCTATTCGGTTTTGGAGCTTTTGGGAGAGATTTGAAGAGGGAATCAAGGGGGTTTCGTTGAGGTAAGTTACTTGAGCCCTAATACTTGTATATATAGTGATTCTCCATTGTTTAATCATTGTAATTAGTAAAAATGAGGGGTTAGGGCTTGAAATTTTACGAGAAGTAATTTAAGGATTTGAAGGACCAAACGATGTCGGATTTTGATGAATTTTATATGGATAGACTCGAGAGAGGACGAGGTTTATTATTCTATCACTTTTGACTGATTTTGAGATGTGGGCCCGGGGGTCAGATTTTGGCCGGTTTCGGATTTTTGGCATATTTTGTAGTTTTTATTGTGGAATTCGATTCGTTAACCTATGTTGATGGTATTAATCTGGTTATGGTTAGATTTGGAGCTTTTGGAGACCGAGTACAGATACGAGGGCATCCCGGAGTAGGATTTTACGCTGTTAAAGTAAGTAACAGTTTTAACTCTGGTTTTGAGAGTATAAACCCGGAGATTTGACATCACGTAATTGTTTGGAAGTGATACCACGCTAGGGGACGAGCGTGTGGGTGTGCACCGTGAGGGATTGAGACTTGGTCCGTCCCGTGAGGTTGTGAGGCCTAATGGATATTATCTATGGTTATGTGCTTATTTGTTGTTGAACTTGTTTGCCTTCATGTTAGAGATCATGCTTAGACTTTATTCATGCTCACATTATTTGTACTCAGACATAGAAATTATTGTACATGTTTACCTCAGTCTCTATTATTTGCTAATATATTGTGATACTTGATGTGGGTTGTGTTCCTTTATTGTTGATGATGGTGAGGCTAGTGAGGTACATGATTGAGTTAGGCCGAGTGCCTGGTCGTGAAGATATTAATACCATAGCGCGTGAGTTGTCCGCGTAGCACGTGAGTTGACCGTGCGGGTTCAGGTATTGATACAATAGCGCGTGAGTTATCTGCGTAGCACGTGAGTTGACCGTACGGATCCAGGTATTGATATGATGGTACGTGAGTTGTCCGTGCTTAGCACTTGGGCTTTGGGAGCCCCTCCGGAGTCTGTACATACCCCCAGTGAGCGTAGAGTGTTGAGTGTTCTGAGTGTTGAGTGTTGAGTGCGAGTGATAAGTGATGGAGTGACATTACTGTGAGGTTGTATTTATTTGTGATGTTACTGTATTTATCTATTAAGCTTCCTTGTGACATTTAATGAGTTATGGAATTTACCTATTTATTTCTGTTTATTTTTAAATTGTGAAAATGAATAATTGGACTGTTTTACTTAGCTCGTCACTACTGCTCAGTTCCTTAGTTATTTCTGTTACTTGCTGAGGTGGTTGTACTCATGCTACACCCTGCACTTTATGTGCAGATCTAGGTGAGTTAGAGCGCGGCGATCGTTGAGTTCAGGCCGGCTATCGTTGGAGACTGCAAGGTAGCTGCTAGCGACCGCGGGACCTTGTCACTCCTTTTATCATTTCTTCTTTTGGATTGTATTGACAGTTAGATAGTTTTATTTCTTAGTTCATAGATTTAGACGCTCATGATTTAGTGACACCCCGATGTTTGGGGCTCGTTTTTGTATTTTTCTATATTATATTTAGAGTTGATTTAGTTTATGAAAAATTTAAATGTTGAAATATTTTATTAAATTCTTATAATCGATTTAGTAGTAATATTTTGGAAAGTAGGCTTGCCTTGTAACACGATAGGCGCAATCACGATCATGATTAGATTTTGGGTTATGATAGTTTCATACTATTATAAATAGGGTTATTGCTCCGCATCTCTTGCAACAAAGCAAAATCATCAGCAAAGGTTTCTATTATTGAAATTTCATGGCTGAGCATAAAAACATTACCGGAGAAGAAAATTTGTATGAGCTAGATCACTGTGATGATAAGATGACCGTCAATGATGAAACGACGTCGTCGGAATCTGATAGTAGAGAAAGGGCGGCAAGGATACAGTTCGTTAAATCCTGGATTCAGCCAGTACTTCAAGACGTTGAGAAGGAAATCATGGAACTCGAATTAATTCATGAATACTAAAATGACACTCCTCGTCGGACACAGAAAAGTTTTTCAGGAGTTGAAAGAGATTGTGATGAATCATGGAGTAGATTTCCAAGATCAAGGTATGTGTAGCATGTTATGTTATTTCCAATAATTTTTTAAAAATATTTCGAATTGTTAACTGTTGTGACTTATAATACTTTTATGTAGTTATTAAATATGTATTTATTTTAATTTAGTCAATTTGACCCTCGTAACCTAGAACCAAGGGCGGATTTAAGGAGCAGAAGGGGTTCACCCGAACCCCCTTTGCTGAAAAATTACATTGTATATATAAGGCAAAATCTGTTTTTTACCTCTATATATTATATTTTGAATCCCCTCAACACAATCCAAAAGCGTAGCTTAGTGATCAAGGGGATTCAAAACTTTTGTAAGCTCACTAGTTGTAATATTTTTTAACCTTTTTCTTTTTTGAACCCCCTTATTAGCGGATATCCTGCCTCCGCCACTGAGTCTGGAACATATACAAACAACAACAACAACAACAATAACAAACCTAATGTAATCCCGCAAAGTAGGGTCTTAGTGGGAGGGGGTAAAATGTACACCTTACCCCTACCTTGTGAAGGTAGAGAGCATGTGGCGTGGTCACAAGGATGGTCAACTGACCACTCTTCGTCGAAAAATTGCATTGAGTATATAGGTAAAATATTATGTTTAGAGGTATATAACACATATTGAACACCATTTGTCGCAAATTAATTTTCACTTCTTTCAAATTTGAATACTCTTGGAAAACTTTCTAGTTTCGCCACCGATAGAGAAGTTGTTTCCGATAAACGCTGTCTCAAGATAAACGTAAAAAGTAAACTAGAACATATATAAGGACTATATCTTATGAATTAAAGTTAATGTAATTAAGTTTCTTTGATGATTTATAACTTTGACATTCACAAATGCTTTAAGTATATTCTTGACAAATTCAGAGTCGCATGTGCCAAGCGGGACTGATAGAAAAAACGAGAAAGATTTGGCTGATGAAAAGAAGTTGAAGAAAGTCGAGGCAAAAGGTGAAGGTATGTACCTTGCATATAGATATCTAATCTGTGTTCACGTGGCCTAGTTCTGTCGTTTCAATTGATAACTTAATTATCTTACCTTCTGTGTAGCAAACGCTAATCTCTTTTTCAGGCGGACTCGTACGGTCAGACCTCCCCATATATTACAGAATTGTAATGTAACAATCCTTCACTATAAAATTCAAGTTAAAAGATATCGAAACAAACGAGAATATTATAAATAAATTTGATTGTTATAGGTAAAAATACTTAAATATTTAGGATGTTTATTCTTGTACTTTATTTATTATATTTACAAAATATAAACATACTAAAAATTATTTTCACATAAATTTAAAAGGATATTTCTTAATTTCGGAAGACGAAAATTGAATTCAGGGATAAGAATATACTTAGAAGCACATTGACGAGTATCATAATTTTTGCATGTATGACGTTATTGTCAAAACTTCAATATACCATCTGTGTGCTATTACATAAGTTATTCGGTGTATCTAAGTTTTTCAGTAGCATGACAGACATATTTATTTTCAAAATTAACCTATATACAATGGAAGATCAATTTTAACTTAGTCTATTATATATACGGTGATACTAACATACGTAAAAAATAATAAGCTTGACAACAAACATGTATGATAGAAGGCCATTTGGTATTAAAGTACTTAAATATTCTTCTTGGTAGTAATTATTAGTATCATTTTCTGCTGAGTCAAACTCTGAAAAATATTTTATTTTTATTATAAAATTTTGCAATCAATCTTTTATTTAGTTGATCAATATATTCATTTCTGCTAACTAAGATATCTTTTGAATTCTATCATGCGATTTGTACAAATTGCGTTTTAATATAATGATAGAAATATTTCTCTTATCAAATGCACTACTATTACCATTGGGATTGATAACCAAGTGTTCAGGAAAAAATCATATCATCTTTTATTGGATGCTCTTCTTCGTTTCCGACACGAAGCAAGAAGGCACTAAATACTGAATTTGTTCTTACTTTATATTTCTTGTCAGTTGAATCTTTTTCATTTGAGCCAGAAGTATAAATTTGGCAAGCTAGCTTCTACAGTCTCTGCTTTTGTCGATTTTGGAACTACTGGTAGTACTTAACAGAAATCACCTCCCAAACCATTAATTTTTCACCAAATGGTTCATTAATTAGAACTCCGGACAATTATTTCGATCGTTTGATACTTTGCCATAAGTGCTTCATCCCATATTATCAATTTTACTTTCCTTATAAATTTAGCACCATTACTCTGCTTTGATATATTTGTGATGATTATTTAAGTTGTTTGAAGAAATATATCAAATCTAAAATGGGTGACCTCACAATAAAATCGTTGTTGGTACACCACTTGCTATTATTGCTAACAGTGTCATACCTCTTGATATGATATTTGCAAGTAATGCATGATATAGAAATATTATTCCGATTCCGTCGGAGACATCTATAAAGAATAATCCCATTATACGAGAGTCGACTCTTTATAATATAGTATTCTTAATAATATACCAACCTTTTTACTTTGTGTTCTAACGCTCTTTTTATGGAATAAATTTATGTATCCTAAGATTTTTTTTAAACTTGAATAAGAATTTTACTCATATGATGAATTAAAAAATAATTGAATTGGATTCTCTTTCTAAATAATTAATTAAAAGATTTAATTATTTGATTTTAACATAAAAAATAATTTATTCTACGTTGATTCAGATCTTAATATTAGTTCATCTCTTGTTTTGAATATTTAATCTTAATTATAATTTTATCCACTATAAATTTTATTTTCAAAGAGTAAAAGATTGATATGATATTCACTTTTAGATATTTATATTTGTAGAATCATTACAGCTCGTTTGGATGGTCGTTACCTATTGTATTGAATCGTATTGTTACTTTAAATACTATGTTTGTTTTGGTTGTTACTTAAATTTTATTGTATCGTATCGTTAAATCCGTCATTACGTAACGACGAAATGTGTCACTTTATGTAACGACCGATTTGGTGTGGTTACGTCGTTATCTTGTATTTTTCTCTCATCTCACCCTTCACTATTATTAAATTATTTTATTTTATCATTTACCCTATCTTTTTATATAATAAATTTACCCCATATTATAATTTTTCTTTATAATATTGCAAATTTATTTTTTATATTGATGGTGCATAATATCATGAAAACAACGGCAAATGATACAATCTATCCAAATATTGTATTTATCAAACGATACAGTACAATACAATACAATACAATACAATACGATACATTATGAAACGATGTGTAACAACTACCCAAACAAGCTGTTAGTGGTATTGACTCTTACCAACCATTTTGTTTTCTCTTTCTCATACATTTATATTCTTAAATATTTTCTTAGTTGTTGTTTAATAATTGAGTATTTTTCAATATTACACGAAAATTTGATTAAAAAATATTATTTGAGTAGGAAAATAGTTCAAATATAATATAAAAATATATTATCATTGGGGTATTTTTTTCTCAATTTTAACTATTTATGCAGTCCATTTAATATATATTTTTTGGTATTAGACATTTCGAGTGGTAATGTATTGCCAATACGGAGGATTCTTATGAAATTGATTTTATTAAACCTTCCTATATATTTTTAGTAAGAATTTAATAGACAAAATTTTATTAATTTTAAAATATTAAATATTAAAAATTAGCTAAGAAGGTATTATAGTCCAAATATAGGTTATTGCAGTTATGTCCTTTCCCTATGAGTTCTTCCGCTTAATATTTTAGGGCTATTCTGGTATATTAATATTGTATTTATGCTTTTATAATAAAATAGACTCTACTTTTTCTAAATAGATTTGGACAATATAATACACTCTCAAATTAAATTAGTAATTGTCACGACCCAAAATCACACCTGTCGTGATGGCGCCTATCTCCATACTAGGCAAGCCAACAACATCAATAATCCACAATCTCTTTTAAATACTGAAAACATGATAATCAAACATAAGTAAAAATCTCACAAATACTAGGTACAAATACACTCCCAAAATCCGGTGTCACTGAGTACATGAGTATCTATACATCACAAGTCTGAAAACACGGTCTATAATAGTCTGAGACCAAATACAGTAAACAAGAAGATAGGGAAGGAGAGACAAGGTCTGCGAAACACGGCAGCTACCTCGAAATCTCCAAAAATCAACTGAGCGAAGGAATCAACACCCATTGTATCCGGGAGCACCTGGATCTGCACACGAAGTGCAGGGTGTAGTATGAGTACAACCAACTCAGTAAGTAACAATAATAAATAAAGAACTTAAAGTAGTGACGAGCTTCACAACTAAGTCCAATTACATTAATTTCCAATATAAGAAAGTAGGCATGCTTGCAAGTTTAACAATTAAGGCCCAAACAACAATTTCATATCAAGTTCAACTAAAACAGAAGGTAATATCTTTCAGAAATTTCCAACACAGTAATATATGACAACTATAGTAAAATAAGAATGAAATCAAATGCGTCCTCTCAGAATCACAGTCACTCAGCTCTTCCACTCGCTCAGTACTCAGCACTCGCACTCAGTAGGTACATGCGCTCACTAGGGGTGTACGGACTCCGAAGGGGCTCCTTCAGCTCAAGTGCTATAATCTGCACGGACAACTCACGTGCCATAGTATAATATCTGGATCCGCACGGACAACTCACGTGTTGCACGGATAACTCACGTGCTATAGTATAATATCTGGATCTGTACGGACAACTCACGTGCTGCACGTACAACTCATGTGCTGCACGGACAACTCACGTGCTATAGTATAATAACTCACAATCAGGCCCTCGGCCTCACTCAATCATAAATCTCTCCAGTCTCTCGGGCTCTCAATAATCATGAAACTCAGCCCGACAGAAATGATATCATGTATCAACAAGGAACAACAGAGACTGAGATAAAATAAATAAATAAATTGTGACTGAGTACAAAATAACAATTTTAGCAGATAATTTAACATGTGCACGACCTCTGTGGGACCCTACATTCCCAACACATAATCTAAACATGATTTGTGGTTCAATTTCTCTACTACATGGAGAATGTACATTTACCAACAAGTTATTCATCTACATAGTTCCATGGAAGTTGACCAAGTCACAATTTCTACGGTGCACGCCCACACGCCTCACCTAGCTTGTGCGTCACCTCAAAATCGATCACATAATACATAATTCGGGGTTTTAATACCCTCAGAACCAGATTTAGAAAGGTTACTTACCTCAAACCGTATAATTCTTTATTCTGAAATGCCTTTACCTCGCGAATCGGCCTCCAAACGCCTCGAATCTAGCCACAAATAATTCGATTCAGTCAATACAAATTATATGAATTAATTCCATATGAAAATATAAATTTTCCATCAAAATCTGAAATTTCACCCAAAAATCGCCCGTGGAGCCCACGTCTTGGAACCCAACAAAAGTTATAAAATCCGAAAGCCCATTCAACCATGAGTCTAACCATACTAATTTTACCAAATTCCGACATCAACTCGACCCTCAAATTTTCAAATCTTATTTTGAAATCCCTAGGCCCAAATCCTCTAATTGCATCTCAAAACATGTAATCTAGTCGAAATACTCAATGATAATCCAAATATTATTAACTAACAATGATCACAAGTGACTTACCTCAAGATTTCCCGTGAATTCTCTTTGAAAAATTGCCCAAAATTGTACTTGAAATGTCAAAAATAACAAAAATGTCGGTACTCCTTTATTTTGTAAATTGCCTAGTGCTTTCGCACTTGCGGCTCAATTTCTCGCTTCTGCGGCTAAATTTCCGCTTCTGCAGAATCCACTTACCCAACTGCCTCCGCTTCTGCGAGCCTTGGACCGCATCTGTGCAATCGCAGGTGCGGAAAAATTCCATCGCACCTGCGCACCAACCCGCATCTGCGCCCATCAGCCCGCTTCTGCGGCCACGCAGGTGCGGCAAAATCTTCGCACCTGCGACCTCTGCTCACCTTTCCCTTGGCCGCTTCTGCGGCTCCTTTCCCGCTTCTGCGGGCTAGCAATTGTGGTTCTCACTCCGTAGGTGCGATTACACCAGCAATGGAAATCCTTCAGCAACCTTATAACTTCAAAACTTGATCCGTTAATCACCCGAAATCCACCCGAGGCTCCCGGGACTTCAACCAAACATACCAACACGTCTTAAAACATCATACAAACTTAGTCGAGCCTTCAAATCACCTCAAACAATGCTAAATTATGAATCACACATAGATTCAAGCCTAATGAACTTTGAAACTTCCAATTTCAACAAACGACACCGGAACCTATCAAATCACGTCCGATTGACCTCAAATTTTGCACACAAGTCATAAATGACATAGCACACCTATTCCAATTTCCAGAATCGGATTCCGATCCCGATATCAAAAAGTCAACTCCCCGGTCAAACATCCCAAAAATTCAACTTTCGTCATTTCAAGCCTAATTCCACTAAGGACCTCCAAATTACAATCCGGAGACGCTCTTAAGTCCAAAATCACCCAACGGAGCTAACAGAACCATCAAAATTCAAATCCGGTGTCGTTTACACATAATTTAATATCCAGTTAACTTTTTCAACTTAAGTTTTCAATTATGAGACTAAGTGTCTCAATTCACTCCCAAATCCTTCCGGACCTGAACCAACTAACCCGTCAAGTCATAAAACAGCAGTAAAGCACAAATTGAGCTGTAAATGGGGAACATGGTCATAATACTTAAAATATCTGGCTAAGTCGTTATATTTCCCACTCTTAAACAAACGCCCGTCCTTGAACGGGTTTAGAATTATACCTAGAGTCTCAAATAGGTATGGATATTTGTTCCGCATCACCCGCTCAATCTCCCAAGTAGCTTCTCCGACTGGCTGGCCTCTCCAATGTACTTTCAGTGACGCTATGTTCTTTGACCTCAGCTTTCGAACTCGCTGGTCTAAAAATAGCCACCGGCTTCACATTATAAGTCAAATTACGGTCCAACTGCACTATACTGAAATCCAAAATATGAGACGGATCCCCAACATACTTCCGGAGCATGGATACATGAAACACTGGATGAACACCCGATATACTAGGTGGCAAAGCAAGTTCATAAGCCACTTATCCAATCTTCTTAAGTATTTCAAAAGGCCCAATATACCGATGGCTCAACTTGCCCTTCTTTCCGAACCTCAACACACCCTTCATGAGTGAAATCTTGAGCAGAACCTTCTCTCCAACCATGTAAGTAACACCACTGACCTTCTTGTTGGCATAACTCTTATGTCTAGACTGCACCGTGCGAAGCCGCTCTTGAATCAATTTAACATTCTTCAAAGAATCCTGAACCAAGTCAGTACCCAATAGCCTAGTATCACCCGGCTCAAACCAACCCACCGGAGACCGACACTGTCTCCCATATAAAGCCTCATACGGAGCCATCTAAATGCTCGATTGGTAGCTGTTATTGTAAGCAAACTCCACGAGTGGCAGAAACTGATCCCAAGAACCCCCAAAATCTATAACACAAGCGCGTAGCATATCTTCTAATATATGAATAGTGCGCTCGGAATGCCCGTCCGTCTTTGGGTGAAATGTTGTACTCAACTGAACCTGTGTGTCCAATTCTCACTGCACTGCTCTCCAAAACTGTGATGTAAATTGCATACCCCGATCTGAAATGATGGACACTGGCACACCGTGCAGGCGAACAATCTCGCGGATATAAATCTCTGCCCAGCGCTCCGAAGAATAATTAGTACCAATTGGAATAAAATGTGCGGATTTGGTCAACCGATCTATAATCACCCATACAACATCAAACTTCCCCAAAGTCCTTAGAAGCCCAACTATGAAATGCATAGTAATACGCTCCCACTTCCACTCCAAAATTTCAAGTCTCTGAAGCAACCCACCTGGTCTCTGATGCTCGTACTTCACATCTTGACAATTTAAACACCAAGCTACAAACCAAACTATATCTTTCTTCATTCGCCTATACCAATAGTGCTGCCTCAAATCCTAATACATCTTCGCGGCACCTGGATGAATGAAGTATCGCGAACTGTGAGCCTCCTGGAGAATCAACTCACGCAAACCATCTACATTAGGCACACATAGCCTACCCTACATCTATAATACGTTGTCATCCCCAATAGTGAATTCCTTGGCATCACCGTGCTGAACCGTGTCCTTAAGGACAAGCAGATGGGGGTCATCATACTAACGTTCTCTGATGCGATCATAAAGAGAAGACTGAGAAACCATACAAGCCAAAACTCAGCTCGGATCAGAAATATCCAATCTGATGAACTGGTTGGCCAAGACATGAACATCCAAGACTAAAGGCCTCTCTGCTACTGGCAAGTATGTTAAGCTGCCCAAACTCTCCACCTTACGACTAAAGGCATCAGGCACCACATTGGCCTTTCCGATATGATAGAGAATGGTGATATCATAATCCTTAAGCAACTCCAACCACCTCCGCCGCCGCAAATTCAGATCCTTCTGTTTAAATAGATGTTGTAGACTCTAGTGATCGGTATAAACCTCAGAATGGATACAGTACAAATAATATCGCCAAATCTTCAAGGCATGAACAATAGCTGCTAACTCAAGGTCGTGGACCGGATAATTCTTCTCATGTAACTTTTACTGTTTGAACACATAGGCAATCACCTTACCATCTTACATCAGCACTGCGCTGAGACCAATACGCGACGCGTCACAATACACAGTATAAATGTAACAACCCGGTCGGCCGTTTCAAGAGTTATAGCCCTGTTTCCCCCATTTTTGTTTCCTTTTGTACTTTTCAGCTATATTATGATATACCAGGTTAGTTAGTTCGGGTCCGAAGTGGTTTCAGAGTGGATTGAGACACTTAGTCTCTAGAGAAGAAGCTTAAGTTGAAAAAGTCAACTGAATGTTGACTTATGTGTAAACGATATCGGATTTGAATTACGATAGTTCCATTAGCTTCGTTAGGTGATTTTGGACTTAGGAGTGCATCCAGAATGTGATTTGGAGGTTCATAGTAGAATTAGGCGTGAATTGGCGAAAGTTGAAAATTTAGCGATTTCGGTCGGCAATGAAAAATTTGATATCGGGGTCGGAATGAGATTCCGGAAGTTGTAGTGGGTCCGTGGTGTCATTCGTGATGTGTTTGTAAAATCTGAGGTCATTCGGACGTGGTTTGGTTGGTTTCGGCATCGGTTGTCGAATTTGGTTGTTTAGAAGTTCTTAGGCTTGAATCCAAGGATAATTTGGTGTTTTGATGTTGTTTTGAGTGTTTCGAAGGTTAGACTAAGTTTGTATATTGATATAATACTTGTTGGTATATTTGGTTGAGGTCCCGGGGGGTCTCGGGTTGAATTCAGCTGGTTAACGGACTTGGAAGTAAGTTGAGGAAGCAACTAAAGATTTTCTACTACTGTAATAATCGCACCTACAAAGTGGGAATCGTAGGTGCGAGCCCGTAGAAGCGAAAAGGAGGAGGCTTGGCAGTGGCCACAGGTGCGAGGTACTTTTCGCACCTGCGAGGCGCAGATGCGGACCTATTGCACAGAAGCGTTTTCGCAGAAGCGGAAATGAGTGCGTAGGTGCGGTAGGTGGAGAAGTTAGTGATTTCTGCAGAAGCAAAATTTCAACCGCAAAAGCGGGACCGCAGAAGCGGGATTTGGGCCGCAGGTGCAGAAGACCTGGGCAGAACATATAAATACGAGGTTTCAAAATTTTTCACCATTTATAACATTTTGAGCTCGGATTTTAGAGATTTTGAGAGGGTTTTTCAAGGGGAATTCTTGAGGTAAAATCCTTATGTCCATTTTTCTTCAATGATTACGTTTCCCCACTGATTTTACAACTAGTTAATGAGGTTTTGAGGTGAAATTTGGGGGTTTGAGACTAGGGATTTGGAGAGCTAATTTTGGGGAATTGAATGGCCATTTGATGTCGGATTTTGGTAAATTTGGTATGGTTAGACTCGTGAGTGAATGGGCTTTCGGGTTTTGTGACTTTGGCTGGATTTCAAGACGTGGGCTCGGGAGCCTGGTTTGAGCCAATTTGGGGTTTTGAGTCTAATTTGGTATTTTTCTTGTGGAATTCATTCCTTCAGCATAAATTGATGGTATTGTATTGATTGTGAATAGATTCAGAGCATTTAGATACCGAATCGAGAGGCAAGAGCATCACGAAGTAGGGATTTGATCGGTTTGAGGTAAGTAACAGTTTTAAATCTGGTTTTGAAGATATGAAACCCGAAGTTTGGTATGATATGACTGTTTGGGGGTGGTACCCATGCCAGGTGATGGACATGTGGGAGTACTCCGTGAGGGATTGAGACTTGGTCCGTCCCGACAGACTGTGAAGTCTAATAGCCTTTAATTGTATTTACATGAATTCCACTCTACTAGAACTTGACTGCTTTTATGCTAGAAATCATGCTTAGGCTATATTCGTGTTCATGGTAGTTATACTCAGTCATAGTGATTTCTGTACATGTTTACCTGATGGGGTCTCTTATTTCTTTTCCCTGATGATATACTATAACACTTGATTTGGGATGTTTTCCCTTTCTTTATTGAGAGTTGTGAGACTAGAGAGGTTCATGACTGAGTAAGGCTGAGGGCCTAGTTGTGAGGTATTGTTATATGGTACGTGAGTTGTCCGTGCAGCATGTGGGTTGTCCGTGCAGATCCAGATATGATATTATAGCATGGGAGTTGTTCGTGCAGCACGTGAGTTGTCCATGCGGATTAGCGCTTGGGCTGTAGGAGCCCCTCATGAGTCTGAACACCCCCAGTGAGCGTAAGCACCTATTGAGAGTGTGTATTGAGGGCTGAGAGCCGAGAGTGTGAGCTGTTGAGATGGGTTGAGTGACTGCTGCCTTGAGAGGTTGTACTTGCTTTTATTTATTGTTGCACTCAGTTGTTATCTGTTGTTGTTGTGAATTTTCTGGAAGATTCATATCTGTTTTATATGAGCGCGAACTGATTTGACTTATACCACAGGATTTGAAAGCATGTTCACTCTTTACTGAAAACTTTTTAAATGAACTATATTGTATAGCTCGTCACTGCTTCTCAGTTCCTTATTTATTTATGTTACTTGCTGAGTTGGTTGTACTCATGCTACACCCTGCACTTTATGTGAAAATCTAGGTGTGTTTGATCACGGAGATCATTGAGTTTGGGCGCGATCGAGTACCGGAGACTACGACGTAGTTGTCGGCATCCGTAGGACCTTGTCTCTCCTTCTATATTTCTTTCTGTCTTGTATTGATACTTAGACACTGGTTGTATTAGTTTGGTTATCTAGATGATTATGACTTAGTGACACCCCGATATCGGGCTATTTATTTTTCCGTACTTATGTTTTATTTGGGTTTTATCCCGTATTTATGAAAAACTCCGGATATTTTAAATGTGTTAATTCATTTCTATTAAATTTTGAAAGAGTTTTGGAAAGGTTGGTTTGCCTAGTACCACGATAGGCGCCATCACGACGGGTTAGGTTTTGGGTCGTGATAATAAGACCCTGAACCTGTAGGCAACACCAGTACTGGGGCTGTAGTCAAAGTTGTCTTGAGCTTCTGAAAGCTCTCTTCACATTCATTCGACCACCTGAACGAAGCACCTTTCTGGGCCAATTTAGTCAAAGGCGACGTAATAGAGGAGAAACCTTCCACAAAGCGACGATAATAACCAGCCAAGTCGAGAAAACTCCGAATCTCAATAGCTGAAAATGGCCTGGACCAACTCTGAACTGCCTCTATTTTCTTCGGATCCACCTTAATTCCTTCACTGGACACTATGTGCCCCAAGAATGCCATCAAATTAAGCCATAACTCACACTTAGAAAATTTGGCATAAAGGCTCTCCTCTCTTAGCCTCTGTAATACAATACCCAAGTGTTGTGCATTTTCCTCCTAGCTACGTGAGTATACCAGGACATCATCAACAAATACCACTACAAATAAGTCAAGATACGGTTGGAATATGCTATTCATCAAGTGCATAAATGTTGCTAGGGAGTTGGTCGGCCCAAAAGACATCACGAAAAATTCATAGTGGCCATAACGAGTCCTGAATGTCGTCTTTAGAATATCCGAATCCCGAATTTTCAACTGGTGATACCCAGATCTCAAATCAATTTTATAGAATACCCTCGCTCACTGAATATGGTCAAATAAATCATCAATACGCGGCAAAGGATATTTATTCTTGATTGTAACTTTGTTCAGCTATATGTAATCGATGCACATCCGCATAGTACCATCTTTCTTTTTCACAAACAAAATCGGTGCAGCCCAAGGTGACATACTAGGCCTAATAAACCCCTTATCAAGGAGTTCCTGAAGTTGCTCTTTTAATTCTTTCTACTCAGCTGATGTTATACGATACGGGAGAATAGAAATGGGCTGAGTGCCCGACATCAAGTCAATACCGAAATCAATATCCTTCTCGGGTGGCATACCCGGCAGGTCTGCAGGAAATACATTCGGAAAGTCTCGCACTACCGGTACTGAATTAATATGAGGAATACCTGCATCAACATCTCTCACAAAGGCCAAATATGACAAACATCCCTTCCCAACCATACGTTGGGCCTTCAAATAAGAAATTATCCTGCTGGGAACATAATCTAGAGAACTTCTCCATTCAACCTTTGGCAACCCGGCATCGCCAATGTCACAGTTTTTGCGTGACAGTCCAGAATAACATGACATGGAGACAACTAATCCATACCCAAGATTACGTCGAAATCAACCAAACTAAGCAATAAAAGATCAACTCTGGTATCCATTTGCTCAATAGTTACCACACACGACCGATACACATGGTCCACAATAATAGTATCACCAACCAGCGTAGATACACGAACGGGTGAAACTAAGGACTCACGGGGCATATCCAGATAATGAGCAAAATACAATGATGCATACGAATAAGTGGAACCGGGTCAAATAATATAGAAGCCTCCCTTTGGCACACTGAAACAATACTTGTGATCACTGCATCTTAAGAAACATCATCTAGCTTTGCAGGAAAAGCATAGAATCGGGCGTGACTGCCACTTGATCGGCCTTCCCCTCTTGGGCGACCCCTAGCTGACTGAGCCCCACCCCGAGATAGTTGGGCGGGTGGTGTAACTGCTGGTGCTAGTGCCGTCAGTCCAGAACTCTGTTGTGGATCCCCACTCAACAACCTAGGACAATCTCTCTTGATGTGACCAAATTCTCTGTACTCGAAACAATCCATCCTCTGACGAAACTGCTACTGCTGATAACCTGGGGAATTACCTGTAGAAGCCTGAGAGGACAAGGCATGGTGAGAACCCTGCACTGGTAGTGCGCTGAATAAAAACTGGCCTGAGTGAGCACTGTAAGAACTATGGCTAGATGATGCACCACGATGAGCTGGACGACCCGCCTGAGCGTGCCTATAAGGACGATCCCTGCCGTGGTAAAACTGACCCCCTGAAGGAACACCGCTGAAATCACCCAGTCCATGGGGCCTCTTGGACTCCCTCTCTCCACGCTCCTGGCTACGGACCATCTCTATCTGCCGAGCAATTTCAACCACCTCATCAAAAGTAGAACCAGATACCCTCTCCCTAGTCATAAGTAACCGCAACTGATATGTGAAGCCATCAATGAACCTCTTAATTCTCTCCCTATCATTGGGAACTAACCAAACTGTATGACGCGCCAACTCAGGAAACCTTATCTCGTACTGGGTCACAGACATGCCATCCTACCGAAGTTGCTCAAATTGTCTACGTTACTCCTCTATGCGATACTGCGGCACAAACTTCTCTAAAAAGAGAATGGAGAATTACTGTCATGTAAGTAGTACTGCACCGAACAACATGCGCCTCTCATAAGCCTCCCACCAACTGAAGGCATCCTCAGAAAACTGAAAAAAAGTTAAACGAGACCCCACTAGTCTCCAGAATACCCGATGTCCGAAGCATCCGCTGGCACTTATCTAGAAAACCATGAGCATCCTCTAACTCAGCACCACTAAATAATGGAGGTCGAAGCCTCCCAAATCTCTCAAGTCTCTTCTGCTCATCATCTGCCATAACGGGGACTACCAGGGCCTGAGCAGCTATAACTGGTTGGGCTAGTAGTGCCCCCGGTATCTGAAGTCCATGCACTACCTGATCTGGAGTACGCACAATAGGGGTATGAGTACTTCCCCCGGCCTAAGAAGTGGCAGGTGCAGCCTGAGCCGAAACCACCAGAGCAAGGCCAGTTTAAACTGTCAATATCTAGGCCAAAGCTTCCTGAAGTCCTGGAATAACAATGGGCATAGCTGGTGCCTGAGCTGGCCCTGTTGGCTCAGCTATATCTGGAATCTCTTCCTGAGCTGGAGCAATTGGTGGTGCTACAGGTGCTACTCTAACTGTCGTACGAGCTGCACCTCGACCTTTACTCGGCCCCGGCCTTTACCACGACCCCGGCCTCTCTCGGCACTAACTGGTGGCTGATCGTCCGATTCGGTAGTACGTGTCCTCACCATATGTGAGAGAATAGAATAACAGAAATTTAGTTTCCGGAATCAACAAATTCGCACGACAGAATACAAGAAGGTAAAATTTTCCTAAGGGTTTGGCAACCTCCTGAAGCTAAGTACAGACGTCTCTGTACCGATCTGCAAGACTCTACTAAACTTGCTCATGACTCGTGAGACCTATGTAACCTAGGCTCTGATACAAACTTATCACGACCCAAAATCACCTATCGTGATGGCGCATATCTCCATACTAGGCAAGCTGACAACATCAATAACCCACAATCTCTTTTAAATACTGAAAACATGATAATCAAACATAAGTAAAAATTTCACAAATACTGGGTATAAATACACTCCCAAAATCCGGCGTCACTGAGTACATGAGCATCTATACATCACAAGTCTGAAAACACAGTCTATAATAGTCTGAAACCAAATACAGTAAACAAGAAGATAGGGAAAGAGAGACAAGGTCTGCGAAATACGGCAGCTACCTCAAAATCTCCAAAAAATCAACTGAGCGAAGGAATCAACACCCATTGTGTCCGGGAGCACCTGGATCTGCACACGAAGTGCAGGGTATAGTATGAGTACAACCAACTCAGTAAGAAACAATAATAAATAAAGAACTTAAAGTAGTGACGAGCTTCATAACTAAGTCCAATTACATTAATTTCCAACATAAGAAAGTAGGCATGCTTGCAAGTTTAACAATTAAGGCCCAAGCAGAAATTTCCAACACAGTGATATATGACAACTGTAGTAAAATAAGAATGAAATCAAATGCATCCTCTCAGGATCACATACACTCAGCACTTCCACCCGCTCAGCACTCAGCACTCGCACTCAGTAGGTACCTGCGCTCACTAGGGGTGTACAGACTCCTGAGGGGCTTCTTCAACTCAAGTGCTATAATCTGCACGGAAAACTCACGTGCCATCGTATATTATTTGGATCCGCACGGACAACTCACATGCTATAATATAATATTTGGATCTGCACGGACAACTCACGTGCTGCACAGACAACTCATGTACTATACTATAATAACTCACAATCAGGCCCTCGACCTCACTCAATCATAAATCTCTCCAGTCTCTCGGGCTCTCAATAATTATGAAACTCAGCCCAATAGAAATGATATCATATATCAACAAGGAACAATAGAGACTGAGATAAAATAAACAAGTAAACTGTGACTGAGTACAAAACAACAATTTAGCAGATAATTTAACATGTGCACTATCTCTGTGGGCCCCTACATTCCCAACACATAATCTAAACATGATTTGTGGTTCAATTTCTCTACTACTAGAGAATGTACATTTAACAACAGGTTATTCAACTACACAGTTCCATGGAATTTGACCAAGTCACAATTTCTATAATGCACGCCCACACACCCGTCACCTAGCATGTGCGTCACCTCAGAATCGATCACATAATACATAATCCGGGTTTTTAATACCCTCAGAACCAGATTTAGAAAGGTTATTTACCTCAAACCATGTAATTCTTTATTCTACAATGCCTTTGCGTCGCGAATCGGCCTCCAAACGCCTCGAATCAATCCACAAATAATGTGATTCAGTCAATACAAATTATAGGAATTAATTCCATATGAAAATATAAATTTTTCATCAAAATCCAAAACTTCACCCAAAAATTGCCCGTGGGGCCCATATCTCGGAACCCGACAAAAGTTATAAAATTCGAAAGCCCATTCAACCACGAGTCTAACCATACCAATTTTACCAAATTCCAACATCAATTCGACCCTCAAATCTTCAAATCTTATTATGAAATCCCTAGGCCCAAATCCTCTAATTTTACCTCAAAACATGTAATCTAGTCAAAATACTCAATGATAATCCAAATATTATTGACTTACAATAATCACATGTGACTTACCTCAAGATTTTCCGTGAATTCTCTTTGAAAAATTGCCCAAAACCGTACTTAAAATGTCAAAAATTACAAAAATATCGAAACTCCTCTGTTTTGTACACTACCTAGTGCTTTCGCACCTGCGGCTCAATTTCTCGCTTCTGTGAGGCCGCTTCTACGAAGCTGCTTCTACGAATACACTTACACAAATGCCTCCGCTTCTGCGAGCCTTGGACCGCATTTGCGCAATTGCAGGTGCGGAAACATTCCAGCGCACCTGCGCACTAGCCCGCATCTACCCCCATCAGCCTGCTTCTGCGGCCACACAGGTGCGGCAAAATCTTCGCACCTGCGACCTCTACGGCTCTTTTCTCGCTTCTGCAGGCTAGCACCTATTGTTCCCACTCCGCAGGTGTGATTACACCAGTAATTAAAATCCTTCAACAACCTTACAACTTCAAAACTGGATCCGTTAATCACCCGAAATCCACTCGAGGCCCCCGAGACCTCAACCAAACATACCAACACGTCTTGAAACAGCATACCATAACGACCCGACTAGTTGTTTTAATAGTTATAGCCCTATTCTTCTATTTACTGCTCATTATGTGCTTTATAACTGTTATGTAACTTACCAGGTAGTCGGTTCGGGTTCGATGAGGTTTTGGAATGAATTGGAACACTTAGTTCCAAGTTTTAAAGCTTAAGTTCAAATAATGATCAGATGTCGACTTATATGCAAATGACCCCGGAATAGAATTTTGATGATTCCAACAGCTCTGTATGGTTATTTTGGACTTAGGGGCATGTTCGGAATTTTATTTGGAAGTCTATAGTTAAAATAGGCTTAAAATGGCTAAAATAGGAATTTAAGTTTGGAAGTTTGACCGGGGAGTTGACTTTTTTATATCGGGGTCGGAATCTAGTTCTGAAAATTTTCATAGTTCTGTTATGTAATTTATGACTTGTGTGAAAAATTTGAGGTCAATCAGACTTGATTTGATAGGTTTCGACATCGATGTAGAAGTTGGAAATTCTTAAGTTTTATTAAACTTGAATTGGGGTGTGATTCATGATTTTAGTGTCGTTTTATGTGATTTGAGATTTCAAATAAGTTCGTATGAAGTTTTAGGACTTGTTGGTGTATTTCGTTGAGGTCTCGAGGGCCTCGGGTGAGTTTTCGGATGGCTAACAGACCAAAAGTTGGACTAAAACAGCTGCTTCAATGTTTCTTCTGCTGGAAATTCGGGGGGCAGAAATCGAGCAAAGAAATCAAGCCCAGAAATCGAAGGGTCAGGATCGAGGGCCATGATCGAAGGCCAGGATCGAGGGCCAGGATCGAAGGCAAGGATCGAGGGCCAGGATCGAAGCCAGGATCGAAGGTCAGGATCGAGGGCCATGATCAATCCATGATCGAAGGCCATGATCGACGCAAGACCGAGGGCTGCCTAGACAGAATTATAAAACAGGGGACTTCATCCCATTTTCCATTTTTGACAAATTGGAGCTTGAGCAGAGGCGATTTTTGATAGATTTTCAAGGAAAAACATTGGGGTAAGTGATTCTAACTCGGATTTGGTCAATATACACGAATATATCATTGTTTTCACCATTTAATTAGTGTTTTGAGATTGAAATTTGAGAAAATTTTAGAAATCTCATAGAAACGAATTTTTGAGATTTCGGTACCGAATCAGAGTCGGATTTGAGTGAAACTGGTATGGTTAGACTCGTAATTGAATGGGTTGTTGGATTTTGTGAGTTTCTCCGGATTCCGAGAAGTGAGCCCCACAGGCGATTTTGAGTTAATTTCGAAATTTTACTGAAAAATATAGTATTTTCTTATGAAATTGATTCCTATAATTTTTGTTGACTGTATCGAATTATTTTGGCTAGATTCGAGCCATTCAAAGTCGGATATTCGTGGGAAAGGCATTCTTACCGATTGATTAAGCTTAGTTTGAGATAAGTGGCTAGCCTAACTTTGTGTGGGGAACTCCCCATAGGATTTGTACTGTTTTTGATATATGAGCGTCGTGTACGTGAGGTGACGAGTACGTACACGGGCTAATTGTGTAAAAACTTGATTTTTTTCTACTAAGTAATAACCTGATTTCCTTCTTATTTGAGTTCCATAAGCATGTATGGTATCAGGCTAGACTAGAATAGCATGCCTACTTGCCTTAATTGTTTACTAGAACTACGTGCAGCATGCCTACTTGTCACGACCCAATTTTCTCCTCCGTATGACGTCGTGATGGCACCTAGTCTCTACAACTAGGTAAGCCTAACATTTTTGCGGAATAGTGAAATAAAAATAAAACTTTTTAACCAACTATTCAAAAATACACAACAAATCACAAAACCCGGAACATCGTGAATCATAAAATACAGAAGGAAAAATCTAATGTCTCTATACATCATAATCTAACAAGGAAAATGCATAAGATAATGGACATGAGAAAGAATAGAAGGGGACTCTGAGGTCTGCGGACGCGGTAGATATACCTTGAAGTCTCCAAAGCTGTCCCGGCTCACTGATAGTGCGGCTGATAAGGTGCACATAGATCTGTACATGAAAAATATGTGCAGAGAGTAGCATGAGTACACCATAATCAGTACCTAGTAAGTGCCAAGCCTAACCTCGGTCGAGTAGTGACGAGGTCAGGTCAGGGCCCTACAGGCAAATATATATAATAAAAACAATATAGAGTTTAATACCGCAATAAAATAAAGGCTGAAATTTAACAACAATGAAATCATAGAAGGTAACAACTCAGTACACAGAAATCACAACAAGGGATCTCCCGAGATACCGTCTCGTAGTCCCAGACGTAATTATGCAGTACAGGGGGATCTCCTGGAATAGCGTTCCGTAGTCCCAAAGTAAATATGCAGTACAAGGGGATCTCCAGGAATACCGTTCCGTAGTCACAAAGTAAATATGCAGTACAGGGGGATCTCCCGGAATACCGTTCCGTAGTACCAAAGTAAATATGCAGTGCGAATGATAGAAATACAACTACATCACGAAATTCTTACAATTTAGACTAAGTGCCAGTCAGGGAAGGAGCAGGAAATTCACTAAGCATGTTGCACATAATTCACATAAATAATTAAGACACGTAGACATATTGTATTAGACTAAACATGATAGCTACACATATTGGAATAACTCAATTAAGAATGAAAATAGATTAGTACTAATTAAAATGGTATAACTCAAAATAACAGGAAAACATGTTGCTGCTCGGTAAGAAAATCGGGTTTTTACCACAACTAGCCTGTGTACGTACTTGTCACCTCACGTACACGACGCTCACATATCACAATAGTTCCAAATCTTAAGTGTATTTCCCCCACACAAAGTTAGGCAAGCCACTTACCTCGAACCAAACTCAATCAATCGGTCACAATGCCTTTCCCAAGAATATCCGGCTCTGAATGGCCCAAATCTAGCCAAAAGAAATTACATATCATAAATACAACCATAATAGACTCATCTAATTAATGAAATCAACACTTTAACAAAAATTCCGAAATTAACTCAAAAATTATCCGTGTAGCCCACGTCTCGGAATCGGGTAAAAATTACAAAATACGAACACCCATTCACTCACGAGTCTAACTGTCACGCCCCAAACTAGGAGAGGGACGACTGGCACTCGATACAGTATTCGATCGAGTTAGCGACTAAACATACTAGCTAACTAGACTGGGGGCCCAACAGATCGGGCAGCACAACATCTGAAATACTAAGCCCGGACCGTAAGGTTATGACATAAATAACAATAAGCCATATAAACATAGGTAGACAAGCCAAAATAATAAAATACTAGCTGGCCGACGAGGCCGCGACTGAAGACATACATGCCTACACACCTATATATACATGCCAAGCCTATGGGCTAGAGACTGAAAGCAGCAAAAAGAAACCCAGAATACTGTGTCCACAATAGCCTCTAAGAGTGTCATAAGCACTGTCGGGATAATACCCCAACTATACCCAAACTGTACAACAAAAGTAACCATCCTATGAAAGCTCCAGGAAGAGGTGGAGCTTACCAACTCACAGCTGAACCCCGAAATCCTAGCGGAGGGGTCGATCAGAGTCCCTACCTGGACCTGCACGCACGAAACAAAAATGCAGTGTCCCCAGGCAACGGGACATCAGTACGAATAAAAATGTACTGGTATGTAAGGCAGAAAGTAGAATCATACATAGCTGATGTAAAAAGGTAATAAAGATACCACCTGACACTGAAACTCTGATAGCCTCCATGGCCGACATCCGACCTCATAGTAATAAAATATGCATGGTATGCTCGTGTAATCGTATGTCGTGAATACATATATATTGATGCAAATGCATGACATACCCAACCAAATTCTAGCAATGGCAGTCTCTCCCGGTAGCTAACCGGTATCATATTGCCAACCTGTGGCCATCTGTACAATATATATAGTCTTTCGGGAAAATAGGTCCCTTACCTCCGATTATAGCTCGAAGTCCATGCATAATATATCATGTATGATATGAAATTTGAATGCACATAATAGGCCATAACAAGAACTTAGCTAACCTTGGCTCATTGGTACTCTTATTCTCATAATCTCATAATCACCTTCGTATCGCATACAAATGTCTCGTGGAACCTCATATCTTTTTTAATAAGTTTGAAAACGTAAATCGACTTTTAGAAAGATAACTTAACTCTGAATATGTTCATAAAAAGCTTAAGGTGCTTCACTTAGTCCTTATACCTGATTTCTTGATAATTAATAAAAGAAAGTATTTCAAAAAAAATCAAATGTTTTAGTAGTTTAAACATAAAAATTATATTTGAGAATTTTAAAATCGACGTGTCACTTAAGAGATTTTAAAATACACTTTAACAAGGAGAAGTACTGATCGCAAATACTAAATGCTTTTATTTTTAAGTCACACAACCCAAAGATGAATAAGAATTCATATATATGGACATATATTTAAGAAAACCGATAAAATGACATATATAGATGTCGAATACCCTTTTTAACCGAACGAGTGGAATATCAACCTAATAGCATCATGAAAATACTTTAGCTACGATACCAATGCCTTTCACAGAACGTCTTTCTAGCAACAGAATAGTAAAATATCACATTTGGCGTCTTAGGAATTTCCCAAAATTCGTGCTAAAAGGAAGGACGAAGCTTAGCCTTAACATACCTCTCCAATGGATGTCCGAATGCCTGTAGTTCCTTCACAAAAGTTGTTCCTTACGTCCTAAGCTTCGAAAACATATATATATATATAATGCCTGTAGTTCCTTCACAAAAGTTGTTCCTTACGTCCTAAGCTTCGAAACCACTATATATATATATATGCAGCTTATACGCACCTATAAACAGTTCATAAATGAGTTTAAATCGGCAGATTTGCCATATGACCCTAACTTGACGAAACGCCCGTAGAACTTTGTAAAAACGATCATAAAAGAGTCCCAAGATGATTACCTTGGCAAACCAAGTATAAATCCTGAAGAACCAGCAAGAACAACAATTTCTTATCTTCCAAAAATAGCTCCAAACACAGCTAATAGAAGGGGGAAACGATTGCAAAGCGTAGAGATTGCGCTTCTAGGCACGGGGGCAAACGTTAACGATAGAAATCATTAAAAATGCACCTTAATCACTCAAGAACACCATGAAACCCTCTCTTAAGCTTTCTCACTATTTTGGAACGAAGATGAAATGTTTTGGGGTCTTAAAAGTCGGATTTTCCGACTTATACCACTTGTTTGACCCGACCCGGTTCGCGACCCGATTTCAGCCCGGACAGTCCGCGGTAAAACCGTCATAACGTTTTACACCAATGTCGGTTTGATGTGAGATTTCTTTGGTTGTAAACTAAACTCGTAGACCTTCGTTTAGGTAGGTTGTGGTCCCCTAACCCTTTATATATTGGGAGAAATGATCTGATACATTTGACCCAAAGTTTAGAAAATATATTAGAGAAATTTACGATAACTTTTGCCGACCTTTATTTCGCAACTTGCTTGACTCCAAAACTTAACATGTGACTAGTGTGATATTATAATACCTCATAACACATTATTCTTAGCATATGATACACTCTTAGTCTTATCCCACAGGTACTAGTTAACTTAAAGCTTCCGAACGCACGGGGTGCTACCCGAGCCATTTCTTTAACCATGAACCTTTGTTTAAGGGATTCCTTTGACTTAAAGCTTTAGTTTAGTTCCTTGATATTACCACACATTTTCAGTCTTATTCTCCCAATGTGCTATACCCAATCATATATACTTAATATAACCACGCCACGTTACGTATATTACGTAAGAGAAGAGAGAAACACCTGGGGTCTCACACTAACCATATAAAAATTACTCAAATCCGACCACAAATCCCCTTTCAAAACTCGAAATCTTTGTTGAAGAAGTTCTTCCAAAATTTTACAAATTTCAACCCCAAAATCCGAAATTAAATGATGAAATCAACCATAGATTAGTGGAATATAACCATAAAGGAGTTAGGAATCATTACCCAAAAACTTCCTCCGAAAATCTCTCCAAATTTTTCCTTATACCGAGCTCTCAATCAAATTTTTGTGTTATGAACTCAACCCTCGTTTTTTAACCTTAAATTCTGCCCACATGCGTTCTTCTTCGCGAACGTGACATCACGACCGCGAACGCGATGAACAATCTCCCACTGGCCCAAAATTCCTCCTTCGTGAATGCGAGGGGACTCTCGCGAATGCGTATCTTCCACGGACGGACCCTTCACGAACAAGGGAACCTCTTTGCGAACGCGTAGGCTTAATGTACCACACATTCACGAACGCGGGAACAACATCGCGAACGCGAAGAAAAACTTATATTCCTTTCCCATATGCTCTACGCGCTCGCGAGGCACCTCTCGCGAACGTGATGAAGGATATTTCTGCAATAAAACACCAGAAATCTGCCATTTCTCTAAGTGCAAAAATGACCCGTTGAGCATTCGAAACACACCCGAGGCCCTCGGGACCTCAACCAAACACACCAACAAGTCCTAAAACACCATAAGAACTTAGTCGAATCCTCAAACCACATCAAACAAATGCTAAAATCACAAATCATCCTCCGATTCAAACTTAAAGAACTTGAAACTTCCAAATTCGACAACTGATGCCGAAACCAACCAAACCACGTCCGATTGACCCCAAATTTTGCACACAAATCATATTCAATACTACGGATCTACTCTAACTTCCGGAATCAGATTACGACCCCGATATCAAAATTTCCACTACCGGTCCAAAACTCCAAAATTTCGACTTTCGCCATTTCAAGCCTAAATGAGCTACAGGCCCCCAAAACACATTCCGGACACGCCCCTAAGCCCAAAATCACCTAATGGAGCTAACAAAATCGATGAAATTTTATTCCGGAACCATCTCACACATCTTCGACTATGGTCCAAATTCTAAGACTTAAGCTCTCATTTAGGGACTAAGTGTCCCAAAAACATTCCAAAACTCAAAACCAATCATCCCAGCAAGTCACAATAGCAGAAATAGATATGGGGAAAGCAGTTAATAGGGGTTCGGGGCTTTAATTCTCAAAATGACCGGCCGGATAGTTACATCCTACCCCTCTTAAAACAAGCGTTTGTCCTCGAACGAGCATAGAGACATACCTGAAGTGGTGAAAAAGATGAGGATAATGGCTGCGCACATCCTGCTCGGTCTCCCAAGTTGCCTCATGGACTGGTTGTCCCCTCCAATGAACTTTCACAGAAGCAATATTCTTTGATCTTAGCTTTCTGACTTGCCTGTCTAAAATAGCCATTGCTCATCAACATACGATAGATCCTTGTCCAATTGAACTGAGCTGAAATCCAACACATGGGACAGATCGTCGTGATACTTCTGGATCATAGAAACATGGAATACCGGATGAACTCCTACTAGATTGGGAGGCAATGCAAGCTAATAAGCAACCTCCCCAACTCGACGCAACACCGCAAATGGACCAATGAACCTTGGGCTCAGCTTGCCCTTCTTTCCAAACCTCATAACATCTTTCATAGGCGAAACTCGGAGTAAGACTCGCTCTCCAACCATGCATGCCACATCGCGAACCTTCCGGTCCGCATAACTCTTCTGTCTGGACTGGGATATGCGAAGTCTATCCTGAATCACCTTCATTTTTCCAAGGCATCCTAAACCAAGTCTGTACCCAATAATATGGCCTCATCGGGTTCGAACCAACCCACTGGGGACCGATACCGCCTACCGTACAGAGCCTTATACAGTGCCATCTGAATACTGGACTGATAATTGTTGTTGTAAGCAAACTCCGCAAGTGGCAAGAACTGGTCCCAAGCACCCCCAAAATCTATCACACACGCATGGAGCATATCCTCTAATATCTAAATAGTGCGCTCGGACTGCCCGTCCGTCTAAGGGTGAAATGTTGTGCTCAACTCAACCCGAGTACCCAACTCATGTTATATAGCTCTCCAGAACCGTGATGTAAATTGCGTACCCCGGTCAAATATAATATATACTGGTACGCCATGAAGCCTGACGATCTCACGGATGTAGATTCGAGCTAGCTGCTCGGAAGAATAGGTAGTCATCACAGGAATGAAATAAGCTGACTTGGTCATTGTGGGAGTCCAACAACAAAATCCATAGTGATCCGCTCTCATTTCCACTCTGGAATCTCTAACTTCTTAAGCAATCCACCTGGTCACTGATGCTCATATTTTACCTGCTGGCAATTCAGACATCGAGCCACATAATCTACTATGTTCTTCTTCATTCTCCTCCACGAGTAATGTTGTTTTAAGTCCTAATACATCTCTGTGGCACCCGAATGAATAGAGTACCGCGAACTGTGAGCCTCCTGGAGAATCAACTCACGCAAACCATCTACATTGGGCACACATAGCCTTCCCTGCATCCTCAATGCACCATCATCTCCAATAGTAACCTCCTTAGCATCACCGTGCTGGACAGTATCCTTAAGGACAAGCAGATGGGGGTCATCATACTGACGCTCCCTGATACGATCATAAAGAGAAGACGGAGAGACCACACAATCCAATACTCGACTCGGCTCAGAAATATCGAATCTCACAAATTGGCTGGCTAAGGCCTGAACATCCAATGCTAATGGCCTCTCTGCTGCTGGTAGATATGCTAAACTCCCCAAACTCTCTGCCCGGCGAGTCAAAGCATCGGCAACCATATTGGCCTTCCCAGGGTGGTACAAAATAGTGATATCATAATCTTTAAGCAGCTCCAACCACCTCTGCTGACGTAATTTAAGATATTTCTGCTTCAACAGATGTTGCAAACTCTGATGATTGGTGTAAATCTCACAAGGAACACCGTACAAATAGTGGCGCCATATCTTCAAGGCATGAACAATAGCTGCTAACTCAAGATCGTGTACAGGATAGTTCTTTTCGTACACCTTAAACTGTTTGGATGCGTAGTCAATCACCCTACCGTCCTGCATCAACACCGCGTCGAGACCAATCCGCGATGCATCACAATATAGAGTATAAGACCCTGAACCTATAGGTAATACCAATACTGGGGTTGTAGTCAAAGCTGTCTTGAGCTTCTGAAAGCTCTCCTCACATTCCTCTGTCCACCTGAACAGAGCACCCTTCTGGGTTAGCCCGTTCATAAGTACTGCAATAGACGAAAAACACTCTACAAATCGGCGGTAATACCCCGCCAAACCAAGAAAACTCTGGATCTCTGTAACTGAGGACGGTCTGGGCCAACTCTGCACTGCTTCAATCATCTTTGGATCCACCTGGATCCCCTCACTCGATACTATATGACCCAAGAATGACACTGAGTCTAGCCAAAACTCACACTTTGAAAATTTTGCATATAACTTCTTTTCTCTTAAGGTCTGAAGTGCAGTCCTCAAGTGTTGCTCATAATCCTCCCGACTCCGGGAGTATACCAGAATGTCGTCAATAAACACAATGGCGAATGAGTCAAGATAGGGTCGGAACACACTTTGCATCAAGTGCATAAAAGCTGCTGAGGCATTGGTCAGCCCAAAAGACATCACAAGAAACTCATAGTGACCATATATGGTCCTGAAAGCAGTCTTCGGGATATCTGGTTCCCGAATCTTCAATTGATGATATCCCGAACGTAAGTCAATCTTGGAAAACACTCTGTCACCCTGTAACTGATCAAATAAGTCATCAATACGAGGCAATAGATACCAGTTCTTCAATGTGACTTTGTTCAACTTGCGGTAATCAATACACATTCGCATAGAACCATCCTTCTTCTTCACAAATAAGACAGGAGCACCCCAAGGTGACACACTAGGCCGAATGAAGCCCTTATCAAGAAACTCCTCTAATTTCTTCTTCAACTCCTCCAACTCAGGAGGAGCCATACGATATGGAGGAATAGAGATGGGTTGAGTGCCCGGCAACAAATCAATGCCAAAATCAATATCTCTGTCGGGCGGCATGCCCGGAAGATCAGCTGGAAACACATCTGGAAAGTCCCTCACTACTGGAACTGACTCCACTGTAGGGGTATCAATACTGACGTCTCTCACATAATCTAGATACGCGTCACACCCCTTCTCAACCATTCGTTGAGCTTTAAGAAATGAAATAACTCTGGTGGGAGTATACTCTAAGGTACCTCTCCACTCTAACCACGGTAAACCTGGCATAGCCAACGTCACGGTCTTAGAATGACAATCAAGAATAGCAAAATGGGGCGACAACCAGTCCATGCCCAAGATAACATCAAAATCTACCATGCTGAGCAATAATAAGTCGGCTCTGGTCTCAAAACCACTAAGAGCAATCAAACACGATCGATACACGTGGTCCACAACAAGAGAATATCCCACAGGAGTAGACATATAAATAGGGGAAATCAAATAATCCCGCGATACGCCCAAATACGGGGTAAAATAATAGGATACATAGGAATATGTAGAGCCTGGGTCAAATAATACTGACGCATCTCTATGACAGACTGGAAAAATACCTGTAATGACAGAATCAAAAACAACTGTCTCTGTACGATCAGGAAGGCATAGTATCTGTCTTGTCCCCCTCTAGGGCGACCTCTACCTCCCCGACCTCCTCCTCGAGCTGGCTGAGCAGGTGGGGTGGCAGTTGGTACTGTAATCATAGCCTGAGGACCTGGTGGCTCACGCTGTGAATGAGAAGTCTGTGGAGGCGCACCCCTCCTAATCCTGGGGCAATCCCTCACCATATGGAGAGTGTCGCCACACTCAAAATAAACTTTGGGAGGGCGTGGCTGCTATGGCAGGCTCGGGCTAGGTCTGTTGGACTGGCTGCTAGCAACACCCCGTGCAAGAGGTACACTAGATACTAGTGGTGCATAATAAGGCTCCTGGGGTCTAGAAGGAGCTGGAACACCATTGGCGGCTGGAAGAGCTGAATGAACGGGGAGGCTCACATAACCCCTACCATGGCGAGCTGCTGGGTCACGAGCACAAGAATAAGAACCAGTCTCTCGAGACCTCGTGGCCGCCCTATCCTCTCTATCCCAGGCAAGCATGCCCTTCAATCTCCTGGCGATACTCACAACCTGCTGATAAGAAATATCCATCTCCAACTCCCTGGCCATACTAATCCTGATACTGGGGTGGAGTCCCTCAATAAATCGTCGAACCCTCTCTCCAACTGTGGCAACCAAGGTCGGTGCATGTAGGGCCAAATCACTGAAGCGGATTGCATACTCTGACACAGTCATAGCACCCTAGCGCAGCTAATCAAACTTCGCGCGCCATGCGTCCCTGAGGCTCCAAGGGACATACTCTCTCAAAAACATGTCCGAGAACTGAGTCCATGTAAGTGAAGCTGCCTCAGCCGGACTACTCAACTCATAAGCACGCCACCACTGATAGACTGCTCCTCTAAGCTGGAATGTAGTAAAAGAAACCCCGCTCGTCTCCACTACGCCCATAGTACGGAGAATACTATGACACTACTCCAGAAAATCCTGAGCATCATTTGTAGCCAATCCGCTGAAGGTAGGTGGGTGGTACTTCTTGTACCTCTCAAGTCTGAGATGCTCCACCTCAAAAGTTTCTACCCTAACCTCAGGCTGAGCTAGAGCTACCGGCTATATTGGTACAACCTCTGGAACCTGGTCGATCTGAACCCGCTGCTCTGGAGTACCGGCGACGGGAGTCTGTACTCCTCCCCCGGCCTGAGATGTGGCAGGAGCAAGTGGAATCAATCCAGCCTGAGCTAAGGTGCTGAACATGCTTAGAAACTGGGCTAGAGTCTCCTGGAGGGTTGGTACAGGAACAGGTATCTCAGGTGTCTGCCCTCGAGCTTGAGCTACTGGGGGCTCCTCTGTAGCAGCTTGTGCGGGTGCTCAGTCTGCACCACGTGGACGTCCTCGGCCTCTACCCCGACCTCGGCCTCGTCCTCTCGCGGCTCTAGCAGGGGGCACGGGTTCCTGGTCATCAGATCCTCTTATACATGTCTCGCCATCTGTGAGAGAATAGAATACAGAAGTTTATAAACTTTGAAGTCAACAAATCTTTCGCACGACAAGGAATCAAAGTAGTGAAATTTTTCTAACAACTTCATAGCCTCCCGAAGATAAGTACAGACGTCTCCGTACCGATCCGCGAGACTCTACTAAATCGATTTGTGACTCACAACACTTATGAACATAGAACTCTGATACCAACTTGTCACGACCCAATTTTCCCCTCCGTGTGACGTCGTGACGGAACCTAGTATCTACAACTACGTAAGCCTAACATTTTTGCGGAATAGTGAAATAAAAATATAAATTTAACCAACTATTCAAAGTACACAACAAATCCCAAAACACGGAACATCATGAATCACAAACTATAGAAGGAAAAATCTAGTGTCTCTATACATCAGAATCTAACAAGGAAAATCCAGAAGATAATGGACATGAGAAAGACTAGAAGGGGACTCCGAGGTCTGCGGACGCGGTAGATATACCTTGAAATCTTCAAAGCTGTCCCGGCTCACTGATAGTGCGGCTGATAAGGTGCACCTAGATCTGCACACGAAAAATATGTGCAGAGAGTAACATGAGTACACCATAATCGGTGTCCAGTAAGTGCCAAGCCTAACCTCGGTCGAGTAGTGACTAGGTCAGGTCAGGGCCCTACAAACAAATATATAATAAAAACAATATATAGTGTAATACCGCAATAAAATAAAGGCTAAAATTTAACAACAATGAAATCATAGAAGGTAACAACCAGTACACAGAAATCACAACAGGGGATCTTCCGAGATACCGTCTCGTAGTCCCAGACGTAATTATGCAGTACAGGGGGATCTCCCGAAATACCGTTTCGTAGTCCCAACGTAAATATGCAGTACATGGGGATCTCCGGAATACCGTTATGTAGTCCCAAAGTAAATATGCAGTATAGGGAGATCTCCCGGAATACAGTTCCGTAGTCCCAAAGTAAATGTGCAGTACAGGGAGATCTCCTGGAATACCGTTCCGTAGTCTCAAAGTAAATATGCAGCGCGAAAGATAGAAATAAAACTACATCACGAAATTCTTACAATTTAGACTAAGTGTCAGTCACGGAAGGAGCAGGAAATTCACTAAGCATGTTGCACAGAATTCACATAAACAATTAAGACACGTAGACATGTTGTATGAGACTAAACATGATAGCTACACATATTGGAACAACTCAATTAAGAATGAAAATAGATTAGTACTTATTAAAATGGTATAACTCAAAATAACAGGAAAACATGTTGCTGCTTGGTAAGAAAATCGGGTTTTTACCACAAATAGTTCCAAATCTTAAGGGGATTTTCCCCACACAAAGTTAGGCAAGCCACTTACCTCGAACCAAGCTCAATCAATCGGTCACAATGCCTTTTCCACGAATATCCGACTCCGAATGGCCCAAATCTAGCCAAAAGCAATTATATATCATAAATACAACAATAATAGACTCATCTAATTAATGAAATCAACACTTTAACAAAAATTCCGAAATTAACTCAAAAATTGCCCGTGGGGCCCATGTCTCGGAATCGGGTAAAAGTCACAAAATACGAATACCCATTCACTCACGAGTCTAACTATATAAAAATTACTCAAATCCGACCACAAATCCCCTTTCAAAACTCGAAATCTTTGTTGAAGAAGTTCTTCCAAAATTTCCCCAATTTCAACCCCAAAATTCGAAATTAAATGATGAAATCAACCATAGATTAGTGGAATATAACCATAAAGGAGTTAGGAATCATTACCCAAAAACTTCCTCCGAAAATCTCTCCAAATTTCGCCTTCTACCGAGCTCTCAATCAAATTTTTGTGTTATGAACTCAACCCTCATTTTTTAACCTTAAATTCTGCCCACGTGCGTTCTTCTTCGCGAACGCGACATCACGACCGTGAACGCGATGAACAATTTTTCACTGGCCCAAAACTCCTCCTTCGCGAATGAGAGGGGACTCTCGCGAACGCGTATCTTCCACTGACGGACCCTTCGCAAACGCGGGAACTTCTTCGCGAACGCGTAGGCTTAATGCCCGAAGCTCCCTCTGCCCCATTCCTCTACGCGAAGGCGAGGACCATATCGCGAACGCGTAGGCTTAGTGTCCCACACCTTCGCGAACACGGAAACAACATCGCGAACACGAAGAACAACTTAGATTCCTTTCCCAAATTATCTACGCGATCGCGAGGCACCTCTCGCGAACTCGATGAACGATTTTTCTGCAATAAAACACCAGAAATCTGCCACTTCTCTAAGTCCAAAAATGACTCGTTGAGCATCCGAAACACACCCGAGGCCCCCGGGACCTCAACCAAACACACCAACAAGTCCTAAAACACCATACGAACTTAGTCGAATCTTCAAACCACATCAAACAAATGCTAAAATCATAAATCATCCTCCGATTCAAACTTTAAGAACTTGAAACTTTCAAATTCGACAACTGATGCCGAAACCAACAAACCACGTCCGACTGACCTCAAATTTTTCACACAAGTCATATTCAACACTACGTACCTACTCCAACTTCCGAAATCGGATTTCGACCCCGATATCAAAATTTCCACTACCGGTCCAAAACTCCAAAATTTTGACTTTCACCATTTCAAGCCTAAATGAGCTACGGGCCCCCAAAACATATTCCGAACACGCCCCTAAGCCCAAAATTACCTAACGGAGCTAACGGAATCAATGAAATTTTATTCCAGAATCGTCTTCACACATTTCCGACTACGGTTCAAATTCTAAGACTTAAGCTCTCATTTAGGGACTAAGTGTCCCAAAATATTCTGAAACTCAAAATCAATCATCCCGGCAAGTCACAATAGCAGAAATAGATATGGGGAAAGCAGTTAATAGGGGTTCAAGGCTCTAATTCTCAAAACGACCGGCCGGGTAGTTACATCCTTCCCCTCTTAAAATAATCGTTCATCCTCGAACGAGCATAGAGATATACCTGAAGTGGTGAAAAAGATGAGGATAACGGCTGCGCATATCCTGCCCGGTCTCCCAAGTCGCCTCCTCGACTGGTTGTCCCCTCCAATGAACTTTCACGAAAGCAATGTTCTTTGATGTTAGCTTTCTGACTTGCCTGTCTAAACTAGCCACTGGGGAAAGCAGTTAATAGAGGTTCGGGGCTCTAACTTTCAAAACGACCGGCCGGGTCGTTACAGGAACGGTATTCCAGGAGATCCCCATGTATTGCATATTTACTTTGGGTCTACGGAACGGTATTCCGGGAGATCCCCCTGTTCTACACATTTACGTTTGGGACTACGAGACGGTATCTCGGAAAAAACCCTGTTGTTATCTCTGTGTACTGAGTTGTTGTCTTCTATAATTTCATTCTTATAAATTTCAGTCTTTATTTTACTGTGGTATTTCATCCTATCTTGTGTTATTATATATACCAGTAGGGCCCTGACCTGACCTCGTCACTACTACACTGAGGTTAGGCTTGGCACTTACTGGGTACCGATTGTAGTGTATTCATGCTACTCTTCTGCACATATTTTTCGTGTGCAGATCCAGGTACTCCTTATCAGCCGCACTATCAGTGAGTCGGGACAGCTTTGAAGACTTCAAGGTATATTTTCCGCGCCCGCAGACCTCGGAGTCCCCTTCTACTCTTCCACATGTCCATTATCTTCTGTATTTTCTTTTGATAGACTCTGATGTATAGAAACACTAGATTTTTCTTCTGTAGTTTGTGATTCACGATGTTCCGGGTTTTGGGAATGCTGTGTAGTATATTGAAGAGTTGGTTGTTGTACATGCCAAGTGGCATGGTACTCAGTTATAGTGTTATTGCTACAGTTAGTTGTTAAATTTATGTTTTCATTTTATTTATTCCGCAAATGTTAGGCTTACCTAGTCATAGAGACTAGGTGCCATCACGACGTCATACCGAGGAAAAATTGGGTCGTGATACATACGAACTTAGTCGAGCCTTCAAATCACCTCAAACAACGCTAAAACATGAATCACACATAGATTCAAGCCTAATGAACTTTGAAACTTCCAATTTCTACAAACGACACCGGAACCTATCAAATCACGTCTGATTGACCTCAAATTTTGCACACAAGTCATAAATAACATAACCGACATATTCCAATATCCAGAATCAAATTCTGACCCCGATATCAAAAAGTCAACTACCCGGTCAAACTTTTCAAAAAATTCAACTTTCGCCATTTCAAACCTAATTCCACTATGGACCTCCAAATCACAATTCGGACATGCTCCTAAGACCAAAATCACCCAACGAAGCTAACGGAACCATCTAAATTCAAATCTGGGGTCATTTACACATAAGTCAATATCCGGTCAATTTTTCTAACTTAAACTTTCAATTATGAGATTAAGTGTCTCAATTCATTCCGAAATCTTTCCGGACCCGAACCAACTAACCTTGTAAGTCATAAAATAACAGTAAAGTACAAATTGAGCAGTAAATATAGGAACGGGATTATAATACTCAAAATGACCGGCCGGGTCGTTACAGTAATAGGACATTATAATACGTTCTCGAATTAAATTAGTATTAAAAATTTTTAAGAAGTATATCCTAAAATTAATATGATTACATGACAAAAGATATTTACTTGTTCAATTTTATATGAATTAGATCGCCTGAAAGTAATTATACTAATAGGTTTCCTAAAGGTAATTATGTAGGATTCCTAATGTATAGTATCATGTCCTAAAACTAATAGGATTATAAAGCTAATATCTAGAATTTCAGTTATTTTCTTATTTTCTTATATATATATATATATATATATATATATATATATATATATATATATATATATATATATATATATTTCAAAATGAAATATTTAATATGATTGTACAGATTCTCTAATGCTACAAGTTTTTATAGTTTAATTAAAAACGCATATTGAATATTGGAGCTAAAATAGATACATAATTATGAAATAAAAAAAGTAAGCATATAGATATATACAAATGTCGGAATAATCATAATAAGTAGAATAGGCAACATGTGGATAGCCAAATCTAAATAGAGATGGGGAAAAACTAAAGTCGCATTAGATCAACTGCATACGTGGTTTGTTAGGATTTTGTCTTGAATTTTTAATCTAATAGGACTCTTTTTCTTGAAAAAAGAAAAAAAGACTCCTAAAAGGAATAAACCTTTTTCATATGTCTTATCCTTTTATTGGAGGAGAAGTTTGTACTTCTATAAATTGATGTTTTCTTCTCACAACAAGAACAACAATAATAACATCCATAATATAGTCATTAAAGAGTCTTATTTAGCGGAGATTTTTCTCTCAATATTTTTTATATTTTTATATTAGTTTTTATATGTAGGTCAATTGACCAAACCCATTATAATGTCATATTCTTTAGTATATTTTTCTTTCTTATCTGATTTATCGTCCATCAGCTTTGCATTGTTAGCTTTCGCATGCACAATGTTATTTTAATCCCAACAAGTGGTATCAGAGCTAATGGTTCTAAACAAGGTTGAAGACTAGTTCAAGGCGGGTTCATATCAAGATGCCACTAATTTGACGATAAAAAAGACTTTTGTCAACAACAAAAAAATCAAGAATACTATATGTATGGAGAAAACTATCAAGTTTCAATCATATTTTCAATATTCATGTTGTTGCATCTTTAAAAAAAAAATTATTTTTTAACTCATGTTTATGGGCTTCAATGCCAGTTTTAACTCATGATTCTTTTAACACATGAGCTTCTTTTAACCAATGTCAATTTTAACCCATGTGTATTCTTAATGCGCGGGCTCCTTTTAACCCATTTTTGAGCTTCTTCCAACCAACATCAAGATTTTTTAATCTATACCTATTTTTAATCATGGCAAGCAGTACTGATGAAGATTATGTAAAGAAGACGAATCAAGTTTTGTCAAGAAAATTCAGGCCAAAGGGAGAATTGTTAGAATTTTGCCCTGAATTTTTAATCTATTAGGACTCTTTTTCTTGAAGGAAGGGAAAAAGACTCATAAAAAGAATAAATTATTTTTCATATGCCTTATCCTTTTCTTGGAGGAGAAGTTTTGTATTCTATAAATTGGCGTTTCCTTCTCACAACCAACAACAATTGCATCCACAATGTAGTCATTAAAGAATCTTGTTTAGGGGAGATTTTTCTATCAACAATTTTTATATCTTTATACTAGTTTTTATATGTAGGTCAATTGATCAAACCTCATTATAATGTCCTATTCTTTAGTATATTTTTCTTTCTTGTCTGATTTATAGTCCACCAGCTTTTCATTGTTAGCTTGCTCATGTATTATGTTATAGTCCTCCTCCTCACATGTTCAAACCATCTAAGCCTCATTTCGTACAGCTTATCCTCAATAGGGGCCACATCCACCTTGTCGCGAATAACATCATTCATAATCCTATCTAACCTGGTGTGCCCGCACATTCATCTAAGCATTCTCATCTCTGCTACCTTCATCTTCTGGACATGGGCGATTTTGATTGGCCAACACCCAACCATATACAACATAGTTAGCTTGACCACCATTCTGTAGAATTTACCTTTAAGTTTTGGTAGCACCTTCTAGTCACACAAAACACCTATAAATTTTATTTCTTTTAGTCATTAAATATTAAGGAATTTGCAAAATATAGCATATTAGATTGTCAATTTACAAATCGAAATGATAATCCGTCTTACCAAAAGATGTCATTTTAATACCAAAAATTTAAAAATTTCTTATTCTTTAACGAATTAAATATTTAATCTTTCTCAACGGATAGTAACGAATTCAGTTGCTTGGCGCGTGCGGTTCTTGCACACGTGACACTACAACTTGACACTCTATTTAAACCAGTCCTAATTAATTCACAGAAGCGCCACTAGCTCTAGCTCTGTCTCACACACTAGTGTTCTTCTTCTTGAGTTATAGTATTAATTCTTGAATTAGATCATCGAAAAATGGAAGGCGAGTACGTTTTAAACTATATTCAATTACTAATTCATTTTTACTAATATCTAGCTTTATCTGAATCTCATTGTGTGTTCTTGAATTACTTGAATCAAAAATGAAAGACGCCGCTAATCAGAGTACGTTTTTAAACTCTATTCAATTACTAATTCTTTTTTACTGATCTCTAGCTTTCTCTGAATCTCACTGTGTGTTCTTGAATTGCTTGAATCAGAAATGGAAGACGTTATTAATCAGAATACGTTCTTAAACTCTATTCAATTACTAATTCTTTTTGACGGATCTCTAGCTCTCTCTGAATCTCACCATGTGTTCTTGAATTACTTGAATCAGAGATTGAAGACACCACTAATCAGAGTATGTTTTTAAATTCTATTCAATTACTAATTCTTTTTTACTGATCTCTAGCTTTTTCTGAATCTCACTGTGTGTTCTTGAATTACTTGAATCAGAAATGGAAGACGTCGTTAATCAGAGTACGTTTTTAAACTCTATTCAATTACTAATTCTTTTTGACGAATCTCTAGCTCTCTCTGAATCTCACTGTTCTTGAATTACTTGAATCAGAGATTGAAGACGCCACTAATCAGGGTATGTTTTTAAACTTTATTCAATTGCTAATTCTTTTTGATTGATCTCTAGCTCTCTCTGAATCTCATCGTGTATTCTTGAATTACTTGAATCAGAAATAGAAGACGCCACTAATCAGAGTACGTTTTTAAACTGTATTCAATTACTAATTCTTTTTGAATGATCTTTAGCTCTCTCTGAATCTCACTGTGTGTTCTTGAATTACTTGAATCTTGAAAGCCATTGAAGAAAGATCAAATCTACAAAAGCTGTTAGATAATATGCGCAACAAGAAGGTGATTTTATTTATAATTATTTATACACGTGATGTATTATCTTGTAAGTACCTAATTTAATTTCGAAAATTTGACTGAAAATTTTCATGACTATTTAGTAATCTCAAAACCACAATCTGAAGAGGAGATGACTCAAGTTGTGAAGACTGAAGATGATGACTGGCTGATGGTGAAGAAGGACGACTAATTATTTCATTTGGTATTATTAAATTCCTGTTTGTCTGATTAATTTGTTTTCTTGGAAATTAAATGGTGCAAATGAATTGACATCAGTTCGCAATTATCGGCGTTATTTTTTCCTTCTGATTAAAGGTTTCTTTTTCAGAAGAAGTATCGAGCAAACAAGATGAATGATACATACTTTGATAAGATCAGAAAACTGTGGCCTTTAGACAATTCTTTGATAATTTTTTCTTGAGAAATATGTTTGCGGGAATTTTTTTGTGCAAACCAATTAATTAGTTGGGTTTGCATAGCTTTAGTTTTTTTTTTTCTTTCAATGAGATATCTGAGTTTGGATTCTCTCTGTCCCTTGCTCTCTCCTAGTTGGATTATTTACTATTGCAAATTCATTAATTTTAGCACATTCGATTTCGTTTTGACTCGATAATATGTGCCAATTCCTTTGAATTTGGATGTTAGTTTTATAAAGTGTAGTTTGCTTTATGGAGCAAATTGAGAAAACCATAAAGTTTTTTCTTAAGGTTCTTTCGAAAGATTGTCATAAATGCACAATTTATGGACATAGGAATTATTTCGGATATATATAAAAAAAATCATATTTGTATTGCTGAAAAGCTGACGTTACAAGGATCTAAGCATATCATAGCAGCTTCCAACAACAGAACTCTCTCTTGAGCGAGATTCATGTTTATTTGATACCTAATTGTATGCACTTTCGGTCTTCATTACTTTGTTATATATTTGCTTTTATAAATTAATATCTTGCCTTTTATTATAGTACTCATAGCATCACCAGGACATTAGTTAAGTAGTGAAAGATGGAGATTTTAAGGCCACTTTTAAGATATGTACAACTAAATAGAAAAGATATTTGATAGGTATACTAATGGTTTATTTGTAGTATTTTTTTCAACTAAAACTATCAATGTTTTTCAAGAATTTAAATATATGCCATATTTATTTTATGTATGTATTTTGAATATGTAGCTGTATATTAATGACGGTATCATTCAAATACCAATAAATATTTCAAATATGGATATAATTTGTATTTTTAATTATTAACCATATAATATAAATTGGAGCTCTTGTATATAGTATAATTGTAGTATAATAATGGTATTTTAGTTTTTCATATGTGTTACTATGTAAGATATTTGCAAATTAGATGTATGGTATAATTTTGATATAATGATGATGCATGGTATTATGCTAGACTATAATAATGTTATTCATGTTTCATGACTTTTAGTTGTGTTTTTTATTTTACTTAATTTTCAATATTATACATGGGATAGTAATTGTTATAATTGTAGTATCATGGATGATTCATATGCGATACAAATTAATTGAGTGAATAATCTGTAATTGTGGGTATATACGATCCATGGAATGACTACTCTGAAGGAGTCCATCTCCACCTAAAAGAGATAAAAATTGCTTTTCTATTGCCATATTTAGCTGAAATACATGGAGTTATTCAAAAAGAAAAGGTCAAGAAAGCGTGATTAGTGCCTTCATTAAATGTTGAGCATAAATTTTGTAATATGCTAATACCATTAAAAAGAAAGCTCTTTATGAAATAAACAAGAAATGATTCTATTTTTTAAAATAATAGTAAAAAAAAAAAAGGATTAAGCGAGTAAAAATTTCTTAAAACTTGCTACATCGGCTACTTTACTAATTTGTACTTATCTTTTCTGAAAGTCTTTTTTGTTCTAAGATCATCCGTAGGTCTATACGAGTGGTGTTAGTTGTTGATTCTGATGCTTTAGAAGACAATCTTTTGATTTAAAACATTTGTCAGTCATTAATATGATAGTTAATCCAACTTATTCAATAGATCTTTAATTCGGAAGGCAAATATATAGTGTTTCCGACATCAAATGTGTGAGAAATGTGTGTGATTTTCAACAACTAAGTACCTAATAATTCAAAACATGAAGTAGTATAGGATTATTATCAAATACATGAAGCCTCTCTTTGTTCCTTAACATGAAGTATATGATAATTCAAAACATTTACTAATAGTTTAGAGACATAGTTTAAATAAACATGTTTGAGTCAACAATAGTTAGGTGCCCAGGTGCTTGAAAGAGTTGAGGACCAAATGTCTGACTTCCATAGGACTTGAACTTAGCCATAGTCTGTTTTAAAGAGTCTATAGGAAAGCAAAATCGTCAAGAAACGAACTAGTACAGTCAAGCCTTTCTATAACAGCATCGCTATATAACAGTCATTCACTATAAAAGTAAAATCTTTTATCAAACCAATTTTCATACTATGTTATAATATATGTTCTCTATAACAACACTTCACTATAACAACCAAAAAAATCTGAAACAAATGAGGTTGTTATAGAGAGATTTGCCTGTAGTATCATTTCAACGAACATCAATGATAAGTGCAAATTTCATGTCTCATTTCTCCCACCAATTCGTGAGATATATTTAGTACTACTCCTCTTGATCCTCTTAAAACTTTCTGAAAGCATTTTGGTGACTGAGACATGATGTCAATTCTGTCTGATAGAAACGGTAAGTCTTTAGACAGGACATTTGCACAATGAGATAAATCGCATACCACTGTAGTTAAAATGACAAGTAACACAAGAAAATTCACAGGACTAACAAGTAACACAAGAAAATTCCAACTGAGATTTAAATATCACTAATACTACTACATGCACAAAATAATGTCAACATCATATCTTCTTGCTTACCCTTCCACTTTTGCTTATATGTATATAACTATATAAGCATATTACAGACATACCAGACTTGTGATTTTAGCTAAATTTTACTCTGTATCTGAAGATCTTGCTTCCACTGGTCTCTTAGAACTCTCCTCAACAACTTATTTGAAGCTGTTCGAGGGAACATCGGGACTATCTTCACGGAGCTCACCTATTTATGGTAAGAAAAGTGGTTATCAGAAATGGTAAGAAAAGTGAAAGACACTCTTTGTTGCCCGGAAGAGTCAAAGACACCCTAAAGAGGAGAGGGTGCGACCTGCAACATTTAATGCAAATAAAAGGGTTTCGAGTGGAGTTGCATTTCCGACTCATCTTCCATAAATTTCCAGGGCAAGAACTAATGCTTCTAGACTAGGACTCATTGAAGAGTTAAAAAGGCATAACATATGGATCTTAGTGTTCTTGTACAATATACCAAATGTCCAAAATTGACAATCTCAGGAACAATCTTTAAACAATGGAAAATGGATCAAGAACCCTAATAATGAAGACTTGCAACAACAAAAAGTTTTGTATCTCCATACTGTATCAATTCTCTTGTAAATTTCTGAGGTCTGTTTACTTTGACAAGAAGTTATTGTTATCTTTCTTTTTTGATTGACAAACGAGAAATGAAACTATTATTTCAAATATTCTTTTCTAGGACTAGGATAGGATAATTCTGTAATCTCTAGTTGAATGTAACCTTATGCTTAAACCTTAGAAAGTACAAACCTTGAATAAAGGATTAAGATTGCTTTGAATGGCTCTTGAGAATCTTTTCTTCAGAGTGTCTGGTGAAACAGTTATCCCCTCTGTGAGAACCACAAATATAGCTAACTGTTCTGGACCACCATTTGGTGGTGCAGCACTGACTGCAGCAGTTTCCAGGACACTGACATCAGCACGATCACAAACACGCTCAATTTCTATTGAACTTGTCTGCAGGTAGAAAAGAAAATTTTAGTTATGTATTGCTTCCAGAATCAATAAAGGCAGTCCATAAAAATTTCAGCTATGTTATAGATTCAAACACTCAAGATAATAAATTTGTGCTTGTTCTGAGTGTCAAGTGCATCAGAGATTATGTGAGCATTCACTGGTGTTATGTGAACAGGACAGTAAGAGCAACTTTATACTATCGCCACTAGCCTGAATAAATCTGAGTGGAAAGGGATATCAGTAGCATATAAGCACACAGACTGGCACACTTGGCAGAAGTTTTGATAGATACTACGGGTATGTTGAAAGGAGCAAATGTAGAGTCAACTACGAGATTGATAGTGGTGGAATGGTAGTGTAGTACCTTTATACCTCCAAGATTCATGGTGTCATCAGCTCTGCCTTGAACAACAAGATAACCTCCAACAGTTCGCTTTAGGATATCACCATGTCTCCTTAGTTGCTGGAAATATAACTGCGGCATCAGTTATAGCAGCAATGACAGTGATCCAATTACTTAAAAGCTACTCAGCAGAGTGCAACTTATCCGATTAAAATATGGAAAAGAAGGCTTGAGTTTTGAGTTTATCATCCACAATTTGTAGTCAACGATCATACTCTATTGTTTGGTCAAAGAACTTGGTCGTCTAAATCAGCAGGAAAAAAAAAAAGGCACAAAGACATTATTCTTTTCATTGGAGAGAGGGTGGGTGGTGTGTTGGGGGGGGGGGAGGGGGGTACTCTTTACAAGGAATTTATCAATTGGAAGTTAATGGTTTGTCATGTAAAATCATGACTAGTTGATCAAACCGTTTCATTCTCTAGAAAGGAACCTTTATTAGCTTAAAATTCTATATCTAAAGCTAGGAAGTAAAGAAGGAGCAGTCTCCAGTTCATCCAAATTCGGTTTCACATAGTTCAATAGGACAATGCTACGTGTTGTAGGGAAAAGCCAACAGAGAACAATGCTTTTCTACGACATATGATGCATACCATATCTTTGTACATCGGCATTCCCTCGAAATACACTTTCTCATGATCAGCATTCAGCAATCTATCAGTTGCTCCCATATAGGTTGGAAACAAGCCTACTTCACCAACACAAGCTTGATCATCTGGCTGGAAACAGGTTCAAAATCATTCTTTATCAAAGCCAAAATGTATGCTTTATGACATCATACAGGAGGAAAAGAGTGTCTCATTTATGAATAAGACAGTCAGGAATAAGCCTTGAAGCCATGCAGCAGGGCTTTTCTTTCAATGATTGTAAGGATAAATAATTATGACCAAGAATTTTCAACAAGCTGAAGATATTTAAAATGCTGTAAAGCTCTCTTACATAAGGGCGCCCATCTTCGTCTAAGATGACAAAACCGGTGGACATTGATGCAGAGCTAAATGCTCCAAAAGCTTGTGGTTGAAGAAGATTTCCCATAATGTAAGATGACGATAGCTCTGTGCCTCCGCAGCATTCAATAACAGGTTTATAGTCCACCCTTGAAGAAAGCCAAAGATCATCATCGACATTAGAGGCTTCTCCAGTACTAGCAAACATCCTGCAGATGCTTTCATGTTAGATTTTCCCACTGACGAATTGATATAATATTTAGCACTTGAACTCAATAAGTACCGTATCCTTGTCCAATCTAGGCCTTTAATACACCCAGTACTTTTCCAAGTCTTCACTAAGCTTGGAACAGTCCCCAGGATAGTAACTCCAGCATCCTACTGACACATGAAGGGTTGAAAGAATGAAGAAAATTAATATAGAAAATACAGAAAAGCAAGCTCGGGCGAATTAGGATATCAAACAATGTGATCAAAGTAAATTGGTTCATTAGAAAAATGTGTTGTCGAGATATACTATGACATTTAATTGCCACAAACATTCACCAAGAAATAAAGATTTTAGTATAAATCTGGCAGACCCCTTAATGGAATATGAAGAAAAAGTTTCTACCTGCACAAATTTCCCAAAACCATGGTCTAGAGGGGATCCATGATAGAGAGCTAGAGTTGCACCAGTTAGAAAGCAACTGTAGATTAGAATTGGTCCCATCACCCATCCCAAGTTTGTGGGCCAGCAGCTAACATCTCCAGCTCGAACATCAAGATTAGCCCATGACTCAGCAGCACATCGAATGGGAGACAGGTGAGTCCAAGGTATTGCTTTTGGATCTCCTGACCGAGGCAAAAGGAATGACAGAATGAACAAGTTGCACAAATGCCACAGCCAAAAATAAACTGCATAGTCTCAACAAGGATATTTTACCTGTGGTTCCTGATGAGAATAGTATGTTGGTAACAGAGTCTATCGATTGATGAACTGGAAAATAAGAATTTGGCCTGCCAAAGAAGAAAATATTATCAAAGCTTGAGTTCTTACAACAAGGGAAAATAAAGTTATTATTCGATGGTCGCAGCACATTTTTATGAATTTTCTGTAAATTTAGAAATTTCGTCATCCTTCTAAAAGTGATGATGTTGGGAATAAAAGACAAATCCAGCATAATCCTGGATTGCAACTAAAATTGCTACATATTGCCATGATAGATTCACCAGTTTTAAACTATCATTACGGTATATACGCTATAGAGGAATTTATAAGCTAGAGAACATATTCTTTTTTTTTTTTGGTAATTTGTTCGAGAACATATTCATCGTAATGCTTTTGGAGAAAAAGATTATCAGATTACCTGGGAAGGTGACTGACACTGGCAAGAAAATCATTCCATGATCGATCTTGGTTCCTTAATTGAACTTGTACATCCTCCCCAATCGCAGGAACTACAATAGCTTTAAGTGGAGCAGCTTCTACAACTCGACTGCAAGAGTTAGAGAGCATAAAACATGTATTCACAATGTTTCTTTAAGAAGGAAATGATAATTATCAATGCCTGTAGTGATGACATTTGAATTTCCTTCCCTTCTTTTTAATTTATTCTTTATTTAAATTTACTTTTTCATTGGAACTTTTGAATGTCAGTAAATTAGTATATTGTCTCCTTGTTTTCTTTTTTACTTCAACTATTTGTTCTTTTCTTTCATGGTGAAGAATGTGTAATTTTTGGTTGGGAGGAAGATGGATGTGTAATTATGTTTAATTTTTGGTTAAGAGGAAGATGGATGTCCTCATCACTTCCTTGAAGGGTTTTCGCAATTTTCTATCCCCAACCAAAGATAGACACTATATAGGTTCTTATGTGCATTATTAAAGTTTTAGCATCCAGCATAACATTAGTCAGTTACCTGTACAAGGGGAATCTTCGGCCTCCTCGCACTATGGAATCCTGAATAAGTGTAGCTTAGAAGTTAGAATCATCATACACAATTTAAATATAACTCTACTGATAGTAAGATTACTGTCACCAACTATACAATATTTACTTCTTCTTTTTTTTTGTTGAATTACAATATTAACTCACCCAAGAACAGACTCATAGAAAATAAAGCTGAATATCCAGCAAAAGCTTAATAATCAACCTAACATTTGCACAATGGAATTCAATAGCACTAAAGAGCAACAAGATTATCTGATCCCCAATGATGTGAACCTGATTAACTATAAAACTGCTATTTGATATCTCTTTTTTAAAATAAGGTCCTATAAATTGAAATGTCTTTTTATAGCAACATAAGTTGGAAGGCAGGGATTTCCTATTCTCGTATGTCCGCAAAACTTCAATCCTGTAACATTGTCTGATTGATCACTGGGAATAAGGGAACAATCACACCTATTGGGCCAGCTAAACTTGCTCTGATCTAGTGTGCATCCGCTCTTGTTCGGGCTCACTCAGCAGAAAGCTAACTCTCTTCTCCCGTCAACGGACAAAAGCCTCTCATTATTATTATTTCACTTTTATGCTTCAATCAGGCCTATATTCACATTTGAATGATACCAATTGACAAGAGTGGGTTGCTCAAGTGGTGAGCACCCTTCACTTCCAACCAATAGGTTGTGAGTTCGAGTCACCCCAAGAGCAATGTGGGGAGCTCTTGGAGGGGAGGGAATAAAAAATAAAAAAAAATAATAATAAAAAAAAGGATACCAATCGAGATGGCTTTTTCAGGGACTGGCCTCTTCCCTGTGGTAACCCCTGGGATTCAAAAGAGAGAGAAGGAACTTTCATAGAGATAATGATCATGTCCTTCAAAACTGGTTAGGGAAAATCTTTAGAGATTGCAAGCTTAAAGGGGGGGGAGGCCAATCCAGTAAAAGACATCTAGGAATGTTTGTTAAATAGGTAGAGCAAAACCATCTCTTGGTGGATTCATTACGTAAATGTGTCCCCGCCTATCTCCTCAATAGGCAACTCCTTTAGTTAACATTTTCTGTTTACTAGAAGTACCTGTGTAAATACAGCCTTGGCATTAGATACTCGTAAACGGACCGCAATCTCCTGTGCAGCAAAGCTATCAGTAATTGATACCACCACAAATCCAGCAAGAACAATGGCCAAGTATATAACGACTGCTGTGGCAGTCATTGGCATGTCAATGGCAATGGCATCACCCTTTGAGAACATGTTTTCCAGTGCATTTGCCACCATCCTGTGGAAGAGACGACAAGTTTAAAATGACTTCTCTTAATTATGAGAAGAAGGGAGCATGAAGGGGGACGTAATGGCAATGTATGTATACAAGAAGACAACTTATGATCAAATTATTTTGCCTGAAGACAGTATCAGAAAAAACAACACAGAAGGAAGGAAAATATATCATATCCGTAATACCAAAGGCAAGATAGTGCACCAGATGAACCACAAGAACAATTTAATAAGTACATGGCTTTACTTTCACCAAGATGAATTAGAGAAAGTAAGCTTCATTAAACCAAATACGAATGGAATGAACAGATATCACAATATGAAGCAAGAGCCTACATTACTTGTTCTCTCAGCTGTTTCAATGTCATGCAATTAACTTCTTTATCATCATTCCCTTCTGCCCTCCATACAATGGCCACGCTATCATCCTGCTTGTTGGGGTAATTGCTCGAACGCACACAACTCTCGGCTATATTCAGAACTGAACCAGGAAGCCAGTTACCTCCATGTTTTGACTTGTCAGAGGTATCCAGTATGCATTTAGGGGTTTCCAGAAAGTGAATTGGTAGTTCTTTTAAAACAATTGGCCAGTAAATCTGGAAAAAATTCCAAATTATTAGCTCCAAGTATGAATAGAATGTGGAATAAATCTCAGTAACCCGAAATTCAAATTCAACACTGAAACAAGAACTTGCCTCAGGATGCTGAACAGAAAACCTATGAAATTCTTTAAAACTTGAGATCGGATCCTTGTATGATGCTCCAAAAAGCTTCGGACAATGAGTTTCCATTATGCGGCCCAAATTTGTGCATCTAGATTCATTCCTGCATAGAGAGAGCAGTTGAGTCAGCTGATCAAGAGCAGGAAGCTTCGGGTGAGATAAGTAATATGAAACTCTGAAAACAAAGGTTTCATAACTATAACACTTCCAAGAAACAATGTAAAACATTTCAGCAAAAACTGTATCATTGCTAAATTTATGTGTAAAAATATAACAAAAAGTTAGCAATTTCAACTGCTTGATAGTAGCTTTTTAGTCTTCAAGTTTTATCCATTAACGGAATCTCTTGAAAAAGGTTACTCTTCCTTTATCAAAATGTCTCACAGAATGATCCAGCAAAAAAAATATCACAAAAACATATCACTACAATGGACAGTTAACTTATGTTATCTTTCAAGTTTCAACGACAACTTGGAAATCCGTACAAAGCAAGTCAGTGTAAATCTTCACAAAATTCTACTGCTCATTTTAGTAAAGAAACAGAGAGTAATGATTGCCTGCCTCACATGCAGGTACAACTAGTGGCGGAGCTAGTATTTTTATTAATAACAACATACCCAGTATTATCCCACACCGTGGGGTCTGGGGAAGGTAGTGTGTACGCAGGCCTTACCCCTACCTTGTGAGGATAGAGAGGTTATTTCCAATAGACCCTCGGCTCAGAAAAGCATAAGCACCACATTAATGAAAATATAGACAAGGGACAGTACCAAAAAGCCATATAAAAGCAGAATAAAAACAACAAGACAGTAAGGTGATTAACAATGAAAGAAAACAACGGTTAGTCATAAAAACCTACTAGCAACATAAAGCGAGACTGCGTGCCAATACTACTGTTATGAACACTCTAGACTACCTACTCTACTACCCTAATCTTTGATATCCATACCTTCCTATCAAGGGTCATGTCCTCGGTCAGCTGAAGGTGCGTCATGTCTTGCCTAATCACCTCTTCTCACCTCTTCTTTGGCTTACCTCTACCTCTCCGTAGGCCCTCCAATGTCAACCTCGCACACCTTCTCACCGGGGCATCTGTGCTCCTCCTCCTAACATGACAAAACCACCTAAGCCGCCGCATCTTGTCCTCAATAGGGGCCACACCCACCTTGTCGTGAATAACCTCATTTCTGATTTTATCTAACCTGGTGTGGCCGCACATCCATCTCAACATACTCATCTCTGCTATCTTCATCTTCTGGATATGAGCGATCTTAACTGGCCAACACTCAACCCCATACAACATCGTTGCTCTGACCACCACTTTGTGGAACTTACCCTTAAGTTTCGGTGGCACCTTCTTGTCACACAAAACACCAGAAGCGAGTCTTCATTTCATCCATCCCACCCCAATACGATGTGTGACATCTTCATCAATCTCCTCATCCCCTGAATAATAGACCCAAGGTACTTAAAACTCTCTCTCCTAGGGATGACATGCGAGTCCAGCCTCACCTCCCCTTCCCCTCCTTGAGTCTCGCCACTGAACTTACACTCCAAGTATTCTGTCTTGGTCCTGCTCAACTTGGAACCTTTAGATTTCAGGGTCTGTCTCCATACCTCTAATTGCGCGTTCATACCGTCTCGCGTCTCGTCAATCAATACAATATCATCTGCAAATAGCATACACCACGGCACCTCCCCTTGGATGTGGCACGTCAATACGTCCATCACCAGAACAAACAAAAAAGGGCTGAGTGTCGACCCCTGATGCAATCCCATCATAACCGAAAAATGGTCTGAGTCCCCACCCACCATCCGCACTCGGATCTTTACTCCATCATACATGTCCTTAATCAACCTAACGTAGGCAACATGTACACCTCTAGCCTCCAAACATCTCCACAAAAACCTCTCTCGAAACTTTATCGTACGTCTTTTCTAAGTCGATGAACACCATATGCAAGTCCTTCTTTCTCTCCCTATACTGCTTCATCAATCTCCTAACAAGGTGGATGGCTTCTGTAGTCGAACGCCCCAACATAAACCCAAACTGGTTCTCGGAAATAGACACACTCCTCCTTACCATTAGCTCTACCATTCTGTCCCGGACTTTCATAGTATGGCTAAGCAGCTTGATACCCCGATAGTTATTGCAATTTTGGATATCACCTTTGTTTTTGCATATAGGAACCATCGTGCTCCACCTTCACTTTTCGGGCATCTTCTTCGTTCTAAAAATGACATTAAATAACCTAGTGACCCACTCCAAGTCTGCCTTGCCCGCACTTTTCCAAAACTCCACCGGAATTTCATCTGGCCCAGTCGCTTTGCCCCTGCTCATCTTACGCATAGCCCCCTCAACTTCATCAACTCTAATCCGCCTATAATACCCAAAGTCACAACGACTCCCAGAGAGTTCCAAATCACCCAGTATAATGCTCCTGTCCCACTCCTCGTTCAAGAGACTATGGAAGTAGATCTGTCATCTCCGACGGATAAACCCCTCATCAAACAAAACTCTACCTTCTTCGTTCTTGATGCACTTCACTTGGTCCAATTCATGCGCCTTCCTTTCTCGCGCCTTGGCTAACCTGAACAACCTGTTATACCCATCTCGGCCCTCGAGTTTCTCATACAAACGACTAAAAGTTGCAGTCTTGGCCGCCGTAACTGCTAGCTTTGCCTCTTTCTTAGCCAACTTATAATACTCCCTATTCGCCGTCTTCTCCTCCTTGTCTACACTTTCCACTAGCTTCAGATACGCTACTTTCTTGGTTTTCACTTTTTCTTGCACATCTCTATTCCACCACCAGTATTTTTATTAAGGGGAGTCAAAATACAACGAAGTCAATAGAAAAAAAGTCAAGAGAATTCAGCATATAGTATAACTTTTTGGCGAACGGTACAACAAACAACTAGTCTCAATCCCAAACACACATTCAGCTCCATTTTGAGCCGTTTCAATTCAATTATTAATACTTCACATGCAGGTATCACTGTAAATTTTGTCAATGAAATCAAAATGCCAACAACAGAAAGAGAACAATTTACAGCTCTTAATCCAAGAAATTAGCTACCATAAACCCAATAATCATAGACTATGAAAAGATCAGTTTATTAATGAAAAGATTTTCCCCTTTAACTTTCAAAAGAAAAAGGATCATTCTTTTTATGATACAGAAAAGATCAATTTTTTTAATATGAAATCTAGATAAGGGTTTTCTAGAAATGCTGGCCCTTAGCATTCCATAAAAAAAGACAGAGAGGAAGAAAGAGAGATTTTTACAGTGAAGGGAACCAATAGAGAGGAGGGCCATGAGTGGACTGATCATAGTTATGGTAGACAGAGTAGTAAAGGAGCTGATGCAGAGCATGTGGGTGTGAGGGTTTCAGTAATTTCCGAGCAGTGATTTCACGCCATACCTCCTTCTGATCCAACTCACCATTAATATTAACAGCAACTTTAGCAATTGCAACATTCAGCTCTCCCATCAACCATTTTGCTTCCTCCTCTGCTACTCCTGCTCTTACCAAATCTTCCACCCTCACTTCACTTATGCTCTTTCCCATCTCTCTCTCTCTCTCTCTTGACTCTTACCGGTCCGATACATATATATTATATATGCAAAGGACAAAGATGCAGATAACTTAGGTAACTTTCAATCGTTAACTTAACCACCCGTCACCCTTCAAATGTTTGTTGTCCAAAGTTTATGAAATTATATTTTAGATAATAAAAAAAAATTATTCCCACCTACTCATTTTTACGTAACGGTATTTGATTTGACGATGTCGCCTTTTTTATATACTTATATATCATTAATATAAGAAGAAATTAAAATAAATGACTAATTTAATGAAAAAATCATATCACAATGTGAATGGTTAAACTGAGTCTGAGCAAGTTATAGGCTTTGAGTTTTCATGAGTTATTTTGGAACAGTTTTCAAATATATAAAATCATATTTGAATTTTTTTTTTACTCAAGTTTTAGTTCAATTTGAAAATTCAACTCTAAAACACGAGACATCGGGTAATTAATTTCACATCTTTTTAGATTATTTATAGACAAAGCACATCTCAAACATATCTTTAGAAGGTTGGATGACGAGAGAGAAAAATAGAAGCAATGAACTGGGAGTTTCGATCATTTATAATCTTAATTTTTATCTGCTGTCTAACATTATGTTTGAAATTATATATCATAACAGAAATCACTATTGAAGTATGCATTATGTAAAACTATATTGATCAGTATTTTATATTAGATATTAAAAATTGCCATCTGCAACATTTGTCCAATCAAATTACCTTTTTGGAAGGAAAAAATCTAAATATTAATCCTCAGGTGAAGCTCGTTTTTTTTTATAGGTAGATAGATTGGGTTGGGAGGTATTAGGTATAGATGAAGGGCGGGATAGGTGTACGGACGAGTTAGTTGGAGCATGTGATGGAAAATGGAGAAACGTGTAAATCGGATTTCCACTTTCATAATAATACTGCTATATTATACACAGCTCAAAAATGGAAAACAAATCAAATCAAAGAAATAATAAGTCTAATGGTTGCAACTGTCAATGGATTCCGACCTGACTTCGGAAATCACTAAAATGAAAAATGAGTTTACCAAGAAAATGTTTTGGGTGAAATATTTGGTCAAACCAAACACAGATTGTCACACGAAATAAGAGCATGGTTGAAGTTGAAAAAGTGAGGCAGTAACTGCCATTTACCCAGTGAATATGGCCAACATCAGTCAAATGCCACATGGAAAAAGAGAAACTCCAGAATGTTATCCAATCATCAGTATTACTAAAGTACAAACAAGCCGAAGAAACAAGTCTAGAAAATAATCCATATGAGTCACACTACTAGCTCTGCAGAATACCCAGAGATCTAATTAAATGACAGAAAATCACATGTGTTCTTCAAACTGCAGCATTCATCAACACAAGGAGAGTTCAGTGTCTAGGGGACACGTCACGGTCAGGATTCCTGGAATAATGAACAGCATCAGGACTCCTACTACGGCTTTGACTTGGGCTCCGCCTCCTGCTGGGACCCCTAACGGGAGAACGTGCCCTGACTGGACTTCGGCTGCGGCTCCTTGACCCATTATAAGGTGGAGACTGCTCCTCCTTAACCGGACTCTGACTGCGGCTCCTTGACCCATTGTATGGTGGAGATTGCTCCCTTGGAGGGGATTGCGAGTATGACCTCCCCTGACCAGCACGAGGAGAGTATGATCTCTCGCGACTGTATCTTTTCTCTTCAGGCGAAACAGACCTGCAAAGGAAGGAGACAAATACTCATCGTGAATTGGTGTTACTTTGCTACCGGGGCATAAAGCATGACCAACTGCATTCAGAACATATTACTAAACCAAGGGACTCCAAGTACTTATGTGAAATCTCTCGTGTTTAGAAGTTCTAAGTACGGCTTTTAGTTGCAGCAAGGTTCTCTTAAACACATGGATAGGATCAAACAAAGAATTTGTCCAAACACTCTTCGAAGACAAGGAAACAAAAAGTTTGGAAGACAAGATTTTTTATTTGTTTATAAGAGCTTGGAAGACAAGATTTTGAAACATTTCGAAAAGGAATTGAGTAAATCCCAACCAAGAAAGAAATCAATAAAGCAGGTTTCTTTGCCAAAGATAACATTCCCAAGATTCAAAGACTATTCCTTTGACACTGCTGACAAATTGAACTAGAATCGTTATTAATGTCGGGTTCAATCTAGCTGTAGGAAAGGAAATGCTGAAGCTTCTTAATTTCTTCTCACCTTGATCTGTCTAGCTATCAGGTCAACCTCCTAGTCAACATGCATATAGTAGACTATAAGATGAACCAAACGATATCATGATAAACCAGACGTGCATGTTCTTCAGACAAATGAATTGGGATGTCTATGATCACACACAAACCCGAATTTCGATTCCTAAAGAAAGGCTTTAAGTTATTAGAACCTAGGTTGTATGTCATTCACAATGATCTAAATCAAACTTCAATCATCATAAAATATCAATTATATCACATTCGCATATAGTAAGTATCAGAGGACGTAGCATACCTCGAGTACTGCCTTCTCTTAGGCGGAGAGTAGTAATCACGGCTGCGTGGAGGTGGAGATCGAGAATACCGAGGAGAGTTATGGAATCTAGGGGGAGTACCCCTTCGATCATAATTGCGGCCACCCCTACCACTACAAGATGGTATTTTAGAGTGTTAAGACATCTCAACAAAAAAGAAATATTGCAATCTTTATAGGCACTCAAATAGAATATACATATAATATTTTAGAGTGTTAAGGCATCTCAACAAAAAGGAAATATTGCAATCTTTATAGGCACTCAAATAGAATATACATATAAAATTCATGACTATCAAACCAGCCATTTGAAAAACCAAACATCTCTCTTCATTCAAAACCCTTGATTTGCAAAAGCACAAACTTAAGAATGAGAAGAATACAGGAAATGTAACAGAGGCTTTACAAGACGGCTTACAACCTAGCCGACCAAAAAGTATTGGAAAGTAACAGTCAACAACTCTATCATCCAATAACATTATAGAGTAACAGAAATGACTGGCCAAAAGGAAACATCCAAAGCACGAACACATTTATCCTTTTAGATAGTAAATCTCAGAACATATTTTTGGTACTAAGCCATATCAAACTACTATTCGAGCAGACGCAAGTTAAAGGGAGAATCTAATGTCAAGACTGAACAAAACAAATACAAAGAACTACCTTCCACGCTCCCTAGCTCTCATTTCTTGAGGCTTTTTCCTGTTCTCCTCAGCAAAAACTACCGTCAGTTGACGACCTTGGAAAACCTGACCATCCATCTGATACTTAGCTTCTCCAGCATCAGCAGGATCCAGATATTGGATAAATCCAAAGCCACGTGGTTCACTGTGAAGTAAAAGACAAAGCAAACAAGAGGAGGGAACACAGAAATGTGTCAGACACCATCAAATTACAGCACGGATCAGCCAGAATGTTACTCCAAGCTACAGAACTCTGGGGCTGTTTGAATATCCTAGTAAGAATATGAAAGCGGGCAAATTTAAGTTTCAGAATTGTACAGAAACTGACAGTGAAACTTACCCCAATGATTAAGGATTAAAAATAATATATTTGGAGCACAAATCAAATAAGTTTCTAAGAGAGAAAAAGTGTGCAGTAAGAAGAGACTTGCCTAATGACTTTCAATATTTCCAAAAAGGCCGGAAACAACAAAACAAAATAACTTCAACAAATTGGAATGCCTTGATAAGCACAGAAGCAGGCACATGGCTGCTGACCTTGCACGTATCAGTTTAAAGATGACTTGAAATTCTTCAAGACGTGAAATCTCGAAATCTTCACATTCTATTGATATCCATATTCCTTCCAATCTTCACTACCATTAACATCACCTTGACCTCTTACTACTTGATTGATGTCAAGAGCTCTCTTACTACTTGAAAGTATCAACAGAACTCTTACTACTTGATTGAAGTCTCGAAAACTCTTACTATCACTGCTACATCTCAACAATTTTAACAAGTGTTACCCAGCATGACATAACAAAAAGTTTAAAAACAGAACCCAATATAAAATAAAAAGTAAGCAAATGTCAGAGCAGATATTTATGTCAAAACTTAAGAAAAACTTGATGAAATGAATTGACTCTCAGAAACTAAAATATGAAATATCTAGTTCTGGAAGATGAAAAGGATATGCCTGACTGTATAGGGCAGAGTATCTAACTGAGATATGATGTCGGATAGTAATAACTCCCACTTCTTTTATTCTTGGTTCTTTGTCTTCGTTTAAGAAGGGAGGAGAATCGTATACATAAAGACAATGTAAAACAAGCTCACCGAGTATAATAGTCCCGCGGCAAGTAAATGTCCTTGACAGGGCCAAATTGCCCGAATGGCTTTTTGAGGTCTTCTGACCTGCACACAAACAGCAAAGTGAATGGTCACATCAAACTGCATGCACAAATTCATGGAACACCTAATCCTAACATATTGTAACTCAATCAGTCATAGGAATTATAGCAGTGTTCTTTAATAAGATAGGAATTATAACAGTGTTATTAGGACCAATTTTAGTTCTTGCTGAAAAAGACAAGCAGGAGGTAAGAAGTTTCTACAGATAGCTCCAACGAGAGCATAGATCTCACACAATTAACATTCTCCAATCTTATTCCGGCCCCCGCTATGGCCTCGAGACAAAAATCCATTGTGTGTTTTCTAATTTAGTGCACACAGCATCCATTACAAGCATGTAATCACTTGTCCACAAAGATAAAACAGCTTAATGGGTTAAGCAAAAAGAAAATGAACCTGGTATGCTCCGAGAATAAAATGTTGGGCAAGATGCATACCGACAGTCATGGCGAAGATTGCGAACTAATAGAGTAGTCGGATCATCTCTGCTACGACCAGCATAGCGACCCCTGGGGCTTGGGCTCCTTCCTCTCCTTCCATAACCTCTTGGTGGTGATGGACTGTAACTCCTTCCCCTCATTTGCACCAGAATAGCTGAGATATACCAAAAGTTCATAGAATTACAAAACTAATATACTGACACAAAAATAAAATAGCAATCAAAACATATTCAATTTGAGTACAGATCCAAAAACCAGCATAATCAGGGTAAAGAAGCTTTAGTTCCTGAGGAAAAACATAGCCTCTTTACCTGACCTTCATCAGACTTAATATCATAAATACATACCATAAGCATATGAATGCCCAATATCAATCTACTTTTCGGGGTATAAAACTTATTATCAAAATCCTAATAATCATAAGAATGTTCTGCACCATTTTCCTCCATTGAGTCCCCCGATTAAACAAGAGAGAGGAGAAGCTCCTCTCCAACTAGAACAAGAGACAGGCAAAACATTTTCTTTCCGTATTATGGGTTTCATAAATAATTAAGTTGGTGAAACACAGAGGAAAAGAATAAAACCAATATTATGTCAGCCAAAGAGAGTGATCAGCTAGAACCAATAACTGAAACAACTCTCAAGTACAACAGAAATTCTCTCACAATAATTCCAAGACCAAATCCAAACGCTCAGGAAGATACAAAGCACAACTAAAACAACACAAATTATTCTCAAATTGCTAAGTATTTTCAATACCAAAGACATCCCACAAATGCAAAAAATAAATACTTAAACAGTTCTACAAAAGGGATTGAAAAGGATAGCATCTGGGGGATAAAAAAAATTTAAAAAAAAACCTTTGAAACAAAAAACTCAATCCTCCCAACTATAAATAAAAAAAAAGAAGCTATTTTCCAGCAAAACCACAACAGATAACAATCAAAAAGAACCAAAAAGAAAAAACAAATAGCACTAAGCGACCAGCTGGATTCGTAGGGAAACGAGCCATAAAATTCAAAAACCCTAATTAGAAACATATGACACGTATGCGACTGTATGTTTACAGAGAATAAGAGATATACCTGCGGATGGCCGACGAGAAAATTTGGACGAGAGAGAAACGGCGGTGAGTATGTTCGAGATTTGCACTGTTTTTTTAGGGCAAAGTCTACGAATGCAGAAGGGGACTCCTATATATCTATTTTGACCGCATTTTTAAAAGGTAAATTTGGATATACTTTTCCGAAGAAAAACAAAATTGGGTAGGAAAGTTAAATTATTTTGCACCTCTTAGTACTTCTTTCTTTTTTTTTTTCTTTTTTTTTTATAGTTAGTTGGACTTAAATGTTTTTAATTTTAGGTTTATTTAGTTAAATTAGTTATTTACACTACAAAGATACAATATAACAATAATAATAATAATAATAATATATTATATTTAGCGTGAAGTCTCACAAATGGGGACATTGTAGAGGTACCAAGAGGTAAAAAGGAAAAGAAAAATAAAAATTATTCCCTCTGTTTCAATTTATGTGAATCCATTTGAGTGGGTACGGAGTTTAAAAAAAAAAAACTTTTGAATTCGTGGTGTAAAATGAAGCATATATATTTTGTGTGGCTATAAATCATTGTATAAAAGTAAATTATTTTCAAATAGGGAAAGAGATTATTCTTTTTGGCACATACTAAAAAAGAAATATGTTGACATAAATTGAAACGGAGGGAGTATGTATATTGGGATTTTAAAAGTTATTAGGATTTGTTGAGTATTATATCCTTTATTCTAGATTAAATTTATATATTGTATCTTGCAAAATGAACTTTAAGGAGCTAAACAAACTATGGAACTAAGAACCCGTTTTGATTGGCTTAAAAAATGGCTTTTCAACAGAAATAGTTTTTAAACCAAAAATAAATAAGTTGGATTGTCCAGCTTATTGCTTTTGGCTTATTTTAAACCGTTTTTAACTTAGTTTAAGCACTTTTTCGACTTTGTCAAACACTAAGAAAAAAACTAAAAAGAACTTCAAAGCTAATTTGACCGCCAATCCAAACACCGTAAACTTTATACAGACTTTTTTCTTTAAATCAACAAATGAGAGCAATGTAAATAAGATAAATTAATTTCACAATATGGCCCCTTCTTGATGATGAGTGACAACCACAGAACAAAAGTATAGTCCACACAAAGGAGCAACTAAAACCGCAGCAAAACACAGTGTGATTAGTGAACTAATCAAAACCTCATTTTTTAGGCAATATCTTCACTGTGAAGACACAGAATCTATTCCTTTTCAAAATCTGCTGAGATCTGTCCTAGTTTCCTTCTAATATTTTTTCCTTTTTTACTTTAAAAATCAGCTCAAAGGCTTTCAAATCCTTTTAGCTTTTCAAAATCCATACTTTCTTTGTAAAACCCCTATTCAAGATCCAATCTTTTTTCTTCGAAACAAAACCTTGCTCTCTCATATAATCTCAAGATACAATTTTTTTCCTTCAAACTTTGATTTTAAAATTGAGGGCTTAAAGTAATTATAGCTAGCCCTTTTCCTCTTCTCAATTGGTTACTCATCAACTCCAAGATTCAATATTTATTTATTAATTCTTCTTTGGAAGTAAAAAGGTAAATCTCAGCTCACATATGAGTAAATCCTAGTATTGAGTTTCTCCTATTTGTTCACTTTCAGTTACAAATTTAGCTTCTTACTACTTCTGTTTGGATTTGAAATTGGGGACTGGGTTTTAGAGTTTTGTATCAATGAAGGAATTGAATTCAACAACAGACCCAATTGGGCAAAACTTAATAAAAGGTATAAGCAATGTGTGTTTTTCAGTTTTTGTTTTCTCAGTGCTTATATTTACTATAATTGCTATCACATACCAACCTCCTGATCCATGGGAATCATCTAGAGCACTGACTAGGGTCTTCACCCAAGTTGAAAATGCAACATTTAAAGTGGACAATTCTGTCCTCAAAACTGGTGAGGATGTTGCCACTGCTCCTATGGTAGGGGCTTTCTCTTTAGTACCAATAACTGAAGCTTCTATTGAGAAATCTGAAGAGAAACTTCCTGCTGAGACTCTGAAATTGGGATGTGAGAGTGAGAATGTAGTTGTTAATTGTTCAGATCCAAGGGTGTTGATCACCATTGAGAGATTTAACTTGAGGGCTTTCAAGTCCATTGCTTTTTTGGATTATCAAACTCCCGTTAATGGGTCGAAACCCGATGAGTGTGATGTGGCATGGAGGTTTAGAAACAAGAAAGAGAAATCTTGGAGGAAGTACAGAGATTTCAGAAGGTTCAGAATGGGGTTTAGTGATGATTGTAGTTACAAAGTAGTTCATGCGGGTCGCTGGCATTCAGGGGTAAATGCACGGCGTCCAAGAATCCGAGTTAATACTGCTGGAACTGGTCGGAAAGCCAGAATTGCTCCCCCAGTTCGAGATGAGGATATTAATGATACAATTCCAGTCATTGGATCAGATTCAGCTTTTAGAGACGGGAGATACTTGTACTATTCTCGTGGTGGTGATTACTGTAAAGAAATGAATCATTATCTGTGGAGTTTTCTATGTGCTTTGGGTGAGGCTCAGTACTTGAATCGGACATTTGTGATGGATTTGAGTATCTGTTTGGCATCGTCACACACTCAGAGTCGTAAGGATGAGGAAGGGAAAGACTTTAGGTTCTATTTTGATTTTGAGCATTTGAAAGAGGATGCATCTATTGTCGAGGAAGGAGACTTCCTTAAAGATTGGAAGAGATGGGATAAAACACATAAAAAGAAAATCTCTGTAAGGAAAGTTGCAAACCATAAAGTGTCGCCAATGCAACTAAGGACGGACAAGAGCACAATTATATGGAGGCAGTTTGATGCCCCCGAGCCAGAGAACTACTGGTATCGTGTCTGTGAAGGGCCTGCTGCTAAATACATCCAGAGGCCGTGGCACGCTTTGTGGAAATCAAAGAGACTGATGAATATAGTTACTGAGATTAGTGGAAGTATGGACTGGGATTATGACGCTGTTCATGTTGTTCGGGGAGAGAAAGCTCAGAACAAGGAGTTGTGGCCCCATCTGGATGCTGATACATCTCCTGATGCCTTTGTCATGAAGCTTCAAGGAGCAATAACACCTTGGAGGAACTTGTATGTTGCCACAAACGAGCCTTTCTATAATTATTTTGATAAACTTAGATCTCACTACAAGGTACATTTGCTTGACGATTACAAGTATTTGTGGAGTAATACAAGTGAGTGGTACAATGAAACAACACAATTAAATGGTGGACGCCCTGTTGAATTCGACGGATATATGAGGGTTGAAGTGGACACTGAGGTCCTTTATAGAGCAAAGACTCAGGTGGAGACATTTTATAACTTGACAAAAGACTGTAAGGATGGGATCAACACGTGCTAAACAGTTCAAGATGTCTACACGCACTCTATACGTTGATTGGCACATCTTTTTGCCTGTTTTTACAGTTTATTCAGTTCTGAAGTGATGGCCTTTAGTTGTTTCAGGGTGTGCTATTTCATTGATCTATAGGTGAACTGTTCATTTGTACAATATGCTTCTTTCATAACCTTCATCTAATAGTGATCTGTTTCATCTCTGTCTCCTAATTCCTCTATTCATCTCTATTTCCTTTTCCATTGTTTCCCCTCTGTCCCGCAAGGTCAGCAGATGAAAGTTTTGCTTCTTATTACAATGTATCGAGAAATGCAGAAGTGCCAATCATGTGGGGGCAATTAGTCCCCAGAATCACTTTGCAGGGATTTCCTTCGCGCCTTCTAAGGCTATAGGCTTGCTTCTTTCAAGGCCACTCTACTGAATTTCAAACATTAAGTTGGTTCTAAGAAAAACTATATTGGCGCTATGAAAAACTAAGTTAACTTATCTCCTAAAACAAAAGGAGTGAACTCTTGCAATTAGCAACTTTGGTAACAACATTATTTTAGTGTTCACTGTTTGTTGAATACCCTTTAGTCCTTACACGGGCAGTTCGTGCTGATGTTGAGAATATGGACTGTGAGTAATTTGCTTCTACTCTAATCAATGTTACTTGGGATGCATGTTGTTGCTCTTGTTTAATTCGGTAGGCGTCTGAGGATGCAGCTCATGCTATTCTAAGGAAAAGATATTCAATCATAAGAATAATATGAACTATGTTTTCTTTTTCTGTTCTGCTAATGATGTCTTTTTTCTGTCTCTTTTCCTGTTCAAACACTGAAGTCCTTAAAATTAAGGTGAAAATGTAAAGTATAGAGAACTTAAAGGATCTCTTTGAAACGCTGAGGCAGCCTTAGGCCGCAGGGATTTGAGGCTGATCAGAATCATAAATTGGTAATATTACTTTTCTTGTGATCAGTGTTTTAAAAGGTGTTTCCGGGGTGAGGCGCACCAAAAACGCCCCGAGGCGATGGTGTGGGGCGAAAGTCTCAAGAGACGTCGGGACGTACGCCCGAGCGTTCGGGTCGCGTTTTTATAGTGAGGCGTAAGCCCTAGAGACTTTCAAATTAAAATAAAATTTGTTGAATAAGTCTTTCATATAATACTCAAATTCTCAAAAATCGGCTTGTAATTACTCAAAAGTTTTAAAAAGGAACTGAAATGTATTAAATTTAAAAGTCAAGACCTTTTTTATTGATTGAAGCCCAAATTCATGGTCTGTCTCAATTTTTTATCTTGTCAGCTAGTCTGCTAATATCTCCTAAAAGCGACGAATATTCAATTTTTTTTTTAACAAAGAGAACTTCATTCTCCTTCATAGCAGCAAGTTCAAAGTTCAAATTGTAGGTTAATCATCTTTTTTGTTCCTCTATGTAGAAGACTTTATTCTTTTCGATTCAACTTACTTGTGCTTCTAAATAGCGTATAATAGATTTTTTGGACTAATTTTTTTGTAGGGATGAAGCACATATATATATATATATATATATATATATATATATATATATATATTACATATTTATAGTTTTCTTTAATTTTTATGCAATTTTACATATTTATAAATATTACTGTAATTATATAATTTTATAAAATATTAAAAATTAAATACCTATGGGGCTTACGCCTCGTTGAGGCATATGTAAAACGTCTCGCTTTACGCCCACTGACTTTTAAAACACTAATCAGTGGTGTATGGGCATATATGTTGTCTTTCACTAATCAACTGGTCACTGGACAGTGAGCTAAGCGCAATTGGTGAATAGACCAATCTATCAAATGAAGTAGATGGACTCGCAGAATGTTGTAGTTGTTTGGATTGAAACCTTGAGATTTCAAAGTTGTCTTGTCACTCCTATACCCCTCTACTTTTGAATTTTGCGTACCTCTGACCTTCGTTATACTGTTAGGCCAGATTTATCTTTACCATTATACTATCCGGCTAAATTTACCTATACCATCACCAAACTTTTAAAAATTACCCCACAGTCCGGCAAATGACCCAAAATCTCCCAAATCATTTTAGTTAAGTCACTTATTCTTCTTCTTGATCCACTATTTTCAAAATTGTTGCCATTTACTTACTTTCTAAAATTGGAAAAAAGAAATAAGAGAAAGAAATATTAAAATAATACAGCGGTTAGTAACACAAAGTATGGAGACTTTTCAAGTATTAGTGATAGAAGTTGAAGTTCCTTGGAGACTTTGCATTGTCGAATTCAACTTTGTTTTAATCAAATGTCTACGCATTGTGCACTCTTAAGTTAGTCGACCGAACTCTATACTAACTAGATAATTACAAAATATATTCGAGTGTACGTGTACATATATGATGAGCAGCTGCATAAAATACATAACAAATCGACTCATAGAATTCTGCGGTGTGTATATGGTTGAAAAATTGTAAAAAATTTAAATCAATTCCAAAATCATTATCACAAGAAGAGAAGTGGGTGCAGTGGTAATTACAAATATCCATAAATAATTTGAATAGTTTAATACTTTTAGCATTCACATTAATAGTAATTTCTGAAAATAGTGGATCAAGAACAAGAATAAGTGATTTAAATAAAAGAGATTTGGATGGTAATTACAAATATCCATAAATAATTTGAATAGTTTAATACTTTTAGCATTCACATTAATAGTAATTTCTGAAAATAGTTGATCAAGAACAAGAATAAGTGATTTAAATAAAAGAGATTTGGAAGATTTTGGGTTACCTAACGGATTGAAGGTTAATTTTTAAAAGTCTATTGATGGTAGGGATAATTTTGACCGAATAGTATAACAGTATGGATGAATTTGGCTGAATATATAGTATAACGGAAGTTAAATGTAAAGCAATATTCGAAAATACTGGTTCACCAGCATATAGCTTTTCCTTGTAGCTTTGCTTTAAATATTATCGCGTTGTCTCACTTTGCCTTAAGGCCGTTAAGCTATGAGTTTGTCAGATACTTTTTTGTAAAATAAATTCTAGTTATGCCAATGGTTTAAGGGCCACTCCAAAGTCCAAAGATTAGCTGAGTCCCATCCCATCCCAGATGACTACATGTTCGTTCACTTCTACAGGCATTGAGTTAACAGCATTTCGTGTTATTCCAAAACCAAAGTGTTTCTTTTGTGAGTGCTCCTTATCACTTGCATATTTCATTTAAGGGATTAATAACAAAATGTTTGCAAACAATGCAAAATACGACCTTAAAACTTAGGGGCACTGTTGCAAAGGTGATATCAATGTAGCAACGACGAACTTCCTGTCACGAGCCATCATTATTCCTACTTCAACTTGGTGCTATACGTGATTGCCTGATGTAACATAATCCAGCACAGGCAGAAAGAAAACTATATTTATTTTTTTACACACTATAAATAAGGTTTTTCAAATGCATTGTCTGAATCAAATCTTTAGCTTAACGTTGCCATTCAGGCCATAATCCTTTCGATAGTTGCAAGATTGCAGCTGAGACATCAGTAAAACAGATATAAAGGCAGACATCCTTCGTAATAAAGAGCCACTACAATTTGTTTGTTTTTTTTTTTTGTGGGGGGGTTGGGGGGTGGGGGCAGGAGTATGGTATTTGGTACAGGAAGAGAGCGCCTGCAATATGTAATTCACTCTATAACTGAAAACATCCAGAGCATATTCGAGAAGAAGGTGAAATGACAACAGTGGAGATCTCTGCATCCAGCAACGACTATGGACTAGGCTAACTATTAACTTCCAGCTTGAGCAAAATCAACTTCCATCTGATTCAAACCCAATACAGTTGCCTAAACAGTATATTTACAATAGAATATCAGCCAGAAGTTGCTTAGGTGATATGATCTGCCATGGATTTTGGTGTGTGATTACACCTGTCTTCCAGTTTGAAGTGGTAAAGAGGAAAGGCTGGCCACTCTTAAGTAAAGAGATGCATGGGTGGTTATTAAACACCAAGCTGCACACCATCCAAACACCCAGAAATTCATCCATTAAGTTTACTATTAACAGAGCATGTACATGAAAAATAAAGGTAGCAGAAAGAAAATCGCTGGTGTATAAAGTATGCTATTATGGATTTTATGGCTGGCGTCAGAATTGCATACACCAACTAGAGGTATGTAGTTCCAAATAACCCTTATTTCACTTTATCATGATCCATGGATATTGATCTTAAAGTACTGGGCAGCTAGGTTTAATTGTTTCTTTTGTACGAGTAATTTCCATGGAGCAAAAGTAACATGAAAGCTTAAACAACAAAGATAACTGCCAGTTTTTCTCAAGATATATCTGCAGGCATAAAATAATTCAAGAGTACCAACAGCATTTTTTGAAGTGCATTATTCTGTCGGGGGGTGGGGGATGATACTTATGTTGTCTAATAAGAATTATCATGGAAGAGAATAAGTTTTTAAGCAATCAACAGAAACTAAGAAGAAAGACACAGCAGCAACAAGATCTAAAAAACCTCGAAGCGTGATATCATGTTGGCAACGTCTGCAATCTTATATGCTTGTACTTCTGCTCGGTATTGAAGCATTTAGAACTTTCAGAGAAGCCTTTGGATAAGACTTGCTTCAACGCATGTATTCCTTCAACTAATGCAGCATCAATCTGCAAGTAAAAATGTATGATCTTTAACAATTAAAAGTGGTTTAAGAGCTACAAACAAATACCTTGGAATTCCTTAATTGATGTCAATTCTCAACAAGATTAGTTTTATCAAGTAAAGATCTCTCCAATCCCAATGTGGCTTTTTTTTTTCTTTTAAACCCCTCCCAAATTAGGAGGATCTATAGTGTTTCCACACTTCCCCTCCAACGTGACTCGAACCCAGGACCTAACGGTCGTAGGTGGAGGTGTTTTTACCAACTGAGCAAGCCTCACTTGTCTGAAGCTTCAATATCTGAAGCATGGGCACTTCTAAAATGATACAGTATTCTTGCTTGATGTTCCATCTGAGAGGATCATGCACTTGACTCTAGGGAACATGTCTATGATAAATTTTCTGGGTCCAAATGTTTTTCATTGGTTGAACTCTAAAAAACATGCCATCTGCATGTTTTTGACGTGTTTCAACATGTCTCATGAAATTTTCTTTTTGCAACATGAGTTGATAAGAGGAAGATGAAAGTTATCCAAACTGATAAAAGTTAATACAAATGGAAGAAGATTGAACAAAGTTGTGTTAGAACAACACAGCTTATACCTATCAGAACAGATTGTAATAGTGTAAGAGATACAAAAATTACTCTATTTAGAGCCATATATACAGAACATCTACTCTTAAACTCTAATTAAATCATATCTAGCAAAAACAGGGACACAATTTATAACATATTCGAATAACTATATGCCTATTTAGACCTCTGTGCTCAGCATATAAGCATCAAAATCTAATGGCTGCTGATCTATGGAACAAAGAAACAAAATTGTTAAATGAACAGAAATTTGAAAACAAAACAGCCACAATCTTGTTTTTAATCGACAGTTTCTCTGTTCCGTCAAGAAAAACAATTCCCACTGTTTCTAGTGAGATGTTTGCGTAAGCAAGTACTACAGAAATATATTTAAAAAGCTTGTGTCCTAAAAGATTAACCCCCCTTGGGAAGTAGACATTCATGGTGGAATTATTGGAAGGGGAGCCGGAAATAATACAAAGTTTGTTCAATAGATTCTCTAAGGTCTTTCCTGATAACCTCTATTATATCTTATCAACCTTAAGTTTATTTGACTAGCTTCAGGCGTATGCATTTCACGTATACACATCTGTTTGCATTCTAGTACACACTCATTCAACATAAAATAAGACAACCTCTACTGTACTAATGCACAATGAGCAATTCCTACAAAACTCAAAGGCTGTACAAGTTTTAGACCAATAAAGAAGTTCAATAACAAGAAAAGAAATATTAGGGAGTCGACTTCATGTAAGAAATGAATGAGTTATAAACTTACTCGTTCTCTCGCAGTTAAGTTAAACTTTTGAAGCATGAATGCTTTGGGATCCATTTGACCAGGAGGTCTTCCAATACCTAGCAAGAGAACTATGTTTAATCCTCCATACTGAAACTCAAAACGCCAAAAGAGAACATTCAAGTATTCCAGACTTTCCACAAACCTATTCTTAACCGAGGAAACTCTCGATTTGCACGAAAATGATAAATCACACTCTTCAACCTGAAAAAACAGAGAACTGGATCATATACAGTTTAACAGCAATTGAAACTGCATCTTACATGAAGAGACACAGAGCTCTTCTGGTATTAACTAGCAAAAACATGAAAAATCTGACACAGCAAACAGTGACACATTTTCAGAGGTCTATATTCTATTCACCAGTCAAAAGCAGGTCTGAGTACTATCCCGTGGAATTAGTCGAGGTACGCGCAAGCTGGCCCGGACACCATGGTTATCAAAAAAAAAACGGTATGGGTACATGTAATGGCCTTCCTAACAAAATATTATGCTTATATTCAGGTAAGAATTACTTGATATGCCTCAACAGGCATGCTGGATGATCAGGAAAATAATGGAAGCTAGAGCAGCATTGGAGCAGATGCAAGTTACTTTAACAGACAGCAAAAGCATAATCAGACAAATGTACTTGCAAATGTTAGGCAACTGTCCTCGAGTGGTGTGGAAGTGCATGGTTTTTAATAATGCTGCAAGGCCAAAGGCTAAGTTCACCTTATGGCTGCAGTAACAGGGGAAATTACTTGCATCTGACAGGCTAGCTAGATGGGGACTGAGTGTGGATCAATGCTGCATGCCTGCACATTATGTCAATCCCAATGTAATCTAGAGACCATTTATTTAATTTCTGTGATTTGATAAAGAGATTGTGGATGACAGTGATGCAATGGCTAAACACACAATTATTTGAAGCTGCTACCTAGGACTAGGAACAACACTTGGAATGGGCTATTAAGAACTCTAAAGGAAAATCACAAGCTGCTCAATTGTTTAGAATGGTGTATGCTGAGTGTGTGCATTCCATTTGGCTTGAGAGAAATCAGAGAGTGTTTGAGAAGAAGGCCAGGGACTGGAATTGCATAGCGAGAGAAGCTGCTATATGTGTAATGTGAGAGCTCCACATGGAATTAGGGCAATAGTGCAATAGCTGATGTTTAAGATTTAGCTGTATCTTTTTTTCTCTTTGCTGTTTTGCAGGAGAGGTATTTCTGGATAGCCAGTTGTGATGGCTGAGCTATGGCTTTGTAGTTCTTTCACTGGTGATTAATACAAGAAAGTTACCAAAAACATTACATGATATGTTTCATTTTAGGTATTTTGACATTGCTATCAATTTTCAATATAAGTTCATTACAATTCCAGTTGTGAACCTGTAACGACCCGGCCGGTCGTTTTGAGAGTTAGAGCCCCGATCCCCTAATAACTGTTTTCCCCACGTTTGTTTCCGCTATTGGGACTTGCCGGAATGATTGGTTATGGAATTCGGAGAGTTTTGGGACACTTAGTCCCTAGTTGTGAGTTTAAGCCTTAGAGTTTGGACCGTAGTCGGAACTGCGTGAAGATGGATCCGGAATGGAATTCCGTCGATTCCGTTAGCTCCGTTGAGTGATTTTGGGGTTAGGAGCGCGTCCGGAATGTGTTTTGGAAGTGTATAGTAGATTTAGGCTTGAATTGGCGAAAGTTAGTTTTTCGGCGATTTCGGCCGATAGTGGAAATTTTGATATCGAGCTCGGAATGGAATTCCGAAAGTGACTGTAGGTTCGTAGTGTCATTTGTGACATGTGTGTAAAATTTGAGGTCATTCGGACTAGATTTGATGTGGTTCGACGTCGTTTGTAGAATTTGAAAAATTCTAAATTCTTGGTCTTGAATCCGTGCTTAATTCATGATTTTTGGTGTTGTTCGATGTGGTTTGAAGGCTCGACTAAGTTCATATAGTGTTATAGGATTGGTTGGTAGGTTTGGTTGAGGTCCCAGGGGGCTCGGGTGTGTTTCGGATGCTTAACGAAATGAAATTGAACTTAGGAAAAAATCTTGTGCCTTTGTTGGTTCTGGTGTTTCGCACCTGCGGAAGGGAGGCTGCAAGTGCGCGAGCCGCAGGTGCGGAGAGAGTGCCATTATGCGGAACTGATGGGGCTGGTGATGGAGCGCAGGTGCGCAAGTTTGACCGCACCTGCGAGCCCGCAAGTGCAGAGCCTGGCTGCCTTAGTGAAATGCGCAGGTGCGAGGAATTACCCGCAGATGCGGCCCCAACCCGAATAAGTGACCTTCGCACCTGCGATGATGTTTTCCTCAGGTGCGTGACCGCAGATGCGGCCCCATAAGCGCAGGTGCGGAAATCGTTGGGTTGAAGAGGCAGATTCGAGAGTTCGTTCCTCATTTTTCACCAATTCGAATTTTAGCTCGGGAGAAGGCGATTTTTCAAGGGTTTTGAAGAGGAAATCAGTGGGTAACAATTCTTAACTCTAATTCGTGTATATTTCATTAATCCATTATTGTCTTCCTCGTCTAATTATGGAATTTGAGGGTAGAAGTTTTAAAATGGGGGAAAAGGTTCCCCAATTAAAAATCTGAGATTTGAATGGGAATTTGACGTCGAATTTAGATGATTTTTGTTCGAGTGAGCTCGTGAGTGAATGGGTGTTCATAATTTGTAATTTTTACCCGATTCCGAGACGTGGGCCCGGGGAGACTTTTTGGACGTTTTTCCGAATTTCACGCTTTATCTTCGAATTAATTAGTTACTTGTAGTTATATTTACATTATGCAATTAATTTGAATAGATTCGGGCCATTTGGAGTCGGATACTCGTGGCAAGAACGTGATATCGAGTTGATTTGAGCGGTTCGAGGTAAGTGACTTGCCTAACCTTGTGTTGGGGGCTATCCCCTTAGGATGTTTGATATTAATTGAGGTGTGGGCGCCGTGTACGTGAAGTGACGAGTACATACACGGGCTATTATTGCAAAAATCTCGTTTTTCCTTTCTAAATCATAAAATGTCTTTCCCTTATTAAATTGCACTAATTCCACTAATTCGTTTAATTGTTCAGCTTAACTAGAGAAGCATGCGTACGTGTTTTAACTGCCTATCTGACATTTTGTGCGCCATGCTTAGTTAAGTCCCTATTTTCCTTATTTGTGTTCTGTATAAACGGTATAACTCGATGCCTTACCTGCCATTTCATCTTGCGTTGCATATTTAAATTGGGACTAAGAACGTATTCCGGGAGATCTCCGTCCCGTCCCATCCGTCTTGCATATTTATTTTGGGACTACGGACGTATTCCGGGAGATCCCCCTGCACTGCATATTTACTTTGGGACTACGGACGTATTCCGGGAGATCCCCCTGCACTGCATATTTACTTTGGGACTACGGACATATTCCGGGAGATCCCCCTGTACTGCATATTCATTCGGAACTACGGGACGGTATTCCGGGAGATTTTCCCATTGTGTTTACCTTGTTCCGAGCCGAGGACTCCCTTAACTGTTAAATTTTCGAGAATTTCTTTAACTGTGTTACCGTAAACTTTACTTATATCTTTTTCTTGTTTAATTTATTATATTTACTCCGGTAGGGCCTTGACCTGACCTCGTCACTACTCGACCGAGGTTAGGCTTGGCACTTACTGGGTACCATTGTGGTGTACTCGTGCCCTTTCCTGCACATGTTTTCGTGTGCAGATCCAGGTGCGAGCTATCAGCCTCGAGGTTAGTGCGTGCTGCTGATTCTAGGAGACTTCAAGGTACTTCTGCTTGCGTCCGCAGATCCTCGGAGTCCCCTTCTACTCCCTCGCTTAGATATTTTCCTTATTATCTTCAGACTTTTGTATAAAGCTACATAGAGTATAGCAGCTTGTGACTTAGTGATATTCCGGGTTTTGGAAAATTATTTTGTATATGCCGAGTAGTACTACTTTTGGTTATTCACAATATGTTGTTTATCTTTAAAATGTTGTGTTTTCTTTACATTTTTCATAATATTAGGCTTACCTAGTCGTAAAGGCTAGGTGCCGTCACGACACCTTACGGAGGGTTAATTTGGGTCGTGACAGAACCTATATAGACAATTGGTTGGACTGTCGGATTGAAAATGAACAGATAGATGGTTTCATGGCATTGAATTAAAAAAATTTTCCTTTTTTTAAGTAGATTTAGATGGAGAAGGATTCAGTTCATACCCATTATGGCTGTGATGACCTCCCTTGGGATGAAGACGAAGAACTCCACATGGTAAATCCATGTCATCATGAAACTGGAGAAAAAGACAATTGTTGAAAAGCATTAAAAAAGCATAATATATCTGTCCAGTTAAATTTTAAAAAATATGAACATCTAGTATTTTATACCACAACCACACGATTAAGAGGAAGCTTGTAATATGCTGCAAGTGAGCCAGTCTGGGAAAAAGGGAAAAAAGAGATGAATCAGAGTTATTGATCACCTTAGAATAGTTCAGGCAGTTCAATTTTTCAAAATCACTACGCATCAATGGAAAAGCAAGATAAACCATCACTCGTTAAAAACATCTGAGACATCAAAGTCCAACAAGTAGAAATTTACTGAATACTCATAGAACTTTTTATCTTTTATTTCACAAGCAAACTGGAGTCTGAATGATATATGCTACAACAACATACCCAGATCCCACAAGTGGGTCTGAGGAGGGTAGTGTGTACGCAAACCTTTGACCTACCTTGTGAATGATATAAGCTGAGCAAAGAAATGCGCTATTTTTCATTCTTGTCACATGACTAGTTTCAAAGGCAGTTTATCATCCATCACTGGAACACAGAAGAGTTTTCATATAAGAGTTCACTTATTTAAGAAGAGACTCATGAATTTAACTTGTCTGATGAGAGTCTAGTTCATATAAGCCTGCCCTGCAAACTAGGGGAAGCAACCGCTGGGCCATGCCGGCATTCCCTTAATCTGATTCTAGGAGGACTGAACCTCGATAAAACAATGCGACCAGGCTTGTACTGGCATTTAAATGGTGAAGAGGCAAGTCATGACAAACACAGTCAAAATGTCATACAAAGGTGACAAATATTGCCATTCAAAATAGGCTCCCCTAGACCATAAGAAAAGCTAATCCAGCGAGTTCAAAGGTGCTTGAATATATCATTTTTCCACTTGAATTGCATTTTCACATATGAATTAGAATTACACTACTTTCTGGCAGCACAAGACTACGCTCTGGGTTGCTTTAGTTCATGGAACAAATATGCACTGCAATTCACTATCTAACCACAGAGACAAATTGCTTGGGTAAACTTCTTTTAGCTTATATCAGTAATAAAATTGCACGAACCTCAGATAAAAATATAGTCTTTTCTCAATTTCTCAGAGATTGTTACCAAAAATTAGCAATTCAAAGATCAATTGAATAACATTTTTATCAGTTAGTAGTGTCTCTTTTGGTAAGAGTTTTGATAACAAATCATGAGACAAAGGGTACTAATTTGGCTTGCTCCATTCACTGTTTCTTGTTCACTTTTAACAACAATCCTACGAGTTTGCAATGTCACTACAGAACTTGCATTCCATGGTAACTACTGGGTGGTCAGAAGCGAACTATAACTAGTAACAACAAACTTTAACATGTTCTTACCGTTCCTGAGCTAATGGAGGAAATTAGTCCAAAATTATTCATGGTCACCAAGACAAATATGAGCAAAGACTTGAAAGTATCAGGAGTAGCATCTCATTTCTCACAGTCAAATAGTTGGCACAAGACTTCTAATAGTAAAAACTAATTCTAGTGACTACAGCTTAACCACCCACCATTAACCATTCCACCCACAAAACAATCAGAATAGTCAATACAATCACCAATTCAAAGAGAGGAGATAACTATAAACAAATAATAAACAAGATCAGCAATCCTAACAGGCAAAATGAAAAATTTACGAAAGCATCCGGGTAGGCTGCCTACATCACACCCTCTTTGGGTGCGGCCCTTCTCCGGACCCTGCATAAACGTGGGATGCTTCGTACTCCAGGCTGCCCTTTTGACCCCGCTTTCACTATACAACCGGACACAGTCATTTAAATTGCTAGTTTTCATTCCGATAGACAGACACATCCTTCTTTGAGATAGAACCCAAGCAGAATCCATCATAAGCAGAAAGAAAAAAAAAAAAAAAACTTTTACAATATAAGTTAGAAGTATTTAATTGCTTACAGATTCACCGCTCAAATTCATATAAGTTAGTGGCTTAGCAAGGAGAACCGGAACGCCATTGACAAAACCTGAGAATTGGTAATATTAACCAAATGATAGATAAGAGTATAAACAAGATAAACACTTCATAAAAGAACAGTATAAACAAGATTAAGAAGTGAACATGATGATGTACTGTAACACTTAAGAGGCACAAATACAAGTTTAGCCAAAGAGACCTTTTCCAAACATAGCTTTACAATGTACTGTCTCCATCTGAATCCCTTGTGACTCTGCAAATGCATCAAGCATTTCAAATCCAACCTGTAGTAAAAAGATAAGATATAATCCTAATAAAGAACACTTGAGTGAGATGGAACTCATAATAGATGGAGTGTTATGCAATCTTTCTGAGAAAATAATTTAATTCCAGAAATAGAAGTATACATTGTGTCTTGTTCCCTTGTATTTTTCCCCAGGATTGCCTAACCCAACAAAGAGCCATGGCCGAGGAGAACAAGTGCAGAAGTTGCGCCTATAAATTCTGCTAAGCATTTCAGTTATCTGCAATAAGCATCAACACGATTTGATAAAGTATTCATACATATAAAAAAAAAAACGAACAATCTGTGACTGACTAGAGAAATTACATAAAGTCGCTTCATTGTAAACAATATATAATATCTACTTGCTAAAATGGGAGGAATAATGGCTTTTATATCAGCAGAACTCGAATTAAAACCAATTAAACATATTTATTTGCTACAGAAAAGTATTATCAGATAAAAAATTAGTTGAAGAAAGCTAAAAAAGAACAACAAAAAAACTAATGAACAAAAAAAAAACAGGTACCCAATGGAATTAGTCGAGGTGCAAGCTGGCCCGAGCACCGCGGTTATCAAAAAAAACTAATGAACAAAGGCCTAAACTGAAATTATAAAAAGATCAAACAGAGACCTATGTTCATTTTGTCCTGAAAGGGCTTGGTCCATGATAAATCAGCCATCCTTTTGGGCTTCCTTTGCAGCACCAACTTCGTTTGGTTGAGTTAAACATACAAACCACTTCTAGTCAGGGTTCAAAGAAGCTCCAGAACAAATCATGAAAGAAACCGAAGGAGCAGAAGCTCTGGTTGCTTCCTCAAGATTTTTCTGGTAATGCGACTAGACAAAGAAATGACAATGAGTCCATAGTCCATAGAAACCTCATTTGCTCAGCATAATTAGATGTTTTTGAGCTGATAACTGAAAGACAGTTGTTGAATTATTCAACATGCGCAAGGGGAAGGACTCCAAATGGCAAGAGAAACTTATTAAATAATTCAAAAGCAATATAGCTTAGCAAAGTCAGACACCTGTGGGATTAAACTAAAGCGAAATGTAGAAGAGTTTAGTAACTCAAGAATATCAGAGGAAGAACAAACCTTTCGTAGTGAAATTCCAGCACAAAAGAGTGGAGTTGATTTCAGTTTAAGGGCTTTTTCCACGAAGCCTGGGTTTTGAGATAGATGTCGAATGTAGACAATCTTTGCAAAATAATCAGTCAAAATCATCTGGGCATTACATCTTCCTAAGTCGGAGGGTTTTCTGGCCGTGATTGTAAGTGGGCGTTTGGAAGTAACAATTGTAAAATTACCGAAAAGTGTTTCGACATAAATATAATTTTAGGTTATTTTTGAATTTTTGTGAGTGAATTTAATTGAAATTTTTGAAAAATAATTTTTTGTATTTTTAAAAATTTTAAAATTTATTTTCAAATAAAAATTAAAAATTTTATTGTCAAACATTAATTTCAGAAAAGAATAAAAAATAATCGAAAAAAGGTGGAAAAATGTTTATGGCCAAACGGGCCCTAAGTCGCTGTCATCAAGTAAATGCGAAACAGCGAAAGTCTGTTCTGTAACTGCAGTTACAAGTCGGAGCAAATGCGATTTAGCATGTGGAGTGAAAGCGCTCATAGGTCCCGTTTCGTGATTACGATTTCTAAATCGTATTTACGGATTCGATATGTAAAAAAGGGATATGTAAATCGCATTGGCAATTGCGATATATAACTCAGCAGTTTATAATTGCCATATATAACTCGCATTTGCTGAATACGATATGTCACATTTACTAACTATAATACAAATGCTATTTAATCGACTTACTATATGCGATTTACGTTTCTAGTCTTAGTATACCCTATCTTAATCTTAATGAGTAGATTTTTATACAAGAAAAATAGATAAAAATTATATTTAAGTTATAAACTTAAAATAGGGAAAGCCATAATTGCTTTCATTTTAGTTGAGACTTTTTTAAAAACTAGTATCTATGAACGTGCGTTACACGTTAATAATTACACGTGATAATTTAAACATTTATTTATATGAAGGAACAATAAAATTTAATTAATGGGAGAAATTTTATGTATAATAATACAACAATCATCTAAATGCCGAAAAATATTATTACATTAACATAATACATGAATTTAGAATAAAAGGATATCATTAAACCTTGCACAAATGATCAATTTTGTCATGTTAATTAGATAATTATATATTATAGTTAAAAAATAATTAATGTGATGGTATCTTAACGAACATTTATTTATGGATAATTTTTTTTGTGTGTATGTTTCCTCCTAATGCATTGGTTGCCCTGCCTTAACCATAACTCTTGTTGTCAATCTTGATATCCCTTTTGAAAGTGCAACATACAGTTGTTTGTGCAAGAAACATATTGCGATAAATATAGTCCAATATTTAGGATGTTTGTCCTTATGCTTCATTTATTATATTTGCAAAATATAAACATACTAAAAATTATTTTCACACAAATTTAAAAGGATATTCCTTAGTTCCGGAAGACGAAAGTTGAATTTAGGGATAAGAATATACTTAGAAGCACTTTAACCAATATGATAATTTTTACGTGTATGACGTTATTGTAAAAACTTCTATATACCTTATGTGTGCAATTACATAAGTTATTCGATGTATCTAAGTTTTTTAGTAGCATGACGAACATATTTTTATTCAAAATTAACCTATATACAATGGAAGATCAATTTTAACTTAGTCTATTATATATACGGTGACACTAATACGTAAGAAATAAGAAACTTGACAACAAACATGTATGATAGAAGGCCATTTGATATTAATGTAACGACTCGACTTGTCGTTTCAAGAATTTAAGTCTCGTTCAGCGGCATAAGGCCTTGAGCAGCTTCGTATTACATGTATTTGACTTGCGTGCGTGGTTGAATTCAGTTACTGGATGATTCGAAGTGATTTGGGACACTTGGTCCCTAAAACGGAAGCTTAAATCTTAGGATTTTGATCGTAGTCGAAATTGTGTGAAGACGACTCTAGAATTGAGTTTCGTCGGCTCTGTTAGCTCCGTTAGGTGATTTAGACTTAGGAGCGTGTACGAACTGTGAATCCGAGGTCTGTAGCTGATTTAGGCTTGAAATGGCGAAAGTCGATTTTTTGGAGATTTGGACTGGAAGTGGACTTTTTGATATCGAGGTCGGAATCCAATTCCGGGAGTTGGAGTAGGTCCGTAATGTCAATTATGACTCGTGTGCAAAATCTGAGGATAATCGGACGTGATTTGATAGGTTTCGGCATCGATTGTAGAAGTTGAAGTTTCAAAGTTCATTAAGTTTGAATTGGGGTGCGATTCATGATTTTGATGTTGTTTGATGTGATTTGAGGCTTCGAGCAAGTTTGTGTTATGTTATGGCACTGGTTGGTATGATTGGACGGGGTTCCGGAGGGCTCGGGTGTGTTTCGGGGTAGTTTCGGATCATTTCGGGCTGTTTCGGAACTGCTGTATCTGGTATCTGGTTTCCTTCTTAGCTAACGCGTAGAGAGTCCCACGTTCGCGAAGAGGAGTTTTGAGGCCGCTGGATTTAACCTTCGCGAACGCGAAGAAGGGATCAAGAATGCGAAGGGGTGTCTGAAGAACTTACGCGAAGGGCCAGTCGTGAACGCGTAGAAGGAAGGAGGGGACTGGGCTTGGAGTCATTAGCCTTCGCGAACGCGAAGTGTTAATCGCGAACACGAAGCAGTAGGACTTAAGGGCATCACGAACGCGAGGGCTTGAACGCGAACGCGATGCTATGCATGGGCAGACCTCCACGAACGCGACGCTTGTCACGCGAACGCGAAGAAGAATTTGAGGCACCTGGGTTTTTGGCCTTCGCGAACGCGAAGAAGGCGTACCTGGGCAGAATTAAAAGTCCAAAAAACGGGTGTTTGAGTTCATAACACAAAATTAAATTGAGAGCTCGGTAGAAGGTGATTTTTGGAGAGATTCTTGCGTGGGTGTTTGGGGTAAGTGATTCTTATACAGTTTTGATTAATTTTCATGATTATGCCTTTGAATCCATCATTTAATTCGGATTTAAATGGAGGAAAAATCAAGATTTTTGTAAAATATTTCAAAAACAAAAAATTTAAGATTTGGAGGTCGAGTTGTTATTGGAATTCGATAAAATTAATATGGTTGAACTCGTATCGGAATGAGTGTTCGGATATAATGAAAATTATGTCGGGTTCCGATAGGCGGACCCCGACATATTATTATCCAAAATTATTTTCGATAAATTTTAATGAAGTTGTACAATTAATTTGGATAGATTTGAGTTGTCCGGAGGTCAATTCAAGTAAGAAGAAGATTTTGGAATATCGGCTTAACTTCAAAAAGGTAAGTGTCTTTCTTAACCTCAAGTGGAGGAATTACCCCTTAGGCATCGAGTATTATGTGCCATTTGTGAAATATAAAAAGTCGTGTACGCGATGTGACGAGTACGTACTCGGGCTTATATGTGCAAAATTCATTGAGTTAAAGTCTTTGGCATATTGTGTAGTAATTTGGATAATTGTTAGTATTTATTAAATCATCTATTTGCCATGCCTAAATCCTTGTTGTTGAATTTATTTTTATATGACAATTTGATGTGATTGTTACTTAATTATTTGTGTAATTCCGTGAATTTGTTGGTTTGATAATTCTTGAAATTTAATTTCATTATGGATTTTCCCTCTACAAATAATTAATTAGACGAGCTTAAGATGAGGTGTTTATATAATTATTGAGAATTTGGATTAATGAAGGCTTTGCTTTATGCGGAGTAATTTCTATCTCTGTTGATTGTTTTGGGATGCTATACACATTGTATGGAGCCTTCGGCTATTTGTTGTAAAATTAATTGATTTGGTTGTATCTTTGGAATTTTGGTTGTGGCCATTGGGCAAATTGTGATATGAATTGATTTTGTTATGTTGCCGTGATAATTTTCCGTGTAAATTGTTGTGTTGTGTGAGTTATTATTTTGAGGATATAAGGGCGTCATTTCACCGTTGATATTATGTGGGTATAAGGGTGACATTTCACTGTTGTTGTATTTGTTGGAATATTGTCTGGACGGAGCGATAAGGGTGGCTATATGTCACAACCCAAATTTCCCCTCTGTATGACATCGTGACAACACCTAGTCTCTATGACTAGGTAAGCCTAACATATGTGGAATAATGAAATAAAAAACATAATTTTTAACAACTAATTGTTCAACAATACATAGCAATCCCAAAACCCGGAACATCGTAAATCACAAACTACAGAGAAAAAATCTAGTGTATCTATACATTAGAGTCTATGAAAAGAAAATACATAAGATAATGGACATGGGAAAGAGTAGAAGGGGACTCCAAGGTCTGCGGACGCGGTAGATATACCTTGAAGTCTCCAAAGGTGTCCTGGCTCACTGATAGTGCGGCTGATAAGGAGCACCTGGATCTGCACACACAAAATATGTACAGAAGAGTAGCATGAGTACGCCACAATCGGTACCCAGTAAGTGCCAAGCCTAACCTCGGTAGAGTAGTGACGAGTTCAGGTTCGATCCATACTGGAATATGATAATAAAGCAAGGCAAGAATGAAATATCGCAGTAAAATAAAGACTGAAATTTAACAAGAAAGAATTCATAGAAGGTAATAGATCAATACACAGAAATACAACAGGGGATCTCCCGAGATACCGTCTCGTATTTCCAAACGTAAATGTGCAGGGGGATCTCCCGGAATACCGTTCCGTAGTCCCAAAGTAAATATGCAAAACGGGGGAGGGGGGGATCTCCCGAAATACCGTTCCGTAGTCCCAAAGTAAATATGTAGTACATGGGGATCTCCCGGAATACCGTTCCGTAGTCCCAAAGTAAATATGCAGCGCAAAAATAGAGATACAACTACATCATGAAATCTTACGAATTAGACTAAGTACCAGTCAAGGAAGAAGCAGGAAATTCACTAAGCATGTTGCACAGAGTTCACATAAGCAATTAAGACACGTAGACATGATGTATTAGACTAAACAAGATAGCTACATATATTGGAATAACTCAATTAAGAATAAAAATAGATCAATACTCATTAAAATGGTGTAACTCAAAAAAAAAAGGAAAACAAGTTGTTGCTCAGTAAGAAAATCGGGTTTTTCCAAAACTAGCCCATGTATGTACTCATCACCTCACGTACACGGCGCTCACAAATCACTATAGTTCCAAATCTTATGAGGATTTTCCCACACAAAGTTAGGGAGGCCACTTACCTCGAACCAAGCTCAATCAATTGGTCAAAATGACTTTTCCACGAATATCTGACTCTGAATGGCCCAAATCTAGCCAAAGCAATTACATATCATAAATACAACTAATTTAATTAATGAAATCAAGATTTTAATAAAAATCCCAAATCTGTCCTAAAAGGTCGACCCGGGCCCACATCTCGAAATCGGGTAAAAGTTACCAATTACGAACATGCATTCACTCACGAGATCACTCGTACAAAAATCATCTAAATCCAATGTCTAAAACCCATTCAAAACTAAGAAATTCAATTGGGGAACGTTTACCCCATTTTCCCAACTTTTCAATCCAAATCCGAAATTAAATGGAGAAACCGACTATAGATTAATGAAATACAACCAAAAACAAGTTAGGAATCGTTACCCCAAAGCTTTCTCTGAAATCCCTCAAGAAATCGCCTTCTCCCGAGCTTAAAAATCAAATTTGTGAATATCAACCTCAAACCTCGATTTTGCCCCTTTTCTGCCCAACGATCTTCGTACCTGCGGGCCATGGGTCGCACCCACCTACGAATAATCCCTCGTAGGTGCAAAAATTACTTAAGAGGGTTGTGTCCGCATCTGCGATAGGGGCCGCACCTGCGCGTGCGCGCCTGTGGAACATTGTCCGCTTCTGCGGTCTTCCTCTGCGTGTGCGAGTCCTTGGGCGCATCTGCGGGCATCACAGATGCAAAAATTCCTCGCACATGCGACCCCTGGTCAAGCCTCCAAATTACGTATATGCTCCTGGTCTTCCGCACGTGCGAGCCTGCACTTGCGGTCTCCCCTCCGCAGGTGCGTAACACCAGAACCAGCAAAACAAAACTCAATAACTTTCCTAAGTCCAAAATTCATCTGTTAAGCATCCGAAACACACCCAAGCCCCCCGGGACCTCGACCAAACATACCAACAAGTCCTAAAATACCATACAAACTTAGTTGAATCCTCAAACCACATCAAACAATGCTAAAATCATAAATCATCATCTGATTCAAACTTAAGGAACTTGAAACTTCCAAATTCGACAACCGATGCCGAAACCAACCAAACCACGTCCGATTGATCCCAAATTTTGCACACAATTCATATTCAATATTACAGACCTAATCCTACTTCCGGAATCGAAATCTGACCCCGATATAAAAAATTCCACTACCGGCCCGAAACTCCAAAAATTCGACTTTCCCCATTTCGGCCTAAATGAGCTACGGACCTCCAAAACATAATCCAGACATGTCACTCAACCCAAAATCACCTAACGGAGCTAACGAAACCGACAAAATTTCATTTCGGAGTTGTCTTCATACAGTTCCGATTATGGTCCAAATCCTAAGGCTTAAACCTCAATTTAGGGACTAGGGGTCCCAAACCACTCCGAATCCAAAACCAAAACCTCTCGAAAAGTCACCTAAGAAAAAAAAGGTACGGGGGAAATAGTAAATATGGGATCAGGGTTATTACTCTCAAAATGACCAGCCGGGTCGTTAAACTATATGAGTGATAAGGGTAGCAATAGGAGCGATAATGGTGGCTATTGATATTGTCAGGGCGGATGGATAAGGGAGGCTATTATAGGAGTGATAAGGGTGGCTATAGGATATATAAGGGTGGCTATTGTCATGGACGATATGTGATGATGTGGAGTTGTGGTGTTGGTAATTTTCATGTGATGTTGTAATTTTTTATATGTTTATTTTATACCTTGTGCAATTTGTCTTGTTATTGGTAAATTGATAACAATCTGATTTATGTTGAAATTGAGAGCTTGTGGCTAAGGCCAGGCAGATTATAAAATGAAAAGCGGGCACGAGTGTAATTACCCAATCAGTCATTTTGACTTTAGAATCATGTTCCCCTAAATAAAACTCCTCATATGTGATTTTATTAATTTATGACTTGCGTGGATGGTTAGTTCGGGATTTGGAAGTGTTCGGGTTGAAATCTGAACACTTGGTTCCTTAAGATGGCCTTAAAATGCTAAATTTGACTTCGATCAATATTTTGAGAAAATGACCCCGGAATAGAATTTTGATGATTCCAACAGCTCCGTATGGTGATTTTGGACTTAGGAGCGTGTTCGAAATTTTATTTGAAAGTCCGTAGTTAAATTAGGTTGGAAGTTTGATCGGGGAGTTGACTTTTTGATATCTGGGTGAGAATCCAGTTCTGAAAATTTGCATAGCTCTGTTAGGTCATTTATGACTTGTGTACAAAATTTGAGATCAATCGGACTTGATTTGATAGGTTCCGGCATCGTTTGTAGAAATTGAAAGTTTCAAAATTTAGTAGGCTTGAATCTATGCGCAATTCGTGTTTTAATTGTTGTTGGATGTGATTTGAAGACTCGACTAAGTCTGTATGATGTTTTAGGACTTGTTTGTATATTTGGTTGAAGTCCCGAGGGGCTCGGGTGAGTTTCGGATGCTTAACGGATCATTTTTGGACTTGGCTTGATAGCTGAAGTTCTGAATTCTGCATGTTCTATTTCCCTTCTACGCGATCGCGTGAGAAGGCATGCGATTGCGTAGGGTTAATTGGACAGCTGAAATTTTGTGCTATGCGATCGTGCGGGCTAGTTCACGATCGCATAGGTTGGGCAAGTCTGTGCATCGCGATCGCGTGGCATTGTTTGCGATCACGTAAGGTTAATTGAGGGCTGCTGAGTTTTGTGCTTCGCGATCGCGTGAAGCGGGATGCGATCGCGTAGCTTTGATATTTTGTGACTCGCGAACGCGTGAAGAAGGTCGTGTTCGCGTAGAGTAACGAGGCAGAAGCTCGGCCACGTGCTTAATGCTTCGTGATCGCGTGAGAAGGCTTGCGATCGCGTAGGCTTGCGGAGATTGTGCTTCGCGATCGCATAGAGTTAAATCCGGGCAGTGGAAATTTGTACTTCGCGATCGCGTGTGGATGTTCGCGATTGCGAAGAGTAAAAGCCTGGACATAGAGTTTAAGTTCTAAAAATGGGACCTCGTCTCCCATTTTCCATTTTTAACAGTTTGGAGCTCGTATTGAGGCGAGTTTTGGGAGATTTTCAGAGAAAATATCTGGGTAAGTGTTCTTAACTCAATTTTGGTTAGATTATCCAAATCCATCACTGTTTTTATCAGTTAATTGGTGATTTAAGTTGGAAAATTTTGAAAACCCTCTTGGATAGATTTGAGGATTTGAGGGTCGTATTGTTATTGGAATTTAGTCATTTTGGTATGGTTAGACTCGTGGTTGAATGAGCGTTCATATTTCATAACTTTCATCGGATTCCAAGACGTGGGCCCCACGGGCGAGTTTTGAGCTTATTTTAGATTTTGTTGAAAAATGTAGTATTTTCTTATGAAATTTATTCCTATAACTTTTGTTGACTATATCGAATTAATTATGACTAGATACGAGTCGATCGGAGTTGGAAAATCGAAGAAAAGGCATACTACTTGGCTAAATTGGAGCAAGTCGAGGTAAGTGACTTGTCTAACCTTGTGTGGGAGAAATTTCCCCTAGGATTGGTATTGAAGTGATAAATTGAAATGTGTTGAAAGTCATGTACACGAGGTGACGAGTGTGTACACAAACTAAATGTGAAAGATTATGTCTTTAAATTGTGTAGATCGTTGTTGCATATTAATTAAATAATTTTACTTTGTTATATTCTTCATCATTGATTTAAAAGTTTATACTTTAAATTTGCTTGACCTTTTCCTGTTAATTGTTTTACCTGTTTAGTTGAAACTTGGTTTCTTTTATTCCGTGCATTATTTGAAGGGTGATTTTCTTTAAATTAAATATTATTAATATGAATTATTTGACATTTTTAAATTTGGTATTGAAGCAGCGTACTAAAATTTTGAAATATTATTTTGTTGAGTTATTTATTCCCGAATATTTTGTGAGATTTTCGTACTCATTGTGATGGAACCGTGAGCACTTTATTATGGAAAAATATTATTGTTGAATTATTTTGACATGAGTCGTGAGCTCTTTATTATGAAAAAATATTGTTGTTGATTTATTTTGGCAAATTGAAATATTTGGGTACTTGAGGTGCAAATTATGATATATTGTGATATTGATACGCATGCGGTGGTATAAGGTCTGGGTATTGAAACGCATGCGGTGAGATAAGAGTGCCTTGATACACGCGGCTAGTAGGGAAAACTACTAGAAGTCATGTGGTGTGATAAGGATGGCTAAAACGCGGGATGCTATTTCGAAAAAAGAATGTTTTCTTTAAAATAAATTGTGAAGGCTCCCGCAGTTGCCTTTGATTATTGTTGTGATTTTTTTAAAATTGAAAAGAATTCCGTTTTGCTTCCACGAGGTATTAATTGCCATTATTTGGTGCAATTAAATGGTGACATACTACTTGATTCATTTCCATTGTCATTTTATATTATTATATTGTTAAACATTTTACCATGTTTTTATTTATTTTCCAGTAGGGCCTGACCTGACCTCGTCACTACTCTATCGAGGTTCGGCTTGGCACTTACTGGTACCGCTGTGGTGTATTCACACTACGTTTCTGCACATTTTTTTGTACAGATCCAGGTATATCTTATCAGAACAGACATTAATAAACTAGTTGTACGAGGAGACTTCAAGGTATATCTGCCAGCGTCCGTATACTCCGGGGTCCCCTTCTATCTTACTGTGTTGTCTTCCTTATTTGCTTTAGACTCTGATGTATAGAGACATAGAGAATAAATTCTTAGAAGTTTGTGACTTATTTCTACCGGGTTTTGGGAGTTGTAATTGTTTGAACTGTAGTTTATTTATTTCATATATCTATTATTATTTTGCATTGATAGGCTTATCTAGTCTTAGAGACTAGGTTCAATCACGACCTCCTACGAAGGGAATTTGGGGTCGTGACAAGTTGGTATCAGAGCGCTAGGTTCATATGTGTTATGAGTCACAAGTAGGTTTAGTAGAGTCTTGCGGATCGGTACAGAGACGTCTGTACTTATCTTCAGGAGGCTATGGAACTGCTAGGAAAATATTCACTTCTTTGATTCCTTATCGTGCACAATTGTTGAATTCAAAGTTCTAAACCATTATCTTTCTATTTTCTCACAGATGGTGAGGACACGCTCAACTGAATCCAATGATTAGACACCCGCGCCCCTTGTTGGAGCTGTAAGAGGCCAGGGTCGGGGCAAAGGTCGAGCCAAAGGCCGAGGAAGACCACGTGGTGCAACCAGAGCACGTGCACGAGCTGTTGTAGCAGAGCCACCAGTAGCTCCAGTTGGAGAACATGCACCTGAGACGCCTGTTACTACTCTTGCACTTTAGGAGACTCTTGCCTAGTTTTTGAGCATGTTTGGCACTCTAGCTCAAGCAAGGTTAATTCCACTTGCTTCTGCCATATCTCAGGCCGGGGGAGGAGCACAGACTCTCGCCGCCCGTACTCCAGAGCCATAGGCCCAAGTTGACCATGCCCCAGAGGTTATACCAGTTGTCCCAGTTTGGCTTGAGATTAGGACAACAGTTTCAGAGGGGGAGCAGCTCAAGCTCGAGAGGTACAAGAAGTACCACCCTCCCACTTTCAGCGGTTTAGCTTCAAAGGATGCTCAGGGTTTTCTAGAGGAATGTCACTGTATCCTTTGTACTATGGGTATTGTGGATTCCAGTGGGGTTTCTTTCACGACATTCCAGTTTAGTGGAGCAACCTACCAGTGTTGGTGGGCATATGAGTTGGATAGTCCCGCTGAGGCATCTTCACTCACTTGGACTCAATTTTCAGATATGTTCTTAAGGGAGTATGTTCCTCAGAGTCTTAGAGACGCATGGCATGGAGAGTTTGAGCAGAAGAAAGCACTTATATTGAGTTACTCAAGGAGTTCAGCGATGTCTTTGCTTGGATCTATAAAGAGATACCTGGCTTGGACCCGAAAGTAGCAGTACATCACCTTGCTATCAAGAATGGTGCTCGCCATGTTAAGCAAGCCTAAAGACATTTTAGGTCGGACTTGGTTCCCTTGATTGAAACCGAAGTTAACAAACTAATCAAAGCTGGCTTTATTCGTGAAGTTAAATACCCAACATGAGTTTCAAGTATTGTCCCTGTAAAGAAGAAGAATGGCCCAATTCGAGTGTGCGTCGACTTCATGGATCTCAACAATGCGTCTCCCAAAAATGAATTCTTGCTTACTATTCCAGAGCTGATGATCGATGCTACTACTAGGTATGAGGCGATGTCATTTATGGATGGTTCGTCAGGCTATAACCAAATTCGCATGGCACCAAAAGATGAAGAGCTTACTACATTCCGCACTCCCAGGGCTATTTATTGCTGCAGGGTAATGTCTTTTGGCTTGAAGAACGTTGGTGCTACTTATTAAAGGGCTATGAAGAATATTTTTGATGACCTTCTACACAAAAATATTGAATGTTATGTGGATGACTTGGTGGTAAAATCAAGAAAAAGAGGCGACCACTTGAAAGACTTCAGAATGGTGTTTGAGTTGCTCCGGAGGTACCAACTTAGCATGAATCCATTGAAATGTGCCTTTAGAGTTACTTCTGGAAAGTTCCTTGGTTTCATTGTCCGACATCGAGGGATTGAAATTGATCAAGCCAAAGTAGATGCAATCTTGAAAATGCATGAGCCTTGGGATATTCAAGAATTGAAAAGTCTGCAAGGAAAGTTAGCGTACCTTAGGAGATTCATCTCAAACATAGCTGGGAGGTGCCAACCATTGAGTCGCCTTATGAAGAAAGGTGTCCCTTTGAAATGGGACCAAGCGTGTAGCAATGCCTTGCAGAGCATTAAATCCTACTTGTTGAAGCCTCTAGTTTTGGCAGCCCATATACTTGGAAAGTCGTTGATACTATACATTTCAGCACAAGAAAGGTCTGTTGGAGCGTTGTTGGCCCAAAAAAATAGTGAAGGGAAAGAAAACTCCCTTTACTACTTGAGCAGGATGATGACACCAAATGAGCTGAATTATTCGTCAATTGAAAAGTTATGTTTGGCGCTAATCTTCTCAATCCAAAAGTTGAAGCACGACTTTCAAGCTCTTGTCGTTCGTTTGGTTTCTAGAGCAAATCCCATCAAGTTCATGATGCCAAAACATGTTCTTAGTGATCGATTATAAAGGCGGTACTTCCAGTTTCAACAATTTGAAATCATGTACATCCCTCAAAAGGCTATAAAAGGACAAGCATTGGCAGACTTTTTTGGCAGATCACCCTATACCTGATGATTGGGAGATAACTAACAAACTACCTTATGAGGACACAATGGTCATTGAAGTTCAACCTCCATGGAAGATGTACTTTGATTGTGCTACACATCGCAGAAGTGTCGGTGTTGGTGTAGTATTTGTCATTTCTCAAGGTGAAGTTGTGCCCTACTTTTTAATCTATGACCGTGTCAGAATATGCGGTCCGATTCAGTGATTTGGCTAGGCACGCACCAGCCTTAGTTGCTACTATTCGAGAGCGGGTTCGCAGATTTATTGAGGGTATTCACCCTAGTATCAGATTCAGTATGGCCCGAGAGCTAGATATGGATATCACATACCAACATGTGGTGTCAGTTGCTAGGAGATTTGAAGGTATGTGGACGAGAGAGAGGGAAGAGAGGGAAACTAAGAGACCCCAAGATTCTGACACATATAATATTTCTCGTACCCTAGTTGCAGCCCGTCATGGTAAAGGTTATGTGAGCCGTCCTATTCATTGAGCACTTCCAGCTTCCAGTGGCATTCCGGCTAATCCCAGACCTCAAGTTCCATATTATGCACTGTAGTGTCTACTATACCTCCTATACGGGGTGCTTTCAGTGGCCAGTCTAGTCGATCAGGCCTGAGCCAGTCCCAACAACCACGTCCTTCGAGGGCTTGTTTTGAGTGTGGTGACACTCGTCATATTATGAGAGATTGCCCCAGACTTAGGAGGGGTGCACCTCCATAGATTTCTCAGGCCCCACCTATTTCACAGGCCCCTCAGGCTTCTCAGGCCATGATTACTATACCAGTTGCCACTCCACCTGTACAACCATCTAGAGATGGAGGTCGGACAGGTAGAGGTCGCCCTAGAGGGGGAGGTCAGGCCAGATATTATGCCCTTCCTGCTAGGACATAAGCCGTTGCATCCGATTCTGTTATCACATGTATTATTCCGGTCTGTCATAAAGATGCATCAGTCTTATTTGATCCGGGCTCCACTTATTCTTATGTGTTATCTTATTTTTCCCCATATTTGGGCGTACCACGTGATTCCTTGAGTTCTTCTATTTATGTATCTATACCCGTGTGTAAATCTATTATTATGGACCGTGTATATCGATCGTGTTTAATTGTTATCAGTGGTTTTGAGACCAGATCTGATTTATTATTGCTTAGTATGGTGGATTTCGATATTATTTTGAGCATGGACTGGTTGTCGCCCTATCACGCTATTCTTGATTGTTACGCCAAGACGGTGACATTGGCTATGCCAGGTCTACCGTGGCTAGAGTGGAAAGGTACCTTAGATCATATTCCTAGCAAGGTTGTTTCATTTCTTAAAGCTCAACGAATGGTTGAGAAGGGGTGTGATGCGTATCTGGCCTATGTGAGAGATATTAGTGTTGATACTCCTACCGTAGAGTCAGTTCCTATAGTAAGGGATTTTCCCGATGTATTTCCAGTGGATCTCCCGGGTATGCCACCCGACAGGGATATTAATTTTGGTATTGATTTGTTATCGGGCACTAAGCCCATTTCTATTCCGCCATATCATATGGCCCTAGCAGAGTTGAAAGAATTAAAAGAACAGTTACAAGAATTGCTTGATAAGGGCTTCATTCGGCCCAGTATATCGTCTTGGGGTGCTCCTGTCTTATTTGTGAAGAAGAAGGATAGTTCTATGCATATGTGTATTGATTACCGCCAGTTGAACAAGGTTACAGTGAAGACCAGGTATCCATTGCCACGTATTGATGACCTATTTGATCAGCTTCAGGGTGCTAGAGTATTTTCTAAGATCGACTTGCGTTCATGCTATCATCAGTTGAAGATTCGGGAGTTAGATATACCGAAGACTGCTTTTAGGACTCAGTATGGTCATTATGAGTTCCTTGTAATGTCATTTGGTCTAACCAACGCTCCAGCATCATTTATGCACTTAATGAATAGTGTATTTCAGTCCTATCTTGATTTTTCGTCATTATGTCTATTGACGGCATTCTAGTGTATTCCCGGAGCCGGGAAGATCATGAACATCACCTGAGGACTGTGCTTCAGACTTTGAGAGAAAAGAAGTTATATGCAAAATTTTCAAAGTGTGAATTCTGGCTTAATTCGGTGGGATTTTGGGCCATATAGTTTTGTGCGATGGGATCAAGGTAGATCCGAAGAAGATTGAAGCAGTGCAGAGTTGGTCCAGACCGTCCTCAGCTACGGATATCCTGAGTTTCCTTGGTTTGGCAGGATATTATCGCTGATTTGTAGAGGGTTTCTCTTCTATTGCTGCATCTATGACCAAATTGACTCAGAAGGGTGCTCCGTTCAGGTGGACCGAGGAATGTGAAGAGAGCTTCCAAAAGCTCAAGATAACTTTGACTACAACCTCAATATTGGTATTACCTACAGGTTCACGGTCTTATATTGTGTATTGTGATGTGTTACGTATTGGTGTCGGCGCAATGTTGATGCAAGATGGTAGGGTGATTGCCTACGCATCCAGACAGTTAAAGGTACATGAGAAGAATTATCCTGTCCATGACCTTGAGTTAGCAGCTATTGTTCATGCCTTGAAGATTTGGCGGCATTATTTGTACGATGTACATTGTGAGGTCTACACCGATCACCGGAGTCTACAACATCTGTTTAAACAGAGGGATCTTAATTTGCTGCAGTGGAGATGGTTAGAGTTGCTTAAGAATTATGATGTCACCATTCTCTATCATCCCAGGAAGGCCAATGTAGTGGTCGATGCCTTGAGTCGTAAAGCGCGGAGTTTGGGCAGCTTAGCATATTTACCGATAGCGGAGAGGCCTTTAGCCTTGGATGTTCAGGCCTTGGCCAACCAGTTTGTTAGATTGGATATTTCCGAGCCAAGACGAGTTTTGGCTTGTGTGGTTTATCATTATTCTCTTTATGATCGTATCTGGGAGTGTTAGTAGGATGACCCCCATCTACTTGTCCTTAAGGATACAGATCGGCACGGTGATGCCAAGGAAGTCACTATTGGAGATGATGATGTATTACGAATGCAGGGCAGGCTATGTGTGCCTAATATTGATGGTTTGCATGAGTTGATTCTCCATGAGGCTTACAGTTCGCGGTACTCCATTCATCCGGGTGCTGCAAAGATGTATCAGGACTTGAGACAACACTATTGGTGGAGGCGGATGAAAAAAGACATAGTGGAGTATGTAGATTGGTGCCTAAATTGTCAATAGGTGAAATATGAGCATCAACGACCGGGTGGATTGCTTCAGAAGTTAGAGATTCCAGAATGGAAATGGGAGCGGATCACTATGGATTTCGTTGTTGGGCTCCCACGGACTCAGAGGAAGTTTGATGCATTTTGGGTGATTGTGGATAGGCTGACCAAGTCAGCTCATTTCATTCCTATGACGACTACCTATTCTTCCGAGCAGTTGGCTCAAGTCTATATTCACGAGATTGTTAGACTTCATGGCGTATCGGTATCTATCATCTCTGACCGGGGTACACAGTTTACATCACGATTTTAGAGGGTTGTATAGTGAGAGTTGGGTACTCGTGTGGAGTTAAGTATAACATTTCACTCTCAGACAGACAGGCAGTCCGAACATACTATTCAGATATTGGAGGATATGCTTCGTGCGTGTATGATAAACTTTGGGGGTTCTTGGTATCAGTTCTTACCACTTGCGGAGTTTGCTTACAACAACAGCTACCAATCGAGCATTCAGATGGATCCGTATGAGGCCTTGTATGATAGGCGGTACCGGTCTCCAGTGTGTTGGTTCGAATCGGAAAAGGCTATTCTATTAGGTACAGATTTGGCTCAGGATGCCTTGGAAAAGGCTAAATTGATTCAGGATCGACTTTCGTACAGCCCAATCTAGATAGAAGAGTTATGCGGATTGGAAGGTTTGTGATGTTGCATTCATGGTTGGTGAGCGGGTCTTGCTTCGAGTTTCGCCTATGAAGGGTGTGATGAGGTTTGGGAAGAAGGGCAAGTTGAGCCCTAGGTATATTGGGCCTTTTGAGATTCTTGAAAGAGTCAGAGAGGTGACTTACAGACTTGCACTACCACCTAGTCTCTCTGCAGTTCATCCGGTATTCCATGTTTCTATGCTCCGGAAATATCATAGCGATCCGTCTCATGTGTTAGACTTCAGTTCGGTTCATTTGGACAAGGATCTATTTTATTTTGAGGAACCAGTGGCTATTTTGGACAGGCAGGTTCGAAAGCTGAGGTCAAAGAATATTGCTTCCGTGAAGGTTCAGTGGAGGGGTCATCCGGTCTAGGAGGCGACTTGGGATACCGAACATGATATGTGCAGTTTTTATCCTCGTCTTTTCACCACTCCATGTATAATTCTAAACCCGTACGAGGACAAATGTTGGTTTAGAAGGTGGAGAATTTAATGACCCAGCCGATCATTTTGACTTTTAGAATCCCGTTCCCCTAAATAAAACTCCTCGTATGTGCTTTTATTAATTTATGACTTGCAGGGATGGTTGGTTCGGGATTTGGAAGTGTTATAGTTGAAATCGGAACACTTGGTTCCTTAAGATGGCCTTAAAATGCTAAGTTTGACTTCGGTCAACATTTTGGGAAAATGACACCGGAATAGAATTTTGTGATTCCAACAGCTCTGTATGGTGATTTTGGACTTAGGAGCGTGTTCGGAATTTTATTTGGAAGTCCGTAGTTAAATTAGACTCTAAATGGTTAAAATAGAAATTTAAACTTGGAAGTTTTACTAGGGAGTTGACTTTTTTGATATCAGGGTCGGAATCCAGTTCTGAAAATTTTCATAACTCCGTTAGGTCATTTATGACTTGCGTACAAAATTTGAGGTCAATCAGGCTTGATTTGATAGGTTCCGGCGTCGCTTGTAGAAATTAAAAGTTTCAAAGTTCATTAGGCTTGAATCTATGTGTATTTCGTGTTTTTAGTGTTGTTGGATGTGATTTGAAGACTCGACTAAGTCTATATGATGTTTTAGAACTTGTTGGTATATTTGGTTGAAGTTCCTAGGGCCTCGGGTGACTTTCGGATGCTTAACGGATCATTTTTGGACTTGGCTTGATAGCTGAAGTTCTGGATTCTGCAGGTTCTAATTCCCTTCTACGCGATCGCGTGAGAAGGTATGCGATCGCGTAGGGTTAATTGGGCAACTGAAATTTTGTGCTATGCGGTCGCGTGGGCTAGTCCGCGATCGCTTAGGTTGGGAAAGTCTGTGCATCGCGATCGTGTGGCGTTGTTTGCGATCACGTAAGGTTAATTGAGGGCTGCTGAGTTTTGTGCTTCGCGATCGCGTGAAGTCGGATGCGATCGCATAGCTTTGATATTTTGTGACTCGCGAACATGTGAAGAAGGTCGCGTTCGCGTAGAGTAACGAGGCAAAAAATGTGCCACACGCTTAATGCTTCGCGATCGCGTGAGAAGGCAGGCGATCACGTAAGCTTGTGGAGACTGTGCTTCGCGATCGCGTGGGATTTTCCGCGATCGTGTAGAGTTAAATCCGGGAAGTGGAAATTTTTACTTCGCGATCGCGTGTGGATGTTCGCGATCGCGGAGAGTAAAAGCTTGGGCAGAGAGTTTAAGTTCTGAAATCCATTTTTTACGGTTTGGAGCTCGGATTGAGGCGAGTTTTGGGAGATTTTCAGAGAAAACATCTGGGTAAGTGTTCTTAACTCAATTTTGGTTAGATTATCTAAATCCATCACTATTTTTATCAGTTAATTGGTGATTTAAGTTGGAAAATTTTGAAAACCATCTTGGATAGATTTGAGGGTCGTATTGTTATTGGAATTTAGTCATTTTGGTATGGTTAGACTCGTGGTTGAATGGGCGTTCATATTTCGTAACTTTCACCGAATTCCGAAACGTGTGCCTCATGAGAGAGTTTTGAGCTTATTTCGAATGTTATTGAAAAATGTAGTATTTGCTTATGAAATTGATTCCTATAACTTTTGTTGACTATATTGAATTAATTATGACTAGATACGAGTCGATCGGAGTTGGAAAATCGAGGAAAAGGCATACTACTTGGCTAAATTGGAGCAAGTCGAGGTAAGTGACTTGTCTAACCTTGTGTGGGGAAAATTTCCTCTAGGATTGGTATTGAAGTGATAAATTAAAATGTGTTGAAAGTCATGTACGCGAGGTGACGAGTGTGTACACAAACTAAATGTGAAAGATTATGTCTTTAAATTGTGTAGATCGTTGTTGCATATTAATTAAATAATTGTACCTTGTTATATTCTTCATCATTGATTTAAATGTTTATACTTTAAATTTGCTTGACCTTTTCCTGCTAATTGTTTTACCTATTTAGTTGAAACTTGGTTTCTTTTATTCCGTGCATTATTTGAAGGGTGATTTTCTTTAAATTAAATATTATTAATATGAATTATCTGACATTTTTAAATTTGGTATTGAAGCAGCGTACTAAAATTTTGAAATATTATTTTGTTGAGTTATTTATTCCCGAATAGTTTGTGAGATTTTCGTACTCATTGTGATGGAGCTGTGAGCTCTTTATTGTGGAAAAATATTATTGTTGAATTATTTTGACATGAGTTGTGAGCTATTTATTATGGAAAAATATTGTTGTTGATTTATTTTGGCAAATTGAAATATTTGGGCACTTGAGGTGTAAATTATGATATATTGTGATATTGATACGCATACGGTGATATAAGGTCTGGGAATCGAAACACATGGGGTGAGATAAGAGTGGCTTGATACACGTGGCTAGTAAGGGAAACTACTAGAAGTCATGCGGTGTGATAAGGATGGCTAAAACGCGGGATGCTATTTCGAAAAAAGAATGTTTTCTTTAAAATAAATTGTGAAGGCTCCCGCGGTGATATAAGGAAATGAGATATTGTGAATTTATTTATGATTTGGGACTACGAGACGGTACCTCGGGATTGCCCCTATGGATATTGATTTATGGCCACAGTTGCCTTTGATTATTGTTGTGATTTTCTTAAAGTTGAAAAGAATTTTGTTTTGCTTCCACGAGGTATCAATTGCCATTATTTGGTGCAATTAAATGGTGACATGCTACTTGATTCATTTCCATTGTCATTTTATATTATTATATTGTTAAATATTTTACCATGTTATTATTTATTTTCCAGTAGGGCCTGACTTGACCTCGTCACTACTCTACCGAGGTTAGGCTTGGCACTTACTGGGTACCGCTGTGGTGTACTCACACTACGTTTCTGCACATCTTTTTGTGCAGATCTAGGTAAATCTTATCAGAACATGCATCAATAAACTAGCTGTACGAGGAGACTTCGAGGTATATCTGTCAGCGTCCGCGTACTCCGGGGTTCCCATCTATCTTACTGTGTTGTCTTCCTTATTTTCTTTAGACTCTGATGTATAGAGACATATAGAATAAATTATTAGAAGCTTGTGACTTATTTCTACCGGGTTTTGGGAGTTGTAATTGTTTTAACTGTAGTTTATTTATTTCAGATATCTATTATTATTCTGCATTGATAGGCTTACCTAGTCTTAGAGACTAGGTTCCATCACGACCTCCTACGGAGGAAATTTGGGGTCGTGACAATGAGGTGCCGTGAGTAAATAATGAGGATATTGGCACGTGAATTGTCCGTGCAACTGTGATATAAAATGTGGACACAAGGTGCTATGATTAAATGATAATGATATTTGGTACGTGAATTGTCCCTGCAGTTGTGATATGAAATGAGGGCACGAGGTGCCGGGGAAATATGGTGATTTAATTATGGGCACGAGGTGTTGTGGAAATATAAAAAAATGGGCTGAGACCCGTGTTTACGAAAAATATGAAAATGGGCTGAGACCCGTATTTTTATGATTATGAAATATGGTGTAACATGGTGACTTTTTAATTGAAAGAATTATATTCAAAATATTTATTTGGAAGGATTTTTATTTAGAAAGTATTATATGAAAGAATTGTATTTGAAGGATATTTATTTGAGAAAATTATATTTGAAGAGATTTATTGAAAGAATTATATTGGAAAGATAATTATTTTAGAAAATTATATTTGAAAGAGAGTTATGTGGAAGATTTATATGTGAAAGACATTTATTTGAAGGACTTGATTTATTTGGGTGTAATTGTATTTCTTAATGGTGTTCTTGTTGTCTTGATGTGCATATCACTGGTTGTTTTATGTTACCCTTATTGTTATCTCTTTCCTATTATTTTGTATATTATATTGCATAGGCTATTATACTAGTGAGTGTCTTGACTGTATCTCGTCTCTACTCCACTGAGGTTAGTCTTGGTATTTACTGGATACCGACCGTGGTTGTCACGACCCAATTTTACTTATAGGTCGTGATGGCACCCAACACTATAGCTAGGCAAGCTAACTAATAAATTAAACATATAGCGATAAAATTTAAATCCAAGAAAAAAATAATAAGACATCAAATTCCAACAATGTGTATGCCAAGACCTGGTGTCACAAGTGTATGAGCATCTAGTAGATTATACAAAACTCCAAATACTGTCTGAATAGAAAATAGACAGAATTAAAAATACAAGAAGAGGCACTGGTAGCTGCAGGACGGCTCAGAAAGGCAGCTCACCACTACGCCCCTCGATAATGAGGATGTGCGATGATAGGTCCTCCACTAGTATCTGTCTCAGATCATGCACAAAAAGTACAGCAAGTGTAGCATGAGTACGTAAATAACGTGTACCCAGTAAGTATCAAGCCTAACCTCGAAGTGATAGAGACGGGATGGCCAATAAGGGTCAACAATAATAAATGGAATAAATTATAATTATTCAAATCAGTATGATTCACAGAGTTAACAATAATTTATTCAATTAGCAGAAATAATAAAAATCCTTCAAATGCAACAATTTCCAATCTATTAATTAAATCCTTCAATTTCAATAAAACTTCCAATTTATCAAATAGCTTAACAAACTTCACTTCAATTTCAATAAATTTCCAATTTATCAAATAACTTTATAAGCTACAATTCAATTGTCCAAAAATCATGTAATTATTATTATTATCAAGCACGATTTCTGCCGAGGTCGTACGGCCCGATCCAGAGTTTCATGTACACTGCCGAGGGACGTGCGGCACGATCCATAGATGCATCTATCTTGCCGAGGCGTTCGGCCCGCTCCACAAGAAAGGAGAACATTTTCTTATGTACCTCCGGAATGAGGGTATATTTATTATAAGATAAATTGAGGAGGACGAACAATTTCTCTTAACAATTAATTAATTTAAATAGAAATTGAAGCATATGAGATTTCCATCCTTTAATATTTTTATCTAACAGTTCACAACTATATATATATATATATATATATATATATATATATATATATATATATATATATCAAATAATTTAATTGAGTAAAGACTACCATTTACACAAGTAATTCATGTTTTTGAGTCCTAAACTACCCAGACTTTAGCATTAATAGTAGCTATGCACGGACTCTCATCACCTCGTGCTTACGTAGCCCCCACAATTAGCAACAATTATTTAATTTAATCACCTATGGGGTAATTTCTCCCTCACAAGATTAGACAAGAGACTTACCTCGTCTTGCTCCAATTTAATACACTAGTAGACCTTTTTCTCGATTATCCAACTTTGATTGGCTCGAATCTAGCAAAAAATAATTCGATACAATCACTAAAATTTATAGAAATAAATTCTATAAGAAAATACTACATTTTCAATAAAAATCCCAAAATTAATTAAAAATTCGTTTGTGGGGCCCATATCTCGTAATCCAGCGAAAGTTACGAAATCCAACAACCCATTCAATTACGAGTCCAACCATACCAGTTTTACTCAAATCCGACTCTGAACCGATACCAAAATCTCATAAATTCCTTTCTATTAGATTTCTAATTTTTTCCAAATTTCAATCTCAAAACACTAATTTATGGTGAAAATAATGATATACTTGTATATGCATACCAAATCCGAGTTAGAATCACTTACCCCAATATTTTTCCTTGAAAATATATCAAAAGTCGCCTCTATTCAAGCTCAAGTTCGTCAAAAATGGAAAAATGGGAAGTCGATCATCTCGTCTCTACCACTTCGAGATTAGGCTTGATACTTACTGAGTACACGTTGTTTACGTATTCATACTACACTTGCTGCACTTTTTTGTGCAGGACCTAAGACAAGTATTAGTGGAGGACCTATCATCACATACCCACGTCATCCCGAGGCATAGTGGTGAGCTGCCTTTCTGAGCCGTTCTACAGCTACCAGTGTCTCTTCTTATATTTACATTTTGTCTATTTCATTTCACACAGTATTTGAAGTTTTGTATAATCTACTAGATGCTCATTCACTTGTGACACCAGGTCTTGGCACACACATTGGTAGAGTTTGTGTTTATATTTTCTTGGTTTTAAATTTTATCAATGTATGTTTAATTTATTAGTTGGCTTGCCTAGCTGTAGTGTTGGGCGCCATCACGACCTACAAGTGAAATTGGGTCGTGACACGAAACCTCTACCATGTCATACCCTGCCTCCAAAATAAGGACCAGTAGATCTCTCTGGTCTACGAGGCCTCCTCACCTCTCTGTCCTCTCTCTCCCGATCTCGTATGTACTCTCTCTCATGGCCCCGCCTGTCCTCTTTCTCCTGATCCCATATGCCCTCTACACGGCGAGCGATCCCTACCACCTGCTGAAACGAAACATCTGACTCTAACTCCCGAGCCATGCCGAACAGAATATCATGCCTGAGTCCCTCAATGAATCTACGGCCATGCTCTCTAACTGTGGTGACCAAAGCAGGTGCATGCCTGGCCAAATCACTGAATCTCACGGCATACTCTGACACTGACATAGTGCATGGCGCAACTGCTCAAACTACGCGCGCCATGCATCTCGAAGGGACTGAGGTACAAACTCTCTCACAGACATCTCTAAAAATTTAACCAATGTAAGTGAAGCTAACTCGACCGGGCTAACCAACTCATATGCCCGCCACTACTGATAAGCCGCTCCCCTGAGCTGGAACGTAGTAAAAGCAACCCACTCGTCTCAACAATAGCCATAGTATGGAGAATGCGATGGAACTTCTCAAGAAAATCCTGTGCACTCTCTGAAGCCAAACCACTAAATGTAGGAGGGTCATATTTCTTAAAACTTGCAAGTCTAAGCTGATCCTCCTCATATGCTGCTGCCCTGACCACGGGCTGAACTGGAACCACAGTTTGTGTCTCCATGACACCTGGAACCTGACCAACATGAACTCGTTGCTCTGGGATGTGGGCGGCGGGAGTCTGTGTTCCTCCCATCGGTCTGTGAACTAGCTAGTGCAACCGGAACCAACCCCGCCTGAGCCAATGTACCAAACATGCTCAGGAACTGCGCTAAGGTCTCCTGAAGTCCGGGGGTAATAAAAAGCGCCTCCGGTACCTGCTCCCCAGTTGGAACTACTGGCAGCTACTCAACTGCTGCTCTGGTAAGTGCTCTGGCTGAGGTACTTACTCCTCGTCGGCCTCTACCTATGCCTCTAGCGATACATGCTCCGGGTGCAGCGTCGTCGATAACTGCAGCTCGTGTCCTCACCATCTATGAGAGAATGGAATGACAAAAGTTCAAACTTCGAGATCAATAAGCCCGCACGATAGGAATGAAAGAAGTGGGATTGACCTAATAGTTCCGTAGCCTCTCAAAGATAAGTACAGACGTCTCCGTACCGATCCGCGAGACTCTACTAAACTCGCTTATGACTCGTAGCACCTATGAACATAGAGCTCTGATACCAACTTGTCACGATCCAATTTTCCCTCCGTTTGGTATCGTGATGGTACCTTATCTTATGGACTAGATAAGCCTAACATTAATTGAAATAATATTATTTAAATAACATCTAACAAGCTAAATAGAAATCTCTTACAATTCCCAAAACCGATAATACAAGTCATAACACCTCATAACCGCGCTGACGGCTCACGTGCCAATAGAGCCATTCTCATATAGAGTATTCTATGCTCCACAATATCAAGAACATCTCTTATCCGATAAGAGTGCTTAACTACGTGTATGCTTGTGCAAGTGTCCTACCATAGTCCATGTCAGCAATAAGCATAAGGAAAAAGAACGGACATCACGTAGAATTTTTTCTCACAGCTTTCACAAGATAAGGCTCATACAGGTACGTATACCACTACACAAATATCAACAATAAGAATGCCCCTAGGCCACAAATCATCACAATTCAATCCCTGACACAACCCACCTTGTCTCGCCACGTGTACAATAATAAAGTAAGTGTCTGCCTTGTCTCATATTATCAATTTTGCTTTCCTTATAAATTTAGCATCATTGCTCTGCTTTGATATATTTTTATGGTTATTTAAATTGTTTGAAAAGGTATATCAAATCTAAAGTGGGTGGCCCCATAATAAAATCATTGTTGGTACACCACTTGCCATTATTGTCAACAGTGACATGCCTCTTGATATGATATTTGCAAATAATGCATGACGTAAAAATATTATTTCGATTCCGCCGGAGGCATCTACAAAGAATAATCCCGTTATACCAAGATCGACTATTTATAATATAGTCTTGAAAGTTTATTCTTGTGTAGGATTTAGCTTTGATTGTGTTTACTCAGACACTTGTATAGCATTTTGATTTTTAATAATATACTAATATTTTTACTTTGTGTTCTAACGCTCTTTTTATGGAATAAATTTTTGTACCCTAACATTTCTTCTTAATGATGAATTTAAAAAATAATTGAATTGGATTCTCTTGCTAAATGATTAATTAAAAGCCTTAATTATTTGATTTTAACATAAAAAATAATTTATTCTATGTTGATTCAGATCTTAATATTAGTTCATCTCTTGTTTAGAATATTTAATCTTAATTATAATTTTATCCACCATAAATTTTATTTTCAAAGAGTAAAATATTTTCACCTTAAGATCTTTATGTTTGTACAATCATTAGTGGTATTGACTCTTACTAACCATTTTTTCTTTTTCTCACACATTTATATTCTTAAATATTTTCTTAGTTGTTGTTTAATAATATAATTATTTTAGTAGGAAAATAGTTGAAATATAATATAAAAGTATATTATCGTGGGGGTATTATTTTTCTCAGTTCAACTCATTATGCAGTCCATTTAATATTTTTTTTTCTTCGTATTGGACATTATGGAGTGGTAATGTAATGCCAATACGGAGGATTCTTATTAAGTTGATTTTATTAAACCTTCTTACATATTTTTAATAAGAATTTAATAGATAAAATTTTATTAATTTTAAAATCTTAAATATTAAAAATTAGCATAGAAGGTATTGTAGTCCAAAAAATAGGTTATTGCAATTATGTCCTTTCCCTATGAGTTTTTTCGTTTAATATTTTAGGGCTATTTTGATATATTAATATTGTATTTATACTTTTATAATAATATATGCTCTCATTTTCCTAAATAAATTTGGATAATATAATACATTATAAAATTAAATTAGTAATAGGACATATAATACGTTTTCAAATTAAATTAGTAATAGAATTTTTTAAGAAGTAATAGGATTACATGACTAAAGATATTTACTTGTTCAATTTTATATGAATTAGATAGCCTCAAAGTAATTATACTAATAGGATTCCTAAAGGTAAGCATGTAGGATTCTTAACATGTAGTATTATGTTGTAAAACTAATAGGATTATAAGGCTAATATCTAGAATTTCGATTATGTTATTTTTTTATGAGTTATTATACTTAATATTATAAGGTTATTTTTGTAAACCGACATTATATTCATGTTTTTATAATAATATAGATGGATCTGGTTTGATTCAAAACGTTTTTGGTTGGTTGTACGCTCTAACAGTACCTTTTATGAGAAAAGAATTACAAAATCTATATAGGCATACTTTTAAATCTAAATCCCATTAAATTCTAACATATTCTACATTGGCCTAGATTGAATTCTATTTTCTTTGTAAATTTGATTTTTTTTGTTTTTCTATTCTTATTTACTTCTTCTGAATGTAAAAGAAAAAAATCCATAAAGAAGCTAATGGATCATATAAGAGATATTATTTAACTCATTAATAGATAATGAGAAATAAAAATATTATGGTGCTTCAGATACTTTAGCAAATGAAAGAGTATTAACAATACTAGTCTCAGTGTACGTGCGTTGCACATGTATACAACTCAGTAAAATAAAACTTGTATAAAAGAAATATTAATTATGTAAAATAAAAAATAACGTTAAACCATCACTTAAGTGACAATAATAAATGTGATTACATAGATATAGTAATTAAATATTTTTAGAACTTGCCAAGATAAATAGATCAGCTAAGTTAGTTATATATTATTTTAATTATAAGTGTTTTATTGTATGATATAATAATATATTAGTGCATTATTGAACCTAACCTAATTTCTCTTTCATACACGTTGTTGTCGGTCCTAAAAATTTCTAATTATTTACTTAACATTGAAACAAAAATGATGACTATTTATTAGTTAATCATTTAATTGCGTATTATTTACAATAATAATAAATTACCAAGTAAAATATTTAATCAAATAAACTATGAAAAAAGTATAATAAGTTATCAGCACATTTAAATATAATCAACGATTTAAAGTTGTAAAAGGAACAAAAAATTCAAAAGAGTACATTTATAGAAAATACAAAATATAAATGAAGAACATAATGACTTCAATGAGCTATATATAGGCAAACTTATGAATATATGAACATATAACACAAATAGTATTAGCAAAAAATCGAGAAGAAAATATCCATAGAAAACAAAAATCAAATAGTTAATTTATAACATTAGTTTGAATAGTAGAAACACATTTATAGTTAGGAGCACATAATGTAGTTCGACTTCATTAGGTTCCTGCACTAAATTTAGTGCACTGCAATTGATCGTAAGTGGTAACATCATAATAAAGAGAAAAAGAATGATTCGAACTTTCTTCATTGTCAAATACAACTGTCATGCTTAATGCATACAATACAAAAGTGCACTTAAAAGACTAATTGTAACGACCCGGCCGGTCGTTTTGAGAGTAATAGCCCCGATCCCCTATTTACTACTTCTCCAATATCTATTTATGCTATTGTGACTTGCCGGGAGGTTTCATTTTGGTTTTTGGAGTGTTTTGGGACACTTAGTCCCTAAATGGAGGTTTAAGCCTTAGGATTTAGACAGTAGTCGGAACTGTGTGAAGACGACTCCGGAATGGAATTATGTCGGTACTGTTAGCTCCGTTAAATAATTTTGAGTTTAGGGACATGTCTGGATTGTGTTTTGGAGGTCCGTAGCTCATTTAGGCTTGAAATGGCGAAAGTCGAATTTTTGGAGTTTCGGAACGGTAGTGGAATTTTTGATATCGAGGTCGGTTTCCGATTTCGAAAGTTGGAGTAAGTCCGTAATATTGAATATGACTTGTGTGCAAAATTTGAGGTCAATTAGACGTGGTTTGGTTGATTTCGGCATCGGTTGTCGAATTTGGAAGTTTCAAGTCCTTTAAGTTTGAATCGGAGGATGATTTGTGGTTTTAGCGTTAGTTGATGTGATTGGACGGCTTGACTAAGTTCGTATGGTATTTTAGGATTGGCCGGTATGTTTGGTTGAGGTCCCGGGGGCCTCGGGTGAGTTTTGAGTGTTTAACGGATCGAAAAGTTGGATTTGTGTTGTTGTTGAAGTCTTCAGGCATCTGGTATTTTTGCACATGCGGTGGAGAGACCGCAGGTGCGGGATCGCACGTGCGGAGAGGAAAGTGCAGAAGCATAATAGTGGAGGAGTGCCAGGGCTCGCAGGTGCGTGGTGAATTAGGGTCATCGCATGTGCGCAAGGTCCGCAGAAGCGGAAGGGATTTCCGTAGGCGCGCAGGCGCAGGTGTGACCCTTTCATCGCAGGTGCGGAGGCAGAGGGAGTAAGTGATTTGCGCAGATGCGCACATTTTTCCGCACAAGCGCACCCGCAGGTGCGGAAATACCTGCCCCGTGGTTAAAACTGAAGGGCTTCGCGAGTTTTGTCATTTTTGGACTTTGCAAACTCGGTTTAGGGAGATATTTTAGAGAATTTTCGAGAGATTTCTTGAGATAAGTCCCTTGTGCTTATTTTAATCAATAATTTGCTTCCCTTTTAGTTTTTTTTCACCTAGTTAGTGTGTATTTAAGGTGGAAATTGGGAGTTGGAGACTAGGGATTTGGAAAGTTTTATTTGTGGATTTGAGGGACCATTTGGTGTCGGATTTTTGTAAATTTGATATGGTTAGACTCGTGAGTGAATAGGCTTTCAGATTTTATGACTTTTACCTGATTCCGAGACGTGGGTCCGAGTCGACCTTTTAGGACGAATTTCGAATTTTTTGTAAAGTATTGATTTCATTAATTAGATGAGTTTTTTATGGTTGTATTTATGATATGTAATTATTTTTGCTAGATTTGGGCCATTCTGAGCCGAATATTCGTGGGAAAGGCATTGTGACCGATTGATTGAGCTTGGTTCGAGGTAAGTGGCTTGCCTAACATTGTGCGGGGGAAATCCCCCTAAGATTTGAAACTATTGTGATATGTGAGCGCCGTGTACGTGAGGTGACGAGTACGTACACGGTCTAGTTGTAGAAAAACCCGATTTTCTTACTAAGCAGCAACCTGTTTTTCTTTTATTTTGAGTTATACCATTTTAATGAGTATTAATCTATTTTTATTTGAGTTATTCCAATATGTGTAGCTATCCTATTTAGTCTAATACAACATGTCTACGTGTATTAACTGCTTATGTGAACTCTGTGTAGCATGCTTAGTGAATTTTCTGCTTCTTCCTTGACTGGTACTTAGTCTAAATCATAAGATTTCGTGATGTTGTTGTATTTCTATTATTTGCGCTGCATATTTACGTTGGAACTACGTAACAGTATTTCGGAGATCCGCATGTACTGCATATTTACTTTGGGACTACGGACCGATATTCTGGGAGATCCCCCTGTACTGCATATGTACTTTGGGACTACGGAACGGTATTCCAGAAGATCCCCTTGTACTTCATATTTACTTTGGGACTACGGAACGGTATTCCGGGAGATCCCCATGTACTGCATATTTACTTTGGGACTACGGAACGGTATTCCGGGAGATCCCCCTGTACTGCGGAACGGTATTTCGGGAGATCCCCCTGTACTGCATATTTACTTTGGGACTACGGAATAGTATTCCGGGAGATCCCCATGTACTACATATTTACTTTTGGACTACAGAACAGTATTCCGGGAGATCCCTCCTTGTCTTGCATATTTGCTTTGGGACTACGGAACGGTATTTCGGGAGACCCCCCTGCACATTTACGTTTGGGACTACGAGACGGTATCTCGGGAGATCCCCTGTTGTATTTATGTATATTGAGCTGTTACCTTCTATAAATTCTTTCTTGTTAGATTTCAGTCTTTATTTTACTGCGATATTTCATTCTTGCCTTGCTTTATTATCATATTCCAGTCGGGCGTGGACCTGATCTCGTCACTACTCTACCGAGGTTAGGCTTGGCACTTACTGGGTATCGATTGTGGTGTACTCATGCTACTCTTCTGCACATGTTTTGCGTGTGCAGATCCAGGTGCTCCTTATCAGCCGCACTATGAGTGAGACGAGATAGCTTTGGAGACTTCAAGGTATATCTGCCGCGTCCGCAAACCTCGGAGTCCCCTCCTACTCTTTCCCATGTCCATTATCTTATGTATTTTCTTTTGATAGACTCTAATGTATAGAGACACTAGATTTTCCCTCTGTAGTTTGTGATTCACGATGTTTCGGTTTTTGGAATTGTTGTGTATTATTGAACAGTTAGTTGTTAAAAATTATGTTTTTTATTTCATTATTCCACACATGTTAGGCTTACCTATTCGTAGAGACTAGGTGCCATCACGACATCGCACGGAAGGGAAAATTGGGTCGTGACACTAATTTGTACTCTAGCCTAACTTTCCATAACTATTGCACAAACAGACATATATTACAAATAACAAAAGAAACATCGACTTTAGATAATTTTAGCATGTCGAATAACGTGTGGAAATCGCCTAGTATTGGATTAATGAACTTAACAATTACTGTGTAAGAAATTATAATCCTATACAAGAAAGAAAAGATTGTGTTTTAGGAAAAAGAATAAATTTACTCACTAGAAGGGCTAGAAAACACAAATTGCACTATTATTATTTTAATAAAAGAGAAGCCACATCATAATTAAGCAAAAAGTTCTCGGCACTTTAAATGAATATAAGAAGAGCATAAGCAAGAACTTTAGCAAAGAGTTTATGCGGAGTTCTCAATTAAAAATCAAAATTATTGTTGGATATTTATTCATGAAAATACACTACAAAGAATAAATCAAAAATAAAAAGCTAAACCTAAATCAAATCAAAACAAACTTTGAAACAAATTTACAACCATAAGTTTTTCTAGAAGTATATAGGCGGCTACGTATACGTTTTCAATTCTCCAAATTTACTTGGAGATATGCTTATATAGTGACTTCTTCAAGTCTCCATACTTGGAAAGATATCAAAGGGAATAAGGACTTTCTTTGAATAAATTTGTGCGTAATTATTAGGTAAAATATTATAAAAATAATTAAGTAATAATTTGAGGAGAATAGTAAATGACAATTTTCTCTATTGTGATATCTTTTAATGAAGGGTAAAAAGTTCAATCAACATTGTAAGCATGTAAAATTTACTGGATTCAAATCCAATAAATAATTTGAATTATATTTTTGTCACGACCCAAAATTCATTAAGGTCGTAATGGCGCCGGACACCACTGTCAGGCAAGCCAATAATAAATACTAAATTGGGTTCTCATTTTTATTACTTTTGAAATCATATTTTGCTTTAATATACATAGTAAAGAATGGGAATTTACAGAGTAAATAATAATACTTTTAAAAATTCACTACAAAACAACCCATAATCCTCCCAAAACCCATGTCACAAGTGCATGGACATTTACTAGGAATATAAAATAAAATACAGCAACTGTCCGAAATACAAATTAGACATGAAAAATATAAATAACTCTGAAGGAGACTCTACTGGTTGTGGATCATAATGTAGAATGCACCTCACCTAAGTCTTTGCATTAACCAAACCTCTGCGCCCACAAGGCCGCTAGACATATACGTACCTGCACAAAAATGCGCAACAAGTGTAGCATGAGTACGTAAACAATGTGTACCCAATAAGTATCAAGCCTAATCTCGAAGAGGTAGAGACGAGATGGCCGACTTTGACACTCATTAAGGGTCAATAATAGTAATTAAAACAAAACTAGAATATCTAAATCAACTTGATTCACAGAGTTAACAATAATTTTATTTAACCAGCAGAAATAATTAAATTCCTTCAAATGCAACAATTTTCAATCTATTAATTAAATTCACAAACTGCAATTAAAATATCAAGGCATCGTGTAATTATTATTATTATTATTATTAGGCACGATTTCTGCCGAGGTCGTACGGCCCGATCTAGAGTGTCGTGTACACTAGCGAGGGACGTACAGATGGGATCCATCATGGCAGACTTGCTCCTTAGCTTTGCACCTGCGACTGGTGGCTTGCACCTGTGGCTGCCCATGCGCAGGTGCGATCATACCAGAAGCTGGAAGCTTCATCTCTTCTTCAAAATTCCAAAATTGATCTAAGCCTCATCCGGTTAACACTCGGGGCCCCCGGGGCCCCGCCTGAACATACCAACAGGTTTGAAATCATAAAACGGACTTGCTCAAACTCTCGGAACATGTAAAACAACATTAAATCTAAGAATCATACCCCAAACCAAATTGATTCAACTTAGAAATTTCAAATTCTTCAAACTTACTCCGAATGCGCTGAAATATACTTATTCCATTCGGAATGACACCAAATTTTGTGTCTTAAATCACCATACTGAGCTATTCCCAGACTCAGAATTCCAAACGGACCTCGATTACTCCAAATCCTATTCCAAACCAAATTTAAAGAACTTTAAACCTTCAAATAATTAATTTTCACTATTAAGCGCTAAAATGCTCACGGGTTATCCAAGACCCGATTCGAACATACGTACAAGTCCGAAATCATCATACGAACCTATTGGAACCGTCAAATCTCGATTCCGGGTCGTTTTCTAAAAATGTTGACCGTAGTCAAGCTTGCCCTTTTAAAGCCAAACTAAGGAACCAATTGTTCCGATTTCAACTCGATCACCTCCAAATTCCGAACCAACCATCCCCACAAGTCATAAATTAATAAAAGCACATACGGGGAGCCTTATTTAGGGGAACGGGGTTCTAACAGTCAAAACGACCGGTTGGGTCGTTACATTCTCTCCCACTTAATTATACGTTCGTCCTCGAACGTGCTAAGGATTGTTCCAAAGTTGTCCATAATCAATGTTTAACACTTCGTGCACCTACTCATGCTACCACACCTAGTTGAGCACATTAGCTCGAGCCAATATGAAGATTCTCCCCTTTACTTAGGTAATTAAGCCTTAGAGACCAATTCTAACATCCAGAATTCTCCACCATGCATGTTTCCAACCTACGAACACCGTATCAATCACTACACGATGCACCAATACAAGATTGTATACCTTTGTTGAATTTAGACCATGCATCACACCATTCACATGACCATAATAACATCCTCCGATAACAATAGCCAAAATTCCACGAATCTGATGTCCACAACACACCTCATGATACATATAAATCATGTTCCAACTCTTGAAATGCTTTCACGATGGAAGAAATGTGTAGAAATTCATAACCAACTGTCGAGTTAACAAATTATTGAGTTTCTCCTTCTCACAAGAACCATTGCCTAATTATGGACCAAATAACGATATTTGCTCTTTAACATGTTTCATATAAATATACTCGCACTGATGCCAGGTCCAATAATCTCATCTCCCCCAGTATAAGCTACTCGGGCAATAAGCCACCTTAGATACTGCCAAAAATCTCATATGATGCCACAATGTGCCCAACAACTACAAACTTGAATGTGATACATAAAGAAAATGAACTCCCACACAACTAATTAAACAACTGAAAGGATATTATGAACCCTCCCCAGAAATGAGAAACAAAACACATAAGAATATATATAGGGAACTATACTCAACATCACACTCTTTCAGTGTGCTCCCCAAACCACACATGATACCATTGCGACGTGCAACCCGATCCAAACAACATACACGTGACGGCGTGCCACCCAATCCATACCTAATAATCTAAAGAAAACACTCATCATGCCATAACGCTCAAACTCACGCAATGCCCGAATATCAACCACAAGCACGCCAAGTGCATAATATAAATCTTGGGGAGATGGGTAGCGCCATACGCTATAAAACTCAAGCACAACTAAGGTGCAATAAATGACTTGTATTTCGAGAGCACCCTGCTCATATAACACCGCAACCTATATAGGGTCTCAATATGAGTGCGAATAATCAAACCGCCTCATAACCCACATAGCACAATTGAGACTACACGGAAGGGCTGACAACAGAAATATCATACAAGGCCCGAAGACCCCTCCGAAAACAACGTTATGCTAAAATAAACACATCCAGCCTGTTATAGAGCCCGCATTTATGTTTAGATCCATCCACGGACCTCAAGCTGATTCTTATCGTACCACACTGGGCTAATGACCTTTCAAGGATCCACAATAACCCTTTCTCTATTACACACAAGAACAACCATCGAATTCGAAACAAACTTTCACAATTCTCAACCAACTGGGTAGAACGCCTTTCAGGCCCTAACTCTCACATTAGCGATACTACCAAAATTCTCCATAATTAGTTTCAATCCTTAACCAATCAAGTGACTACATGTTACCTTGTACAATCTTACGATGAAATACGTCCCCCCGACCTTCCGCACAGGTAACAAAGCCTGCACATCCATACTACCAGCTATACAATGTTGTAAAGCGAATCAAAAGTTTGCAAAAATCAATACACAAAGCTTCTTACACATGACACCGGTTTTAGGTGAAGCTAAAGACGATACCAGCTTACTCTAAACATCTTAATTCTTCCTTGATCGTCCGAGCTCGTGACATCCCTATCAACACCAAACTGCAACCTTGATCCTCAACTTTCAAATCTCGTATCGTTCACTACACCTATCATGTCGTTATACGATAATACACGTATTCACTATAACCCTTGAACTACTAGTGGAATATGTCACCCCATTGGCTAGAAACCTTTCACTTAGCTTATTTCCGAAGAACCAATGCAATACACAACTGAATTCCCAGACCGCAGAGATCTACCAACCTCAAGTCGCACTCTAAACTGCCATGACTTTTCTGGAATCCATTTACATAACAAGACCGTTTGAATTAAATATCTCCCGAATCAATCAGGTTATGGTGGCCATCAAACCCACGAGTACAACCACAAACCATATGTATAACTTCACGCTAAAGAAACTGATCACTGCCACAACCATGCTGATTCAACCATTACTAACTGACCTCGTTTCTTCCAATTTATTCTCTACTTGCCTTAGAAATAGTAACAATAGCTCAATTCCAACGTAACGAACAAAATCTGCACTCGTCCTGAGTGACCCCATTTCACGGGACAACATTGTCCTAAAACCCACAAACCATCTCATACCCTCCTTGTGTGAATATTCACATCTTTAACTGATACACTTATTCTGATATTTCCTTTATGAATCTGAAGCCATTTTCTCCCATTCCTCCAATGCTACACCGCAGACCGAAGATAACATATAACACCCCAAACCCTTTTCAAAATCTACTGGAAAAGCTCGATACTTAACCATACTACAGGCTCGAAATCCTTACGCACCACACTTTAATATTTTGAATCCACTAGGTCCTTTGTTGAGAGTCACGCATTACGACCTGGTACCCGAATATGATCAACTCCAAGGCTCAACTAGTAGTTGAACACTCTGTCAAAGAAGCCTCGGCCGAATCACCTTCCTCATATATCACATCAACATGAAACATAGACTCTGAGTCTTCCCAAAGCCTGGACATGAATCGATAAGGCCAAATATGGCACACATTCCCCAAATCCTTTGCTCAAATTACCACTGATGTTTTCTTTCCTTAGTTGAAATGACCCACCAATACACTGATTACCAAAAACCTCACAAATAGACAACCGTACAATCCAATTGTAGACTGTAGGGCTCTCCCACTTGGCTTGAAGCTACAATTTCATAAATCTGGAACCCACCAAGACTCCTTATCCCCCCATTGACACAATCTCACATAATCGACCCATTAAATTCCTCAGAATCCTTATGTTTAACATTTCATGAACATTCTGAATCACTAGACATATTCACATACTTGACCTCTTACTGGATAGTCAGTAAAATTCTTCGTAGAAGCTCCGTCAACACCACACAACCGCTAACCTGCTCACATGAGATATCCCACCTGTGAAAATTCAATACTGACATCCTCCCATAACCCTGCACCGAATACTATTACTACGAAACCAATAAACCATCCTAAGCATGTGCTCGTTCACCAACTGTACAAGTCCATTCACTCCCCGTTGACATCAACTAAAGGTGAAACGATACATCCTAACCCGAAGTCATGTTGCATTCCTCTTCATATCATGCAAACTCATTTCTGTCGCATCCAATCTTCCCCTAGTATAACAACCAACATTCCAAATTTAAGTTTGTAGACCTAGTCACTGTCTACCATGAATCCCAAATCACTCCAAACTTTCCTCAAGACGTGTAGTTATCCTACCCCGAAACCTATATGCTACCTTGCCACTCTCCCTCTTTGGTCAAACCCTCTCCTTTAAGCAACTACTCGACTTCTGTTTCCCACACTTGGCCTTCTAGGAACTTAACCACCACAAGACACCTCAAACATGTCCTTCCTCATCCTTCGCTGCCTAGTTGTTGCTTTAAATCAAACTCCGTCTCTGTAGCACTTGAACCAATAGATCGCTACCAGCTTTAAACCTCTGCGAAGATCATCGTTCTCGATACATCAACACTAGGAACACCAATTTGATCCTGAACTACTGCACACCGTGATTTCTGACAACTGTTTCCCCGACACCAATTCCTAACACCCCGGCATGAAGGCGAGTTGAAGAAAAACATGACACAGGCGAACCTTAACGCATTTAACAAGGCGATGACACCACATCACAATTGAGAACTCTACCACGCTCGAAAATATCAAGCTTCATTACTCCATCAACCCCCAAACCTGAACATTCATAGTACGATTACCTTTCCTTTGTTGGGATTAAACACCGAACCTTTACATCATGTACTGAGAAAAACCTTCCTTCAAGACGTTCATTGCGTCCGCACATAAACGAGCACCTAGCCATTACATCAATTTCGCGAGATAATAACTCATGAACATCGTGGAAACCTGTGCATAGCCTCAAAACCATCTGAAATATAGTTACTGAGCTGAAATGACAGAACATCATTTTGCAAGGCGACGACAATAGCCCAATCAATTATGCAGGGAGAAACATCCTGCACCACATTTGTAGTACCATTATAATTACTTAATTCCCGATCTATAACAAGCGTTCCATGTCGCACAAGATTGAATAGGAAAGAAACAAAGGCATAAGCCTCAAAGGAATTAAATCGCACGATGAGGAATCAAGAAGGGAAGTGCTCCTAACAGTCCTGTAGCCTCTCGAAGATAAGTACAGACTTCTCCGTACCAATCCGCAAGACTCTACTAGACGTGCTCATGACTCGTGAGACCTAAGTGAACCTAGGGCTCTGATACCATGTTGTCACGACCCAAAATCCATTAAGGTCGTGATGGCGCCGGGCACCATTGTCAGGAAAGCCAACAATAAATACTAAATTGGGTTCTCATTTTTATTACTTTTGAATCATATTTTTCTTTAATATACATAGTAAAGAATGAGAATTTACAGAGTAAATAATAATACTTTTAACAAATTTACTACAAAATAACCCATAATCCTCCTAAAACCCGGTGTCATAAGTGCATGAGCATTTACTAGGAATATAAAATAAAATACAACAACTGCCCGGAATACAAATTAGACAAGAAAAATATAAATAACTCTGAAGGAGACTCTACTGGCTTCAGATCGTAATGTAGAATGCAGCTCACCTAAGTCTCCGCATTAACCACACATCTGTGCCCATAAGGCCGCTAGACATATACATACTAGCACAAAAATGTGCAGCAAGTGTAGCATGAGTACGTAAACAACGTGTACCCAGTAAGTAGCCTAATCTCGAAGATGTAGAGACGAGATTGTAACGACCCGGCCGGTCGTTTTGAGAATTTAAGTCCCGTCTGGTGGCATAAGGCCCTGATCAGCTTCATATTATGTGTATTGACTTGCGTGCATTGTTGAATTCGGTTACTGGATATTTCAGAGTGATTTGGGACACTTAGTCGCTAAAACGGAAGCTTAAGTCTTAGGATTTCGACCGTAGTCAGAACTATGTGAAGACGACTCTGGAATAGAGTTCTATCAGTTCCATTAGCTCCGTTGGGTGATTTTGGACTTAGGTGCATATCCGGACTGTAAATCCGAGGTCTGTAGCTTATTTAGACTTGAAATGGCGATAGTCAAATTTTTGGAGATTTGGACCGGAAGTGGACTTTTTGATATCGGGGTCGGAATACGATTCCGAGAGTTAGAACATATCCGTTATGTTATTTGGTACTTGCCCGCAAAATTTGACGTCATTCTGGGTTGATTTGATAGGTTTCAGCGCGGGTTTTAGACGTTGAAAGATTTGAAAATTTATAAGTTCGATTCATGGTACGATTCGTAGTTTCAACGTTGTTTGATGTGATTTGAGACCTCGAGCGGGTCCGTGTTAGGGTATAGAACTTGTTGGTATGTTTGGATGAGGACGAGTTGCGGATGATTTCCATGGTTTTGGGGAGGTCTGAGTTCTGGTGTAATCGCAACTGCGGACCTTGGGCGCAGGTGCGACAGTCACAGGTGCGAGAAGATCTGGACTTGGCAGTCTCCGCAGGTGCGGAGAATTTATGCGCATCCGCGGACTTGCACGTGCGGAGATTGAAGCGCAGATGCGAGAATTGAGAGTTAGCCTTGGGTCGCAGGGCGAGGAAGTTCCGCATCTGCGATGCCCGCGGATGCGCAGAAGGCTCGCAGGTGCGAAGACTGTGGGAGTTAGTGACTTCTGCAGGTGCGACTGGTTAGACTGCCGGTGCGGTAGGCGCAGGTGCGAGAAATAATAGCAGGTGCGACGATAGCTGGGCAGAAAGGGGTTGGAATCGAGGGTTAGTTCATTTTCACTCCATTTTTGATTTTTAGCTTGGGAGAATGCATATCTTTGAGGGATTTTCAGAGGAATCTTGTGGGTAACGATTTCTTACTCGAATTGGATTTTATTGCATTAATCTATAGTTGTTTATCCATTTAATTTCATATTTTTGGGGTTGAGATTGGGAAATATTGGACGAACTTATTCAATAAAGATTTTGAGTTTTGAAAGGGGGTTTATGGTCGGAATTGAGTAATTCTTATATGGTTGGACTCGTGAGTGAATGAGTGTTTCTATTTTGTGATTTTTATCCGATTTTGAGATGTGGGTACGGGTTGTCTTTTTTGGGTGAATTTCGGATTTTTTAAAAAATATTGATTTCATTGATTAGAAGACTCTATTATTATTGTATTCATGTTATGCAATTTTGTTTAGCTAGATTTGGGCCATTCGGAGTTGGATATTCGTGGAAAGGCATTGTGACCGATTGTTTGAGCTTGGTTCGAGGTAAGTATCTTGTCTAACCTTGTGTGGGGGATTTTTCCCTTAGGATTTAAGTCTTCTATGTTGATTCTAGTCCATGTACGCGAGGTGACGAGTGCGCGTTCACACTTCTTTATGAAAAGTTGGCCTTTTAGGGTTCTTAGGTCCTTGTATTAATTGAATATGTAGTTGTTCTTGTTATGATTATATATCTTAATTACTAGATTCATATTTATCTGCTTAATTAGAATCAATTGCTTCATGATCCACTATTATTGTTACTTGATTCATATGTGCCTTAATTGAAACTGTTATCTCTCTTATAGCCATGTTATCTTTTCATAACTGCTTATCTTTATTTGGAATTTATATTATTTTATCCTATAATTTTTCAGCCTTAATTGAGGTTATGATTATTTTTCCGCTGCTTATCCTTAATTGAATTGTTGAATATCCTTCGTAATTTCCTCAACCTTAAAAGAAGTTTAGATATACTATATCTTAGTCGACTTGTTTTATTTGGCATTATTTGATTCGTGTTAGCTTCCCTGTTGTTGAAGTGTATATTGTGGGATCGTTGCTACACATTAGTTTTTCCTTTGTTGAGATGTTCTCTTTACGCCTAGCAATCTTTACTGTGGTTATTCCTTGTGAATTGGTTCTACCGTTTCTTTGTGAATTAAAGTTCTTGAGTTGATTTACTTGTCGTACTTTGTATTATTGTCATTGTTGCTATTGTACTTGTTGTGGTGATGCACAAGGTTTTTATCGTGCGGTTGTTATTATTGTGATGCACGAGGTTTCTGTCGTGCGATTGTTATTATGGGATTGCACGAGGTTTCTTTCGTGCTATTGTTACAATTGATATTTGCACATGCGGCGTGACAAGGCGGGATATATATATATATATATATATATATATATATATATATATATATATATATATATATATATATATGGGATATGCGCATGTGGCGAGACAAGGTGGGAACATTGTTATACACGTGTGGCGAGACAAGGCGGGCATTTATGTTACTATTGCACACGTGGCGAGATAAGGTGGCATGTGTCAGGGATAGATTTGTGATGATTTGTGGCCTGGTGACATTCTTGTTGTTGATATTTGTATAGTGGTATACGTACCTGTGTGAGCTTTATCTTGTGAAAGATGTGAGAAAATATTCTACTTAATGTCTGTTCTTTTTCCTTATGCTTATTGCTGATATGGACTATGGTAGTACACTTTCACAAGCATACACGTAGTTAAGCACTCTTACCGGATAAGAGGTATTCTTGATATTGTTGAGCATAGATGCTCACTCTTGTTTACTTGCCTTCTATGTGAGAATGACTCTATTGGCACGTGAGTCGTCAGTGCGGTTATGAGATGTTATGAGGGCACATGATGCCAAGAGTTAGAGTTCAGGTATTGAGACCTGTAAGTTGTGATTTTTCCGAGGTTCGGTACCTCGTGGAGTTGCTCACTAAAACCTGATGTAGGAGCGGTTGTAGTTGCTGAGTTATTATTTGTCCTTACTGTATTTGTGAATCCGGACTTAGGTTGTGTTCCATTCACCTTTCTGTGTCATTTTCATGATTTTCCGCTGATACTTGTTGTTTCCTTCCTTATTGCCATTATTGTACTGTGATCCATATTGCATAGTCTTTATATAGACATCATACTTTTGTTGTTCATGTACTTATATATGTTCAGTTTATTAGACCATTGGGTGTCTTGACTGTTCCTCGTCACTACTCCACAGAGGTTAGTCTTGATACTTACTGGGCACCGTTGTGGTGAGCTCATGCTACTCTTCTGCATATTTGTTTTTATGCAGATCCAGGTAATTGTTCGTTAGCTAGCTGTGTGGACTGTTACTGCTGAGACTCAAGGTAAACCTGCCGCTGCATTCGCAGGCTTCGGAGTCACCAGGTAATAATGTTGTTGTTTTAATTATTGTTAGGCTTACCTAGTTCCTAAGACTAGGTGCCGTTACGATACCCAAACGGAGGGAAAATTGGGTCGTGACAAGTTGGTATCAGAGCTCTAGGTTCATAGGTGCTACGAGTCATAAGCGAGTTTAGTAGAGTCTTGCAGATCGGTATGGAGACGTCTATAATTATCTTCGAGAGGCTACAACACTATTAGGACAATCTCACTTCTTTCATTCCTATCGTGCGAGCTTATTGATCTCGGAGTTTGAACTTTTATTATTCCATTCTCTCACAGATGGTGAGGACACGAGCTACAGCTATAGACGATGTTGCTCCCGGAGAAAGTATCACTAAAGGCAGTGGCAAAGGCCGACGAGGAGTAAGTGTCGCAACCAGAGCAGCAGTCGAGGAGCCACTAGTAGTTCCAGTTAGGGAGCAGGTACCGGAGGCGCCTGTTATTACCCCCGGACTTCAGGAGACCTTAGCACAGTTCCTGAGTATATTTGGTACATTGGCTCAGGCGGGGGTTGATTCCGGTTGCACCAGCTACTTCACAGACCGGGAGAGGAACCCAGACTCCCGCAGCCCACACCCCAGAGCAGCGAGTTCATGTTGGTCAGGTTCCAGGTGTCATGCGACACGACCTGTGGTTATAGTTCAGCCCGTGGTCAGGGCAACAACATCTGAGGAAGAGCAGCTTAGACTTGCAAGGTTCAAGAAATATGACCATACTACATTCAATGGTTTGGCTTCAGAGAGTGCACAGGGTTTTCTGGAAGAGTGTCACTGCATTCTCCGTACTGTGGGTATTGTGGAGACGAGCGGGGTGGCTTTTACTACGTTCCAGCTCAGGGGAGCTGCTTGCTAGTGGTGGCGGGCATATGAGTTGGGTAGCCTAACCGAGTTAGCTTCACTTACGTGGGTTCAGTTTTCAGAGATATTCCTGAGAGAGTTTGTACCTCAGTCCCTTCGAGATGCATGGTGCGTGTAGTTTGAGCAGCTTTGCCAGGGCACTATGTCAGTGTTAGAGTATTCCGTAAGATTCAGTGATTTGGCCAGGCATGCGCTTGCTTTGGTCGCCATAGTTAGAGAGCGTGTCCGCAAATTCATTGAGGGATTGAGGCATGATATTCAGTTTAGCATGGCTCGGGAGTTAGAGTCATATGTTTCCTTTCAGCAGGTGGTAGGGATCGCTTGCCGTATAGAGGGCATTTGGGATTAGGAGGAAGAGGACAAGCGGGGCCATGAGAGAGAGTACATGCGAGATCAGGAGAGAGATGACAGGGAGGTGAGGAGGCCTCGTAGACCGGAGAGATCCACTGGTCCTTATTTTGGAGGCAGGGTACGACATGGTATAGGTTTTATAGGTTAGCCAATTCAGTTTGTACTTCAGGCTTCGCACAGTGTTTCAGGTGCTCATGGGTCTCAAAGTACCCGTACCGCACAGTTCCTAAAACCACGTCTGCAGAGAGGTTGCTTCGAGTGTGGAGATACCAGCCACAGGGTGAGAGATTGTCCTAGACTCCGGATAGGTGTGTCACAACGGAGTATTCTGGCGAGTAGAGGGCGCCCAAAAGGGGAAGGCCCAACCCGTTGATGTGTTTCATATAGTAAGCTTGAGTCCATTACGCCAGATGATGTCATATAGGTATGCTTTTTATTTGTTACAGAGGGGCACCATTCGTATTTTGATTCGGTCCTGCTTATCGGGGCGAGTTCCCCTACTTGTTATCCCACCTATGGGTGAGTTTATAACTTGGTATTATGTTCAGATGTTTACCCCATTGGGAGATTCTATGAGTACTTTGATTTTTTCGTTTTGAATTGATTCGTAGTAGGGTATTGTTAGAAAGTTGTGCCTGCCGGGCTTGTTTGATATTTATCTTATGTGTTTCTCTCTACATATTTAGTCAATTTCGTTATGTGCTTCTTGAGTTTTGGCTTGCGGGGTGTGTGCCCGGTGGTGTTAGTTGTGACTTGTTGATTCAGGTGTATAGTTATGAGGTTTCCGTGTTTCTTACAACATTGTCAGCGTAGTGGAGGTTTGAAACGGGTTGCTAATGGATATGGGTCTAATTGTCTGTGTTGGTTTTGATTTCTGGTAGCTAATGTGATCAGAAATGTTATTATGGGCCTATATGTGGTATGTCTTGTTGTGTGGTCATACCTTGTAGAGGTAGGCATGAGTTTTTACAACTGGTTGAGACTGATACCGGTTATGCATTTAGAATCGGGTCTTTAGAAGATAAATGGAAGGTGAGAATTTAAACTCTAAGGATTTTCGGTGTTGATAGAAAGGATAAATTACAGTTGGGATGGTATCGTCAGGCATATGTGGATTGGGGTGACGTAGGGTCCCCCACGGGTGTATGTTGGGTATGTACTTTCAGTTATTTGAAGACTTCGAGGCGATTCTTAGCACGTTCGAGGACGAATGTTTGTTTAAGAGGGGAAGGATGTAACGACCCGGCCGGTCGTTTTGAGAATTTAAGTCTCGTCCGGCGGTATAAGGCCCTGAGCAGCTTCATATTATATGTATTGACTTGCGTGCATGGTTGAATTCGGTTACTGAATGTTTCAGAGTGATTTGGGATGCTTAGTCCCTAAAACGGAAGCTTAAGTCTTAAGATTTCGACCGTAGTCGGAACTATATGAAGACGACTCCGGAATGGAGTTATGTTGGTTCCATTAGCTCCGCTGGGTGATTTTGGACTTAGGAGTGTGTCCGGACTGTAAATCCGAGGTCTGTAGCTGATTTAGACTTGAAATGGCGAAAGTCGAATTTTTGAAGATTTGGACCAGAAGTGGACTTTTGATATCGGGGTCGGAATGCAATTCCGAGAGTTGGAACATCTCCGTTATGTTATTTGAGACTTGCCTGCAAAATTCGACGTCATTCCGGGTTGATTTGATAGGTTTCGGCACGGGTTTTAGAAGTTGAAAGATTTTTTATAAGTTCGATTCATGGTGCGATTCGTAGTTTCAACGTTGTTTGATGTGATTTGAGACCTCGAGCGGGTCCGTGTTAGGGTATAGAACTTGTTGGTATGTTTGGACGAGGTCCCGGAGACCCCGGGTGTTTTTCGGACGAGTTACGGATGATTTCCATGGTTTTGGGAAGGTTTGAGTTCAGGTGTAATCGCAGCTGCGGACCTTGGGCGCAGGTGCGATAGTCGCAGGTGCGGAGATAAAGGCGTAGGTGAGAGAAGAGCTGGACTTGGCAGTCTCCACAGGTGCAGAGTATTTGTGCGCATCAGCGGACTTGCACGTGCGGAGATTGAAGCGTAGATGCGAGAATTGAGAGTTGGCCTTGGGTTGCAGGTGTGAGGAAGCCCGTAGATGCGCAGAAGGATCGCAGGTGCGGTAGGCACACATGCGATAAATGATCGCAGGTGCGACAATCGCTGGGCAGAAAGGGGTTGGAATCGAGGGTTAGTTCATTTTCACTCCATTTTTTATTTTTAGCTCGGGAGAATGCATATCTTTGAGGGATTTTCAGAGGAATCTTGTGGGTAACGATTTCTTACTCGAATTTGGTTTTATTGCATTAATCTATATTTGTTTATCCATTTAATTTCGGATTTTTGGGGTTGAGATTGGGAAAAATTTAAAGAACTTCTTTAATAAAGATTTTGAGATTTGAAGGGGGATTTATGGTCGGAATTGAGTAATTCTTATATGGTTGGACTCGTGAGTGAATGGGTGATCGTATTTTGTAATTTTTATCCTATTTTGAGATGTGGGTACGGGTTGACTTTTTAGGGTGAATTTCAGAATTTTTGTTAAAATATTGATTTCATTGATTAGATGAGTCTATTATTTGTTATGGAATTTTGTTTAGCTAGATTTGGGCCATTCGGAGCCGGATATTCGTGGAAAGGCATTGTGACCGATTGTTTGAGCTTGGTTCGAGGTAAGTATCTTGCCTAACCTTGTGTGGGGGATTTTCCCCTTAGGATTTGAGTCTTCTATGTTGATTGTAGTCCATGTACGCGAGGTGACGAGTGCGAGCTCACACTTATTTGTGAAAAGTTGGCCTTTTAGGGTTCTTAGGTCCTTGTATTCATTGAATATGCAATTGTTCTTGTTATGATTATATATCTTAATTACTAAATTCATATGTATCTGCTTAATTAGAATCAATTGCTTCATGATCCACTATTATTGTTACTTGATTCATATGTGCCTTAATTGAAACTGTTATCTCTTTTATAGCCATGCTATCTTTTCATAACTGCTTATCTTTATTTAAAATTTATATTATTTTATCCTATAATTGTTCAGACTTAATTGAGGTTATGATTATTTTTCCGCTGCTTATCCTTAATTGAATTGTTGAATATCCTTCGTAATTTCCTCAACCTTAAAAGAAGTTTACATATCCTATAACTTAGTTGACTTGTTTTATTTGGCATAATATGATTCGTGTTAGCTTCCCTGTTGTTGAAGTGTATATTGTGGTATCGGTCCTACACATTAGCTTCTCTTTACGCCTAGCATTCTTTACTGTGGTAATTACTTGTGAATTGGTTCTACCGTTTCTTTGTCAATTAAAGTTCTTGAGTTTATTTACTTGTCGTACTTTGTATTATTGTCATTGTTGTTGTTGTACTTGTTGCGGTGATGTACGAGTTTTCTACCGTGCGGTTGTTATTATTGTGATGCACGAGGTTTTTGCCGTGCGGTTGTTATTATGGGGTTGCACGAGGTTTCTGTCGTGCTATTGTTACCATTGATATTTTCACATGCGGCGTGACAAGGCGGGATATATATATATATATATATATATATATATATATATATATATATATATATATATATATATATATATATATATATATATATATATATGTGTGTGTGTGTGTGTGTGGGATTGCGCATGTGGCGAGACAAGGTGGGTACATTGTTATGCATGTGTGGCGAGACAAGGCTAGCATTTATGTTACTATTGCATACGTGGCGAGACAAGGTGGGCTGTGTCAGGGGTTGATTTGTGATGATTTGTGGCTTGGGGGCATTATTGTTGTTGATATTTGTATAGTGGTATACATACCTGTGTGAGCTTTATCTTGTGAAAGTTGTGAGAAAATATTCTACGTGATGTCCGTTCTTTTTCCTTATGCTTAATTGCTGATACAGACTATGGTAGTACACTTGCACAAGCATACACGTAGTTAAGCACTCTTATCGTATAAGAGGTGTTCTTGATATTGTTGAGCATAAATGCTCACTCTTGTTTACTTGCCTTCTATGTTAGAATGACTCTATTAGCACGTGAGTCGTCTGTGCGGTTATGAGATGTTATGAGGGCACATGATGCCAAGTGTTAGAGTTCAGGTATTGAGACCCATAAGTTGTGATTTGTCCGAGGTTCGGTACCTCGTGGAGTTGCTGACTAAAACATGATGTAGGAGCGGTTGTAGTTGCTGAGTTATTATTTGTCCTTGCTGTATTTGTGATTCCGGACTTAGGTTGTGTTCCATTCACCTTTCTGTGTCATTTTCATGATATTCCGCTGATACTTGTTGTTTCCTTCCTTATTGCCATTACTGTAATGTGATCCATATTGTATAGTCTGTATGTAGACATCATACTTCTGTTGTTCATGTACTTATATCTGTTCAGTTTATTAGACCAGTTGGTGTCTTGACTGATCCTCGTCACTACTCCATAGAGGTTAGTCTTGATACTTACTGGGCACCACCGTGGTGTGCTCAGGATACTCTTCTGCACATTTTGTTTTGTGCAGATCCAGGTAATTATTCGTTAGCTAGCTGTGTGGACTGTTATTGCGGAGTCTCAAGGTAAACCTGCCGCTGCGTTCGCAGGCTTCAGAGTCACCTTCAACTTTTCGTTTTGTATTGTTTATTCTTATTTCTAGATAGTTGTATTTAGAAGTTTTCTAGCAAACACTCTTTAGAGCTTATGACTTGTACTACCGGTTTTGGGAATTTTAAGATATTCTATTTAATAATGTTGTTGTTTTAATTATTGTTAGGCTTACCTAGTTCCTAAGACTAGGTGCCATCACGATACCCAAACGGAGGGAAAATTGAGTCGTGACAGAGATGACCGACTTTGACACTCACAAAGAGTCAATAATAGTAATTGAAATATAACTAGAATATCTAAATCAACTTGATTCACAGAGTAAACAATAATTTTATTTAACGAGCAGAAATAATTAAATTCCTTCAAATGCAACAATTTTCAATCTATTAATTAAATTAACAAACTGCAATTAATATATCAAGTTACCGTGTAATTATTATTATTATTAGGCATAATTTTTACTGAGGTCGTACGACTCGATCCAGAGTATTGTGTACACTGTCGAGAGACGTGCGGCGTGATCCATAGATGCATCTATACTGCCGAGGCATTCGGCCCGCTCCACAAGAACGGAAGATATTTTCTTATGTACCTCCGAAAGGAGAGTATATTTATTATAGGTAAATTCTAGAGGATGAACAATATTTTTAATAATTAATTAATTAAAGCAGAAAATTAAGTATATAAGATTTCCATCTTTTACTATCAATCCCTAACAATTCACAATATATTTCAAATAATTTAATTAAATAAAGGATACAATTTACACGCATTATTCATGCTTGGAGTCCTAAACTACCCGAACTTTAGCATAGATAGTAGCTACGTACGGACTCTCATCACCCCGTGCGTACGTTGCCCCCACAATTAGTAACAATTATTAGTTTAATCACCTATGGGGTAATTTACCCCTCACAAGATTAGACAAAATACTTACCTTGTCTCAAAGTCCACTTTCCGATCAAAATGTCGCGTAAAAACCCCAATTCGATGCCGAAAAATCCGAAACTATCCAAGAGTTATATAAAATAATTAATACATGTTCAATAATTCGAAATTCATCTATTAAATAAATTACCCTATTCAAAATGGTAAAATTTCTAAAATTCATCCCGGGCACATGTGCCCGGATTCCGGAAATATTCGGATGAAAACGTTACCCATAATCTCAAGAACTCAAATATATAATTTCTATCAAATTTCAGGACCATTTTCGTGGTTAAAAACTCATTTTTATACATATCTAGGTTTTTCATCTAAACCCTTGATTTCAAAGATTTATCGGTTATAATCTACCCATAATCTATGTATTTAACTCAAGGTGTATAGAATTAACTTACTTCCAAGTTGTTAGTTGAAATCCCCTCTCAAAAAGCTCTGAAATCGTCCAAACATGGAAGAAAACGGACAAAAATGGACTGAGCTTCGTCCGTTTTAAGGTTCTGTCCAGACAGGTTTTTCGCACATGCGAAGGAGTGATCGCACCTGCAGCTTCTCACCTGCGGAAGTTCTTCACAGGTGCGAGTTTCACTTGCCTGGACCAACTTCGCATCTGCGCACCTTGCCTTGCACCTGGGCGTTCGTAGGTGCGCAAATAGTTCCGCACGTGCGGTGGCAGATTTGCTCCTCAGCTTCGCACCTGCGGCTGCCCATGCGCAGGTGCGATGCCCATGCGCAGGTGCGATCATACCAGAAGCTGGAAGCTTTAGCTCTTCTTCAAAATTCCAAAATTGATTTGAGCCTCGTTCGATTAACACTCGGGGCCCTAGGGGCCCCGCCCGTACATACCAACAGGTTTGAAATCATAAAACGGACTTGCTCAAACTCTCGGAACATGTAAAACAATATTAAATCTAAGAATCATACCCCAAACCAAATTGGTTCAACTTAGAATTTCAAATTCTTCAAACTTACTTCGAATGCGCCAAAATTTACTTATATCACTCGGAATGACACCAAATTTTGCGTGCAAGTCTTCAATCACCATACAGCTATTCCGACACTCAGAATTCCAAACGGACCTTGATTACTCCAAAACCTATTCCAAACCAAATTTAAAGAACTTTAAACCTTCAAATAATTGATTTTCACTATTAAGCGCTAAAACGCTCCCTGGTTATCCAAAACCCTATTCGAACATATGTACAAGTCCGAAATCATCATACGAACCAATTGGAACCGTCAAATCCCGATTCCGGGGTCGTTTTATAAAAATAAGCCAAACTAAAGAACCATTTTTTCTGATTTCAACCCGATCACTTCCAAATTCCCAACAACCTATCCCTGCAAGTCATAAATTAATAAAAGCACATACTGGAAATCTTATTTAGGAGGACGTGGTTCTAACAGTCAAAACTACCGGTTGGGTCATTACAATTTTAAAAATACTAGTCCAAATAAATATTATGGGCTAATATAATTGGATTAATTATATAAATCCAATATATATGGATTAAATAAATAAGTCTTAATCCATTGGGATAAAGTGATAAGCCCACTTCATTAGGTCCAAGATGTCATCTTCCTAGAGGCCCAGTTTGGTGCCACGTGTCAAGTGATGTGGCATGCCAAGTCAAACAGAAGAGCCAATAGGTTCGTGCTAAGTCAAATTAAATGACCAATAAAACTATGCCACGTGTGCAAGTGACATGTTCTGGCCAATCAAATGTGGCCTTGTCACACTTCAATTTGATTGGTCGGAAATAGTTTATTCTTATCATAACTCTTTCCTCCCACAACTATAAATAGGGGTTTTCATAACCCAGAAAAGACACCATAAGTTATAACAAGAAGCAAGGAAGAGCTCGTGGATCAAACACTGCAAATTCCTCCACAAGTTTCAAGCTTCAAGCAATCAAGTTCAAGTTCAACAAATCAAGATCAAGCTCAAAAATGGAGAACATATCAAGTTCAAGCTCAAGAACGAAGAACAAATCAAGATTCAAGAAGAACGAGTTCAAATCAAAGTTCATGCTAGTTGAATTCAAGATCATCGTTCGTGACAACAAATATAGGTTCAAGTTCAAGCTCGAAGACCCTTGAATTTTTTACTATTGGAAAGAAGAATCGGAGGATTCATAGATATTGTAACACTCAAATTGCGCAAAATCAAATACTACGATTGTTGCTAAGTCCTCCCTTACATACGCAAAGCCGTACACTGCAAGGATCGATATGTTGAAGATGCATGCTGGCTATCAACCTCCAAAGTTTCAACAGTTTGATGGTAAAGGCAATCCAAAGCAACATGTGGCGCACTTTGTTGAGACATGCAACAATGCTGGGACTTATGGAGATTACCTTGTCAAATAGTTTGTCCACTCTCTAAAAGGAAATATTTTTGATTGGTATACAGACCTCGTGGCAGGATCAATTGATAGCTGGGATCAACTAGTGCAAGAGTTCCTCAATCGCTTTTATAGCACAGAGCGCACTGTGAGCATGGTGGAACTCACAAATACTCGTCAACGGAAGGGATGCCTAATCTAGAAAAATAGCTAATTTCTAAGTCCCCGGCAACGGCGCCAAAAACTTGTTACGACCAAACACACTCTGCTCTAACAATGTTACTGAGTATCAAGCACTAATATTTGGGCTTGAAATGGCTGTCGAAATGAAGCGGTTGCAATTGCAAGTTTTTGGTGACTCTTAGTTGGTGATCAACCAGCTTTTAGGTAGTTTCGAGGTCAAGAAACCCGAACTACGCCCATATCATGATTATGTTAAACAACTAATGGGATGGGTCGGTGATGTGACTATTCAACATGCGCCAAGGAAAGAAAACAAGAAGGCTAATGTTTTAGCTGCCCTAGCTTTATCATTAACCCTCCCTGATCAAGCGCAAGTTATTGTCTGCCAAAAATGGGTAGTACCGCCGCCAAATGAGGTTGAAGGTGAAGAAAATGAACTCAAGCATCTTGTCGCTGTTTCTGAAGCTGAGAAAAAAGAATGTGACAACCCATTATCGACTACTTAAGCTATGGGATACTTCCAGAAAATCTGAGGAGAAGGACTGAAATCCATCGTCGTGCACCTCGCTTCCTTTACTACAAAGATACTTTATACATAAGGTCATTCGAGGGAGTACTCTTGCGATGCTTAGGGGAAGAAGAAGCACTCAAATCTTTACAAAAGGCACATTCTGGGTATGTGGGTCACACTAGTTTGGACCAAAGCTCCACTTCCATATAAAAAGGATGGGATATTATTGGCCAACGATGGAAAAATATTGCTTGGACTACGCTCGAAGATGCAAGGCTTGTCAATTCCATGCTAATTTTTTTCATCAACCTCCTGAAGTGTTGCACCCGACTGTGGCATCCTGGTCGTTTGACACTTGGGGATTAGATGTTGTTGGACCACTGCCAAAGTCCTCTGGTGGGAACCTATACATCTTGGCTGCAACTGACTACTTCTCAAAATAGGTTGAAGCAGTTGCTCTTAAGGAGGTAAAGAAGGAAAATGTTGTAAGTTTCATCCGAGTAAACATAATCTATTACTTTGGCATTCCTCGTTATATAATAACGTATAATAGAAAGCCATTTGATAATAGGTTAATGAACAAGATTTGTGATCTCTTTGGCTTTAAGCAACGTAACTCTTCGATGTACAATGTTTCCGCCAATGGGCTAGCTGAGGCATTTAACAAAACTCTATGCAACTTGTTAAAGAAAGTCGTCTCCAAATCCAAACGAGATTGGAATGACCGTATGGAAGAAGCTCTATGGGCATATAGGATGACTCACCGCATGCCAACACAAGCAACTCCTTATTCACTCGTTTATGAAGTCGAAGTCGTCTTGCCACTCGAGCGTCAAATACCTTCATTACGACTGGCTATTCAAGAAGGAATCACTGATAAAGAAAATGCTCGACTTCGATTAGCAGAGGCTCTTGATGAGAAGGGGTTGGAAGCTCAACAGAGTCTTGAATGTTATCAAGCTCGATTGTCTCACACCTTCAATAAAAGAGTTCGCCCGAGATCCTTCCAAGTAGGTGATCAAGTCCTTGCCATATGAAGACCATTATTACTTCCCATAAACATGTAGGGAAGTTCACTTCAAAATGGGACGGGCCATATATCGTACAAGAAGCTAACTCAAGTGGGGCTTACAAGCTGGTTGATGCAGATGGCATGAGAATCCGCCATATTGTCACGTCCCAAATTCTGACTAGTGGTGATGGAACCTAAACCAACCCGCTAGGTAAGCCAATTAACCACTAACCAATTCCAATAACAATTAATAAAGAAATTGAGTAAAGAAATATCTGAATCTAATACATTCCCCAAGAACTGGTAGTACAAATCATGAGCTTCTAAGAATAGAGTTTACAAAGCGGAAATGAAATAAATACATAGTCTGTTTGAAAAGTACATAAACAGAATTTTATAGATCTAAGGCTACCATGAACAAGAGGCAGCTACAACCGGGACGCAGGTACATCTTCAATCCAGCTCCCATCGAACACAGCAACATCAGTAGCCAATATCTACACGCAAGGTAAAGAAGTGTAGTATGAGTATAGCCGACCCCATGTACTCAATAAGTAACAAACATAACCTTGGGTTGAAAGTAGTGACGAGCTAACACAAGGTCGAGTCCAATACCAATATCCCACAACAATTCATAACAACATAAATACAAGTAATAAAAGATGTATCTCATAAGTAAAATGCTCAGCTCGTTCACAGTTCCAGAAAATAGTCATGCTTTTCAAGTGTCTTAGTGAAAACACAATCTTTTACCGAAAATTCCAAAAATACGAGTAAGTTTAAAAACTATAATTTTTCTAAATATCCTTTCCACAATAAATAAGATGTTTCATTTTCTTTCCATATAGCAAGTGTGAAATACCTCTCTATGCCAACATATCAATGTGTGTAAAAGTCATGAATGACGTGATACCATACAATATGAGGAAAAATGCATCTCTATGCATGTATGTCATGTGTGCATGCCAATGCGATGTATCTCAGAGATGGATCATGTACTCACACCCTTAGAGTACTCAATCTCAATGTCTCACACTTTCCACTCATCATGCTTAACCACTCGGTACTATATATGGCCCATACGGCCCAAGGAAGAACCATCCTGAAATATATACATCACTGACCATTAGTCACTCAGTACCGAGGAAGGCCAATCTGGCCCATGGAGAAGATCCATCTCCAGCTATAAAATGCTTCGGACAAGATTGTTACATCTCACATTTTCATACGTTAAAGTTTCATGTTCAGTTAATCGACGTAGACGCGAGGATGAGATTATATTGAGGTTAACGTAATAATGCTATTTATAATAAATTATAAGTAAGTTTCATGAAGGATAAATGGTACACGAATTAAAGAAAATGAGTTTCGTTGAAGGTTGTCAATTACTCGATTTGGGATAAAATACTGTCCGAGCTATAATACCCGATATTTATGGACTAGTACCATACAAGGTACCATATGATCATGATAGTATGATGTATAAGGTGTATTAAAAATGAGTATAATTTTAAATAATTTGAGATAATTCTTAATTATGCGGGTAATTGGTTAATTACCAGGTAACAGGACATTACCTAATTAACTAATAAATTTGGATAAAGATTAAAAATCCCCACCCCCACCCCCACCCCCACGTGGCAGCAAGGCACTCCTTAAAGATATGACTCTTAGTCATTCTTTATCAGGTGACAACATAACATAATAATTTCAAGACACTTCATTCTTATTTTTTGTATACAATAACTACAATAAAAAAACGTTAGCCATTCTTACAATCAGAACATTAGCCATTCATCCAAGTTTTTCAAACAAAATTTCTTAGTTACAAAACACTACCAAATACCTTACAATCAGGCGTTAGAAATTCCTCCAAGATTTTCAACAAAATTTCTTGCAACCAAACAATGCCAACGGGAATTATTAGCACCTTAGCAACGTAAAAATTTGCAGTTCTAAGGGAATACAGTGCAACCTTTTCCAAGAATATCATACGGATTTTTTCCTACTCCATGTATGTTAAGGCTATCCCTTCTTTCCTTTTGGCGTGATCCAAATAATACAAATAAAACGAGCAAAATACACAACTTTCATAAATGACTCTATTCATAAAAATACTAGGGGTGTCTATATTCTTGATTCCCCATGTGAATTATTATTATATCTTCTATTCATGGGTCTCAGAAAAATACGTATTTGATAAAGTATCCGAAAGGCATATTGATTTTTATGACATTCCGAGAAATCTTATTAACGTAATTATTATGCATTTCATGGATTTATACATGTACATTGATCCATGACCAGATGGCGTTATATACGCGTATATTATATGTATATGGGATATGGAAAATGGTTATGGCGTTATATATGCACCACCACCTTATCATTTGGTATATGTTGATGATGTTGCCCACAGTGGCCGAGACGATATGATAGGATGCCCTGAGAGGCTTGATGATGATATATATAAACCTATACCTATGCATGACACGACATTTATATGCACGTGCATGACACTATAAATGTTTCAAAATTTACAAAGTTATAAAACTTACAAGTGGGTTTCTTTATTCCATGTTTCATCTATGTCTTTTATGTACTGATTTTCATGCCTTACATACTCAGTACATTATTCGTATTGACGCCCTATTTCCTGGGGCCTGCATTTCATGCCCGCAGGTGCAGGTAGGCAAGTTAACGGTCCCCCTTCTTAGGATTCTTGATCAGCGAGAGTTGGCGTGCTCCACTTGATCCGAAACTGCTTTTGATTCTGGTACGATATGCTTGTATACATATATGGGTATGACGAGGCTCAGTCCCATCTTTGTGCAGTTGTATTTCTATTAAAGGTCTGTAGACAGTTATGTATAGTCGGATAGTATGCGGACTTGCCGGCTTCCAGTTTTGGGTATATAGTTGTCTATAACAGCCTTGCCGGCTCGACCCACTGTATTTTGTATATATATATCTTTTGGACAGATTTCCCTCACGTATGTTATTCATTTTTATATATAATATGCATGCTTAAGGATGTTCGACATGTAGGATTCGGGCACCCGTCACGACCCATCGGTTTGGGTCGTGACAAAAGTAGTATCAGAGCAGTTCTGTCTAAGGGTTGTCTACAGACCATGTCTAGTAGAGTCTTATTTATGGGTGTGTTGTGCACCACACTTATAAACATGAGGCTACATGACATATAGGATGTTATCCTCTCTTTTTATCTTAGATCGCATTATATAAAAATTCATGTTCCTAACGATATGTTATATTTTCAGCAAAGCCTCCAAAGACTACAGCCGACCAGAAGGGAAACTCTGTGGTTGGTGAGATTACTAGTCGAGTGCCAAGAGTGACCAGGGCTCAGGGGGAGTCTCACAGTGAGATTCCATCTCAAACTTCACATACCCCGCCCTCTCCAGGAGAGCTCCAAGGGGCACCAGCTCCAGTGCATGCCCCTGTACGTTCAGCCCCTCAGCCGGATGCACCGGGTCAGGAGATGAGAGATGATATTCGGCTATTAACTCGATTAGTAGCCGCACAGGCTCGGTGTCAGGAAGTAGGTATTGGTCATGCAGATAGGTCCATCGGTGTGAGGGTTCGTGGTTTCATTAATTTAGACCCTCCGGTACTCATGGGGGGAGATCTAAAAGAGGACCCTCGGGTATTTATTGATAGAATGTAGAGGACGTTGAGGGTAATGAAGGCCACAACGAGTGAGTCAGTTGAGCTAGCTTCCTATAGACTCCAAGATGTTGCAGTTAATTCGTATGAGTCTTGGGAATTGTCCAGATGTGAGGATGCCCTTCCAGCAGTATGGCAAGAGTTTACAGAAGCTTTTCTTTGTCATTATCTGCCACCAGAGCTTAGACGGGCCAAAGTTGATAGGTTCTTGACCCTTCGGCAGGATAACATGAGTGTTCGAGAATACAGTCTTCAGTTTGATTTGTTGGCTAGGTATGCTCCCACTATTGTATCTAAGATGGAGGATCGGGTTCACCGGTTCGTGATGGGATTAAAGCCGCACTTGCTTAACGATTGTACGTCGGTCTCACTTCAGTCAGACATAGATATTTCTCGTATTCAGGCATACGCTCGGGGTGTAGAGGAGCGTAAGCAGAAGTAGAGGGTCGATCATGAGCATGATAGGGCCCAGAATAAGAAAGCAAGGTCTTAGGGTCCTTCTAGTGAGTTTCAAAGTGGACAAAGACCACAATACCCGAGGTATCCAGCCCAACCATCGGTTAGCGCGCCCCCTCAGTTTGGCGGTAAGAGATTTGATCGTTCCACATATTTAAGGCCTGGTCAGAATTTTAGGGCCTCAGGTTCTCAATATAGGGGTGAGTCAAGTCAGATGAGGCCACCCTTGCCACGATGTGCTCAGGGTGATAAGCAGCATGTCAGGCAGTGTCGTATGGGGCTGGGTGTTTGTTATACTTGTGGTTATTCGGGCCACATCATGAGGGATTATCCGACGAGAGGTGATGCAAGCATAGATCAGCCAACGGGATATGTAGTTGGTTCGTCATCATTAGTACGCCCACTGGGCAAGGTTTACAAGCACCAATGAGTGATAGTAGAGGCAGAGGTGGAGCATCTAGCTTGAGCGGTCCTCAGAACTGCATTTATACGTTGGCAGGACGACAAGATCAGGCGTCATCACTTGATGTTGTTATGGGTATATTATTAGTCTTCTCATATGATGTATATGCACTGATTGACCCAGGTTCTACCTTATCATATGTTACTCTATTGGTTGCTAGTAAGTTTGGAATAAAACCTGAACTGGTCAAACCTTTTGAGGTGTCTACACCTGTTAGGGATTCAGTGGTAGCTAAGAGAGTATATAGGGGTTGTATAATATTGGTTCATAGTCAATCTACCGTAGCGAACCTAATCGAGTTAGATATGGTAGAATTTGATGTTTTAATGGGTATGGATTGGTTGGCTTATTTTCATGCCAACGTTGATTGTAGATCAAAGATAGTCTGATTTCAATTTCCAGGGGAGTCCGTTTTGGAGTGGAAAGGTAATACGGCGTCGCCGAGAGGTAGATTTATTTTCTATCTCAAGGCAAGGAAGATGATCAGAAAGGGTTGTATTTATCACTTAGTTTGGGTTCAGGATGTGGAAGTAGAGTCACCAATCATTCAGTCCATCCCTGTGGTTAATGAGTTTCCCAATGTTTTTCCTGATAAGCTTTTGGGTCTTCCGTCAGAGCGAGAAATTGAGTTTGCTATTGACCTACTACCAGATACTCATCCAATATCTATTCCTTCTTATAGAATGGCCCCTGAAGAGCTAAAAGAGTTAAAGGAACAACTAAATGACTTTCTTGAAAAAGGCTTTATCAGACCTAGTACATCACCGTGGGGAGCACCTGTGTTATTTCTGAGGAAGATAGATGGTTCCTTATGAATGTGTATTGATTATATACAGTTGAATAAGGTGACAATCAAGAATAAATACCGCTCCCGAGGATTGATAATTTATTTGATCAGTTGCAAGGTGCCAAGTGTTTTTCAAAGATAGACTTAAGGTCCGGGTACCATCAGGTAAGGGTTAAGGAGGAAGATATTCCGAAGACAACATTCAGGACCAGATATGGGCACTTTGAGTTTCGTGTTATGTCATTCGGTTTGACCAATGCCCCAGCAGTATTCATGGATTTGATGAACCGTGTGTTCATGCCCTTTTTAGATCTGTTCGTAATTGTATTTATCGATGATATATTGGTGTATTCTCGTTCAGAGGCTGAGCATGCAGATCATTTGTGTAATATGCTCAGAGTTCTACAAAAGGGAAGTTGTATGCAAAATTCTCTAAATGTGAATTCTGGTTTAACTCTGTAGCTTTCCTTGGGCATATCATTTCGAGTTAAGGTATCCGGGTTGATACACAAAAGATTGAGGCAGTAAAGATTTGGCCTAGACCCACAACACCGACAGAGGTTTGTAGCTTTCTCGGTTTGGCAGGTTATTACAGGAGATTTGTAAAGGGATTTTCTTCCCTTTCAGCACCTTTGACAAAGTTGACTCAGAATGGAGCAAAGTTTCAATGGACCGATGCTTGCGAACGGAGTTTCCAGGCATTGAAAGACAAATTGACTTCTACACCGATTCTAACGCTCCCAGAAGGGACCGATGGTTATGTTATCTATTATGATACTTCAGGAATTGGACTGGGTTGCGTGCTGATGCAGCATGGTAAGGTTGTAGCTTATGCTTCTAGACAACTAAGAAAGCACGAGAAGAATTACCCGACCCACGATTTAGAATTAGTCGCAGTAATTCATGCACTAAAGATATGGAGGCACTACTTGTATGGCATTCATGTTGATATCTATACGGATCATAAGAGCCTCCAGTATATCTTCAAGCAAAAGGAATTGAATTTATGTCAAAGGAGATGGTTGGAGCTACTTAAAGACTATGACGTTGATATTTTATACCATCCGGGGGAACGTAGTAGCTGACGCCCTCAGCCGTAGATCTATAGGTAGTCTGTCATATTTACAGCCAGAAAAGAGGAGAATAGCCCATGAGATTCATCAGCTAGCTAGTCTTGGAGTTCGGTTACTGGATTCAGGTGATATTGGAATTACTATTCAGAATACGACAACATCCTCTTTAGTAACTGAAGTAAAGGAACGCCAGTATGAGGATCATGTGTTAGTTCATTATAGGGATACCACCCCTCGGAAGGAGAAGACACCGTTTGAAATTACAGAAGATAGGGTCCTCAGATATCAAGGACGATTATGTGTCCCTAATGTCGCAAGGCTGTGTCGACAGGTTATGGGAGAAACTCACTATTCTTGTTATTCTATCCATCCAGGAGCAACAAAGATGTATCATGATATCAGGGAGGTATATTGGTGGGATGAAATGAAAAAGGATATAGCAGAGTTTGTTGCTCAATGCCCTAATTGTTAGCAGGTAAAGATTGAGCATAAAAAACCTGGTGGATTATTGCAGGCTATAGAGATTCTGACTTAGAAGTGAGAAGTAATCAATATGGTTTTCATCGTAGGCTTACCTCGTACCCATTGTAAGTTCGATTAGATATAGGTGATTGTTGATAGGCTTACAAAATTCAGCCCATTTTCTGCCCGTTAGGACTACATATTCCGCAGAGGATTATGCAAGGCTTTATATTAGGGAGATAGTACGACTGCATGGTGTCCCTGTATCTATTATCTTGGATAGAAGAGCTCAATTTACAGCTAACTTCTGGAGGTCCTTCAAAAAAGGTTTGGGGACTCAAGTAATTCTTAGTATAGCATTTCATCCCCAGAGAGACGGATAGGCTGAGCGTACTATTCAGACACTTGAAGACATGTTACGGGCTTGTGTGATAGACTTCAAGGGTAGCTGGGATGATCATCTGCTTCTTATTGAATTCACATATAATAATAGCTACCATTCCAGTATTCAGATGGATCCATACGAAGCTCTTTACGGACGAAAGTGTAGGTCGCCTATAGGGTGGTTCGATGTTGGGGAAACTACGATAGTAGGAACAGAATTGGTACAATAGGCAATCGAGAAAAGTAAGCTTATACAGGAAAGGCTAGTAGCAGCTCAAAGCCATCAGAAGTCTTATGCGGATAATCGACGGTGAGACTTGGAGTTTTAGGTTGACGACTGGGTATTCCTAAAGGTATCACCGATGAAAGGTGTTACGAGGTTCGGTAAGAAAGGAAAACTTATCCCTCGGTACATTGGACCATATAGGATCATACGCAAGGTAGGTCATGTAGCATATGAGTTAGACTTGCCTTCGGACTTGGAGTCTGTACATCCAGTCTTTCATGTGTTTATGCTCCGTAAATGTATCGAGGATCCTTCCAGAATCGTGTCAGTTGGTAACGTTCAAGTCACATAGCAGCTATCATATGAAGAAACTCCCATTGCTATATTAGACAGATAGGTTCGGAAATTGAGAACTAAAGACGTAGCTTCGGTAAAAGTACTCTGGAGAAACAACAATGTGGAAGAAATGGCTTGGGAGGCCGAGGAAGACATGAAGTCTAGATATCCCTACTTATTTCCTCCTCCAGAGAAGGGTTCGACTGAGACATCAAAACCTTAAGGTACGTGTATGGATTCTTGTGTTAGTTATTGTCATTGGTCGTGTGAGGCCATTGTCGTTACTGATGATTGTGGTCATATATGGCGTTGAATTATTGAGTTTCTACAGGAAGAGTTGGTAGTAGTATTGTTACAAAGGCGACTCTACCAGAGTTATATAGATCACGGGGAGTTAAACATTCGAGGACGAATGTTTCTAAGGGGGAAGGATGTTACATCTCGCGTTTTCATAAGTTAAAGTTTCGTCTTCAGTTAATAGACGTAGACGCGGGGATGAGATTATTTTGAGGTTAACGTATTTATGCTATTTATAATAAATGATAAGTAAGTTCCATGAAGGATAAAGGGTACACGAATTAAAGAAAATGAGTTTCGTTGAAGGTTGTCGATTTGGGATAAAATACGGTCCGAGCTATAATACCCGATATTTATGGACTAGTACCATAAATCCCCACCCCCACGTGGCAGCAAGCCACTTCTTAAAGATATGAATCTTAGTCATTATTTATTAGGTGGCAATATAAATACTTTCAAGACACTTCATTCTTATATTTTGTATACAATCACTACAATTAAAAGCGTTAGCCATTCTTACAATCAGAACATTAGCCATCCCTCCAAGTTTTTCAAACAAAATTTCTTAGTTACAAAACACTACCAAATACCTTACAATTAGGCGTTAGAAATTCCTCCAAAATTTTAAACAAAATTTCTTGCAACCAAACAATCCCAACGGGAATTATTAGCACCTTAGCAACGTAAAATTTTGCGGTTCTAAGGGAGTACGGTGCAACCCTTTACAAGAATATCATACGGATTTTTCCCTACTCCAGGTATGTTAAGGCTATCCCTTCTTTCCTTTTGGAGTGATCCAAATAATACAAATAAAATGAGCAAAATATGTAACTTTCATAAATGACTCTATTCATAGAAATACTAGGGGTGTCTATATTCTTGATTCCCCATGTGAATTATTATTATATCTTCTTATATTACAGGTGGATTTCTTTATTTCATGTTTCATCTATGTCTTTTATATACTGATTTTCATGCCTTACATACTCAGTACATTATTCGTACTGACGCCCTATTTCCCGGGGCCTGCGTTTCATACCCGCAGGTGCAGGTAGGCAAGTTGACGGTCCCCCTTCTTAGGATCCTTGATCAGCGAGAGTTGGCGTGCCCCACTTGATCCGGAGCTGCTTTTGATTTTGGTATGATATATTTGTATACATATATGGGTATGACATGGCTCAGTCCCCTCTTTGTACAGTTGTATTTCTATTAGAGGTCTGTAGACAGTTATGTATAGTCGGATAGTATGCGGCCTTGTCGGCTTCTAGTTTTGGGTATATAGTTGTCTATAACAGCCTTGCCGGCTCGTCCCACTGTATTCTGTGTGTATATGTATATATATCTTTTGGACAGGTTTCCTTCACGTATGTTATTCATGTTTATATCTTAAACGCATGCTTAAGGATGTTCGACATGTAGGATTTGGGCACCCATCGCGGCCTATCGGTTTAGGTCGTGACAAAGATCCATATCCAAGGAAGATCCATCCCTCAATGATATCAACTGCGCTCACCGGGGGTTTGCAGACTACGGAGGGGCTCCTACAGTCAAGCGCTATCATAAGCCAGATCTAGGCGTAGATCAATATAGCATATTCCAGCGTGCAGCCTGATACCATAACTGTCACTCATAATCAGGCTCTCGGTCTCACTCAGTCATCAATCTCTCCAGTCTCACTCACGGGATCACAATGTCATGAAACTAGCCCGACAATAATGATATGATGTATTAATAAATAACAACTGAGACTCGGATATGATATGAATGCATGAATATGACTGAGTACGAAACATCAATAAAATCAGTGAGATGACAGCAAGAAATGACCACTATGGGTCCCAACAATATGGCATAAAGCCTAAACATGATATCTAGCATGATTGACAACTCAATTACTTTATCACATGGTGAAAACATAGATATCAACAAAATAGGGCCACTATTCAGTGCCATGGGAACAACGGAGTCCCAATTCACATGGTGCACGCCCATACGCCCATAACCTAGCATGTGCGTCACCTCAATACCAATCACAAAACACTTATTACGGGGGTTCATACCCTCAGCACTAAGTTTAGAAGAGTTACTTACCTCGAACAAGCCAATTCCAACACCGAGCAAGCCAAGCGATGCTCCAAAATGCCATCCCGCGCGTTCCGACATCTGAACTGCTCGAAACTAACCAAAAATAACTCAAGTACATCAAACAATGCTAAAGGAACCAATCCTGATCGTAAGAGATCAAATCTTGAATCAAAAGCCCAAAACCTCCCAACATCCCAACTCGGGCCCGCACCTCGAAACCTGACAAAATTTACAAAATACAACAACCCATTCAATTACGAGTCCAACCATACTAGTTTCACTCAAATCCGACTCCAATTCGATGTTCAAAACTCAAATTCATATTATGAAACTTTAGGCCAAAACCCCCAATTTCCTCTATAAAATTCACAATCCAATTATCCAAAACGAAGGTAGATTCGTAATATAAGATCAAAAATGAGTAGAGAACACTTACCCCACTCCACAAGATGAAAATTTCTCAACGAATTGCCTCAATCCGAGCTTGGAAATGTTAAAATAAAGCCAAAATTGTGAACCCTTGTATTTATCATTCCGCCCAACACTTACGCACCTACGGCACATTAGCCGCTTTTGCGGCGTCGTTTTTGCGACAAAAAACATGCTTCTGCGGAGAAGCACTGGAGGTCTGCCTTCGCACCTACGGTAAAATACCTGGATTTGCGCACTCGCAGGTGCGCGCCCACTTGTCGCTTAAGCGCTTCCAATCCGCTTCTACGTTCAACTCACCGCATATGTGTCTTCACAGATGCGAAGCAATCTCCGCTTCTGCGGAACCCTGCTCCCAGCAATTTTTCTGCTTCTGCGACCCCTTCGTCGCTTCTGCGAGCCTCGCACCTGCGCAAACCAGCCGCAGGTGCGGTCACACCAGAACCGGCAATAGCAACATTGAAGAAAATGATCTGAAATCAATTTGAAACACGCCCGAGCCCATAGAGACCCCGCCCGAATATACAAACAAGTCCAATAACATAACACGGACCTACTTGAGGCCTCAAATCACGCGTAACAACATCAAAATGACGAATCGCACCTCAAATTGAAATCTATTTGAACTTTAAAATTCAATAACTCGAGCCGAAACATAGCAAATCAATCCGGAATGACTTCAAATTTTGCGCACAAGTCCCAAATAATATAACAAAGCTATTCTAATTCTCGAAATCACAATCTGAATCCGATATCAAAAAGTCCACTACCATACAAACTTTTCAAAATTTTAACTTTCATCATTTTCGAGCCAAATTCAACTACGAACCTCTGAATCACAATCCGGGCGCGCTCCTAAGTTTGAAATCACCTAATGGAGCTAATGGAACAATCAGAACTCTGTTTCGGGTTCAAATTCACAAAAAGTCAAACTTGATCTACTATTTCAAATTTAAAGCTTCTAGCTGAGAATCATTCTTTCAAATCAATTCTGAATAACCTGAAAACCACAACCGATGATTCATATAAGTCATATTACATCATACGGAGCTACTCATGCCCTCAAACAACCGAGCAAAGTTTAAATGCTTAAAACGACCGGTCGGGTCGTTACACCTATCAATGGCAAGTGTTTGAAGAAGTATTATCCTTGAAGTTGCAACGCTCCTTGATGCATGAGCCTTAACTGCATGTTCCTACATTCCTGGCCCGCATGAGTCTAAACTGTGTACGGCCCACCACCCAAAAAAAAAGGGTCCGCTAGGTTGAAAACCTCGAAAGAGGCGGACTAGGCAAAAGTTAGGACATAAAAATAAAAAAAAATAAAAAAAATTACCCATTATGAACGGTATGACTTGATGCTCTTTACCGAGATACATAGGCAGCTTAGAGTTTCATTCTAAGTTCAGTCGCATAAGTTCAAAAGATACATATTTCCCCAATTGTTGTCCGAGTAAAGTATGAAGGAATTTAAAATCAAGCTCAAACACCATTCTTTTGTTTAACTTTGGATCTCATTTGATTTAAAGAGGGCAACCCTCCATGGTAAATTGGTATCTACAATGGGACGATTTTAAGAGGATGCCAAGTATTTACGCTGAAATTCGGGGGTTCACTATGACTTCATGTTCGTCAAATCTTTAAGTTTGTCGATCTTCAAGTCGAAATATTGAAGCCTCCAAGTCTTCAAGTTGAAGTCTTCAAGTTGAGGTCCTCAAACTCGTCGGTCTTCAAGTGGAAGTATTTAAGTCCTCAAAGTCTTCAGGTTGAAGCGTCAAAGTCCGCCGAATCTTCAAGTCCATTAAATCTTCAAGTTTGTCGGTCTTCAAGTTGAAGTTTGCAAAGTCCGCCAAATCTTCAAAGTTCCAAGTGTTCACATCGACGTCGTCAAGTCCACGAAGTCTTCGATTTGAAGCTTTATAATTTTCCAATCTTAAGGTGGACATATGAGTCCTTTTGCACCTTAAGTTGGCCTCCTCGTGAGTTTGTCCTTAAAAAGAAACTATAACTTTCCAATTTTAATGTGGACATATAAGTCACCTTAAGTTGGCCTCTTCGTGGGTTTGTCCTTAAAAGGAAACTATTTTTTCCAATTTTAATATGGACATGTAAGTCTCTTGAGAGTAATCTATCTGATAGTCGGGGGCATATTGAGAGTAATATCTCCGATAGTCGAGCCACATTGAGAGCAATCTCTCCGATAGTCGGGGCACATTGAGAGTAATCTCTCCAATAGTCGGGGCGCATTGAGAGTAATCTCTCTGATAGTCAAGCCACATTGAGAGTTATCTCTCCGATAGTCGGTACACATTGAGAGTATTCTCTCGGATAGTCGGGGCACATTGAGAATAATCTCTCTGATAGTTGGGGCGCATTGAGAGGAATCTCTCCGATAGTCGAGCCATATTGAGAGTAATCTCTCTGATACATGGGTTATTTTGAGAGTTATCTCTCTGATAGTCGGGCCATATTGAGAGTAATCTCTCCGATAGTCGGGGCGCATTGGGAGTAATATCTCTGATAGTCGAGCCACATTGAGAGTAATCTCTCCGATAGTCGGGGCGCATTAAGAGTAATCTCTCCAATAGTCGGGGCATATTGAGAGTAATCTCTCCGATAGTCGGGGCGGCGCATTGAGAGTAATCTCTCCGATAGTCGAGCCACATTGAGAGTAATATCTCTGATAGTCGGGGCGCATTGAGAGTAATTTCTCTGATAATCATGGCACATTGAGAGTAATCTCTCCGATAGTCAAGCCACATTGAGAGTAATCTCTTTGATATTCAGGCAAGGATGAGTACTCATTCCCTCACACCCCCAAAATTATCTTTTTCATGCGTGGATCATCTCGTTAAACAAGAACACACCTTTCTTGTTTGACCTAAAAAAAATAAAAATAAAAAAGGAAAAAAAGCACAAGAAAATAAGAAAAATTACGCTTGCGTCAATGCTTCTGAGCAGTCAGAAGTAGAATGCAAACACTACTATTGATGTCCACTGAATGAAAGGCATGATCTATTTATAGGTGCAATAACGTGGCTATTAGAGGACTAATTACGGTGTGGGACTACTAATTATTAGAATTCAAGGACAATTGGGTATCCTAATCCAAATTGGAGAGGAAAGACGGCAGAAGTCTTCTATTTCCATTTGAGTTAGGGAAAGATGGTTGTAATTTAAAAAATTACGTAAGCCATGCAATGTCACATATTAAATGAGTTGGAATTGCTGGAAGTGTACATGGAAAGAGCTAACCAATTTTTGAGTTTTTAAAACTGGAAAAACATGACTTTGGGATTTACAATTCAATAGCTTCTATGCTTTGCGTGATTAAGTCACAGAACACTGAATTTGAAATTTAAAGTTCAATAATTATAATATTTCATATGATCAAATATACAGATACGGATACTTCAAGCCTAGTCTTCAAAAGGTTAAAAACTTTGACAAGTCTTGAAGTATGGGGCATTTGTAAGCATGTAAAACTTATTGGATTCAAATCCAGTAAATAATTTAGATTATATTTTAAATATATTAGTCCAAATAAATATTATGGCTAATATAATTGAATTAATTATATAAATCCGATATATATAGATTAAATAAATAAGTCTTAATCCATTTGGGCTAATGAGCCTACTTCATTAGGCCCAAGATGTCATCTTCCTAGAGGCCGAGTTTAGTGCCACGTGTCAAGTAATGTGGCACGCCAAGCCAAACGGAAGAGCCAATAGGATCGTGCCAAGTCAAATTAAATGGCCAATGAAATTGCGCCACGTGTGCAAGTAATATGTTCTGGCCAATCAAATGTGGCCTTGTCACACTTTAATTTGATTGGTCGGAAAGAATTTGTTCTTATCATAACTCTCCCCTCCCACAACTATAAATCTGTCTTCATAACTTAGAAAAGACATCAGAAGTTATAACAAGAAGCAAGAAAGAGCTCGTGGATCAAACGCTGCAAATTCCTCCACAAGTTTCAAGCTTCAAGCAATCAAGTTCAAGTTCAGCAAATCAAGATCAAGCTCAAGAACGAAGAACAAATCAAGTTAAAGCTCAAGAACGAAGAACAAATCAAGATTCAAGGAGTACGAGTTCAAATCAAAGTTCATGCTAGTTGAATTCAAGATCATTGTTCGTGACAACAAATATAGGTTCAAGCTCGAAGGCCATTGAATTTATTAACTATTGGAAAGACGAATCACAGGATCCATAGAGATTGTAACACTCAAATTACTCTAAATCAAATATTACGATTGTTGCAATATTTTTCAGTCTCGGTTATTTTCTTGACGCAAATTTATTGTCTACAAACATTTCGCTAATGGCATTCGTACTTTTAATATAGTACTAGCCTCTATGTATGTGCTTTGCACGAAAATCTTCAGTCAATTATTTACATAAAGGAGCAAAAAAATAAACTAAGGAAAATTATATACGAGAAATAAGTTTGTTTGAAGATATAGTCTTTTTTTAATAACTTTGAAGTATCTCCGGTCCATTATTTGCTTTTTAAAATAAATTTTATTTTCTATTATATTTTATAATTTCTAAACAAATCTTTTGAACCAAAAGAAGCAATTTTTGAAGGTATGGTCATAAGTCATTTAAACAATTCACCTCAATTTATACGATAAAAATTGAGTAATTACATATACGTATTATAACCTCTAGAGTTTTCATAGAGCAATTTAAATATAATAAGATTAAGATAAACTCAATCATAATAAATAACATCACATTATCAACAAAACTCAAAGACATTAATTAGAAAACAAAAGAATAAAAAAATAATACTCTATGTATAAAAGCCTATCAATATTTTTGCATCGATTCAAAAGAATAAAAAATTAAACACAGAACTTACACTTCATAGACAAATTAAAAAGCTATACTTTTGTCATATTAATATGTTTATGTGTTGTCTTTTGACAAATAATTATCTCTTCTAGAACTTTGTACGTAAAACTTACACAAAGCAACATACATCTATAGAAATATATATATATATATATATATATATATATATATATATATATATATATATATATATATATATATAGAGAGAGAGAGAGAGAGAGAGAGAGAGAGAGAGAGAGAGAGAGATTAAAGTTATATACAGTTAGTCGAACTTATAATTCAACATATGTTCTATGTGTTAAATAGCAAACTCTAGGTTCCATATACGTGTTTTGCACGTATATTTCCAATCAATTGTTATAAAACGTATTTTAAAAAATAAAATTTTAATTGCATGTATTCACCAAGTATATAGATAAAAAATAATTAAATAATTCTTGAATCTTCCAAGATGAATGATTAAATTAGATAATTGGTGTCCTTGTTCTAGATAAAAAATAATTAAATTAAATTAATGACTATTCCTACATATTAGGAAAATAAATTAAATTACTACTTTATCCAATATAAAATATATTTTAAAGGGTTATAAAATACGAACGACATTTCGTTAAGTGTTTTTGTATTTTTAATATAATATAGATAGATAGATAGATTATATCAGTTTTGGTTTATTTCAAAATATAGATTTATTTATAGGTAAAGCATATTTCAATTTAAAAAAAAATAAATACTCACCACAAATTAAGGAACCAGTATCTCTTTAGTAAATGTGGAAGAGAAATTAGGGATTGTGGTTTTTGTTTTATGATACAAAGAAAAGGTATCTGAATGAGAAAGAAGAGTGAAAAAAAAAACCGGAAAGAAGATTGTGACGAGTTTAGTACCAACTTCCAAAAGGTTTTGCTAAAACTTTGGAATTCAAAAGCGCACTTCTCTGAGATTGTGCTTGTTAACTGATTGAACTCTTAGTGTTTCAGGTTCTCTAAATTGGAGGAAATGGATGCAAATGAGATTGAGGAAGAAGAGTTTGGGTTCTCAAGAAACTATTTCCTCGCTAAAGAAGTGGGCTCTTCACGCAAAAAATCAGCTCGGAAGCTTTCTGAAATCGATCTTGTGGACGAAGAGGTCTGTGTTTGCCTTCTAATATATTATTAGTGCAGTAATTCATGCACTAAAGATATGGAGGCACTACTTGTATGGCATTCATGTTGATATCTATACGGATCATAAGAGCCTCCAGTATATCTTCAAGCAAAAGGAATTGAATTTATGTCAAAGGAGATGGTTGGAGCTACTTAAAGACTATGACGTTGATATTTTATACCATCCGGGGGAACGTAGTAGCTGACGCCCTCAGCCGTAGATCTATAGGTAGTTTGTCATATTTACAGCCAGAAAAGAGGAGAATAGCCCATGAGATTCATCAGCTAGCTAGTCTTGGAGTTCGGTTACTGGATTCAGGTGATATTGGAATTACTATTCAGAATACGACAACATCCTCTTTAGTAACTGAAGTAAAGGAACGCCAGTATGAGGATCATGTGTTAGTTCATTATAGGGATACCACCCCTCGGAAGGAGAAGACACCGTTTGAAATTACAGAAGATAGGGTCCTCAGATATCAAGGACGATTATGTGTCCCTAATGTCGCAAGGCTGTGTCGACAGGTTATGGGAGAAACTCACTATTCTTGTTATTCTATCCATCCAGGAGCAACAAAGATGTATCATGATATCAGGGAGGTATATTGGTGGGATGAAATGAAAAAGGATATAGCAGAGTTTGTTGCTCAATGCCCTAATTGTTAGCAGGTAAAGATTGAGCATAAAAAACCTGGTGGATTATTGCAGGCTATAGAGATTCTGACTTAGAAGTGAGAAGTAATCAATATGGTTTTCATCGTAGGCTTACCTCGTACCCATTGTAAGTTCGATTAGATATAGGTGATTGTTGATAGGCTTACAAAATTCAGCCCATTTTCTGCCCGTTAGGACTACATATTCCGCAGAGGATTATGCAAGGCTTTATATTAGGGAGATAGTACGACTGCATGGTGTCCCTGTATCTATTATCTTGGATAGAAGAGCTCAATTTACAGCTAACTTCTGGAGGTCCTTCAAAAAAGGTTTGGGGACTCAAGTAATTCTTAGTATAGCATTTCATCCCCAGAGAGACGGATAGGCTGAGCGTACTATTCAGACACTTGAAGACATGTTACGGGCTTGTGTGATAGACTTCAAGGGTAGCTGGGATGATCATCTGCTTCTTATTGAATTCACATATAATAATAGCTACCATTCCAGTATTCAGATGGATCCATACGAAGCTCTTTACGGACGAAAGTGTAGGTCGCCTATAGGGTGGTTCGATGTTGGGGAAACTACGATAGTAGGAACAGAATTGGTACAATAGGCAATCGAGAAAAGTAAGCTTATACAGGAAAGGCTAGTAGCAGCTCAAAGCCATCAGAAGTCTTATGCGGACAATCGACGGTGAGACTTGGAGTTTTAGGTTGACGACTGGGTATTCCTAAAGGTATCACCGATGAAAGGTGTTACGAGGTTCGGTAAGAAAGGAAAACTTATCCCTCGGTACATTGGACCATATAGGATCATACGCAAGGTAGGTCAGGTAGCATATGAGTTAGACTTGCCTTCGGACTTGGAGTCTGTACATCCAGTCTTTCATGTGTTTATGCTCCGTAAATGTATCGAGGATCCTTCCAGAATCGTGTCAGTTGGTAACGTTCAAGTCACATAGCAGCTATCATATGAAGAAACTCCCATTGCTATATTAGACAGATAGGTTCGGAAATTGAGAACTAAAGACGTAGCTTCGGTAAAAGTACTCTGGAGAAACAACAATGTGGAAGAAATGGCTTGGGAGGCCGAGGAAGACATGAAGTCTAGATATCCCTACTTATTTCCTCCTCCAGAGAAGGGTTCGACTGAGACATCAAAACCTTAAGGTACGTGTATGGATTCTTGTGTTAGTTATTGTCATTGGTCGTGTGAGGCCATTGTCGTTACTGATGATTGTGGTCATATATGGCGTTGAATTATTGAGTTTCTACAGGAAGAGTTGGTAGTAGTATTGTTACAAAGGCGACTCTACCAGAGTTATATAGATCACGGGGAGTTAAACATTCGAGGACGAATGTTTCTAAGGGGGAAGGATGTTACATCTCGCGTTTTCATAAGTTAAAGTTTCGTCTTCAGTTAATAGACGTAGACGCGGGGATGAGATTATTTTGAGGTTAACGTATTTATGCTATTTATAATAAATGATAAGTAAGTGCCATGAAGGATAAAGGGTACACGAATTAAAGAAAATGAGTTTCGTTGAAGATTGTCGATTTGGGATAAAATACGGTCCGAGCTATAATACCCGATATTTATGGACTAGTACCATAAATCCCCACCCCCACGTGGCAGCAAGCCACTTCTTAAAGATATGAATCTTAGTCATTATTTATTAGGTGGCAATATAAATACTTTCAAGACACTTCATTCTTATATTTTGTATACAATCACTACAATTAAAAGCGTTAGCCATTCTTACAATCAGAACATTAGCCATCCCTCCAAGTTTTTCAAACAAAATTTCTTAGTTACAAAACACTACCAAATACCTTACAATTAGGCGTTAGAAATTCCTCCAAAATTTTCAACAAAATTTCTTGCAACCAAACAATCCCAACGGGAATTATTAGCACCTTAGCAACGTAAAATTTTGCGGTTCTAAGGGAGTACGGTGCAACCCTTTACAAGAATATCATACGGATTTTTCCCTACTCCAGGTATGTTAAGGCTATCCCTTCTTTCCTTTTGGAGTGATCCAAATAATACAAATAAAATGAGCAAAATATGTAACTTTCATAAATGACTCTATTCATAGAAATACTAGGGGTGTCTTTATTCTTGATTCCCCATATGAATTATTATTATATCTTCTTATATTACAGGTGGATTTCTTTATTTCATGTTTCATCTATGTCTTTTATATACTGATTTTCATGCCTTACATACTCAGTACATTATTCGTACTGACGCCCTATTTCCCGGGGCCTGCGTTTCATACCCGCAGGTGCAGGTAGGCAAGTTGACGGTCCCCCTTCTTAGGATCCTTGATCAGCGAGAGTTGGCGTGCCCCACTTGATCCGGAGCTGCTTTTGATTTTGGTATGATATATTTGTATACATATATGGGTATGACATGGCTCAGTCCCCTCTTTGTACAGTTGTATTTCTATTAGAGGTCTGTAGACAGTTATGTATAGTCGGATAGTATGCGGCCTTGTCGGCTTCTAGTTTTGGGTATATAGTTGTCTATAACAGCCTTGCCGGCTCGTCCCACTGTATTCTGTGTGTATATGTATATATATCTTTTGGACAGGTTTCCTTCACGTATGTTATTCATGTTTATATCTTAAACGCATGCTTAAGGATGTTCGACATGTAGGATTTGGGCACCCATCGCGGCCTATCGGTTTAGGTCGTGACAAAGATCCATATCCAAGGAAGATCCATCCCTCAATGATATCAACTGCGCTCACCGGGGGTTTGCAGACTACGGAGGGGCTCCTACAGTCAAGCGCTATCATAAGCCAGATCTAGGCGTAGATCAATATAGCATATTCCAGCGTGCAGCCTGATACCATAACTGTCACTCATAATCAGGCTCTCAGTCTCACTCAGTCATCAATCTCTCCAGTCTCACTCACGGGATCACAATGTCATGAAACTAGCCCGACAATAATGATATGATGTATTAATAAATAACAACTGAGACTCAGATATGATATGAATGCATGAATATGACTGAGTACGAAACATCAATAAAATCAGTGAGATGACAGCAAGAAATGACCACTATGGGTCCCAACAATATGGCATAAAGCCTAAACATGATATCTAGCATGATTGACAACTCAATTACTTTATCACATGGTGAAAACATAGATATCAACAAAATAGGGCCACTATTCAGTGCCATGGAAACAACGGAGTCCCAATTCACATGGTGCACGCCCATACGCCCATAACCTAGCATGTGCGTCACCTCAATACCAATCACAAAACACTTATTACGGGGGTTCATACCCTCAGCACTAAGTTTAGAAGAGTTACTTACCTCGAACAAGCCAATTCCAACACCGAGCAAGCCAAGCGATGCTCCAAAATGCCATCCCGCGCGTTCCGACATCTGAACTGCTCGAAACTAACCAAAAATAACTCAAGTACATCAAACAATGCTAAAGGAACCAATCCTGATCGTAAGAGATCAAATCTTGAATCAAAAGCCCAAAACCTCCCAACATCCCAACTCAGGCCCGCACCTCGAAACCTGACAAAATTTACAAAATACAACAACCCATTCAATTACGAGTCCAACCATACTAGTTTCACTCAAATCCGACTCCAATTCGATGTTCAAAACTCAAATTCATATTATGAAACTTTAGGCCAAAACCCCCAATTTTCTCTATAAAATTCACAATCCAATTATCCAAAACGAAGGTAGATTCGTAATATAAGATCAAAAATGAGTAGAGAACACTTACCCCACTCCACAAGATGAAAATTTCTCAAAGAATCGCCTCAATCCGAGCTTGGAAATGTTAAAATAAAGCCAAAATTGTGAACCCTTGTATTTATCATTCCGCCCAACACTTACGCACCTACGGCACATTAGCCGCTTTTGCGGCGTCATTTTTGCGACAAAAAACATGCTTCTGCGGAGAAGCACTGGAGGTCTGCCTTTGCACCTACGGTAAAATACCTGGATTTGCGCACTCGCAGGTGCGCGCCCACTTGTCGCTTAAGCGCTTCCAATCCGCTTCTACGTTCAACTCACCGCATATGTGTCTTCACAGATGCGAAGCAATCTCCGCTTCTGCGGAACCCTGCTCCCAGCAATATTTCTGCTTCTGCGACCTCTTCGTCGCTTCTGCGAGCCTCGCACCTGCGCAAACCAGTCGCAGGTGCGGTCACACCAGAACCGGCAATAGCAACATTGAAGAAAATGATCTGAAATCAATTTGAAACACGCCCGAGCCCATAGAGACCCCGCCCGAATATACAAACAAGTCCAATAACATAACACGGACCTACTTGAGGCCTCAAATCACGCGTAACAACATCAAAATGACGAATCGCACCTCAAATCGAAATCTATTTGAACTTTAAAATTCAATAACTCGAGCCGAAACATAGCAAATCAATCCGGAATGACTTCAAATTTTGCGCACAAGTCCCAAATAATATAACAAAGCTATTCTAATTCTCGGAATCACAATCTGAATCCGATATCAAAAAGTCCACTACCATACAAACTTTTCAGAATTTTAACTTTCATCATTTTCGAGCCAAATTCAACTACGAACCTCTGAATCACAATCCGGGCGCGCTCCTAAGTTTGAAATTACCTAATGGAGCTAATGGAACAATCAGAACTCTGTTTCGGGTTCAAATTCACAAAAAGTCAAACTTGATCTACTCTTTCAAATTTAAAGCTTCTAGCTGAGAATCATTCTTTCAAATCAATTCTGAATAACCTGAAAACCACAACCGATGATTCATATAAGTCATATTACATCATACGGAGCTACTCATGCCCTCAAACAACCGAGCAAAGTTTAAATGCTTAAAACGACCGGTCGGGTCGTTACACCTATCAATGGCAAGTGTTTGAAGAAGTATTATCCTTGAAGTTGCAACGCTCCTTGATGCATGAGCCTTAACTGCATGTTCCTACATTCCTGGCCCGCATGAGTCTATACTGTGTACGGCCCACCACCCAAAAAAAAAGGGTCCGCTAGGTTGAAAACCTCGAAAGAGGCGGACTAGGCAAAAGTTAGGACATAAAAATAAAAAAAAATAAAAAAAATTACCCATTATGAACGGTATGACTTGATGCTCTTTACCGAGGTACATAGGCAGCTTAGAGTTTCATTCTAAGTTCAGTCGCATAAGTTCAAAAGATACATATTTCCCCAATTGTTGTCCGAGTAAAGTATGAAGGAATTTAAAATCAAGCTCAAACACCATTCTTTTGTTTAACTTTGGATCTCATTTGATTTAAAGAGGGCAACCCTCCATGGTAAATTGGTATCTACAATGGGACGATTTTAAGAGGATGCCAAGTATTTACGCTGAAATTCGGGGGTTCACTATGACTTCATGTTCGTCAAATCTTTAAGTTTGTCGATCTTCAAGTCGAAATATTGAAGCCTCCAAGTCTTCAAGTTGAAGTCTTCAAGTTGAGGTCCTCAAACTCGTCGGTCTTCAAGTGGAAGTATTTAAGTCCTCAAAGTCTTCAGGTTAAAGCGTCAAAGTCCGCCGAATCTTCAAGTCCATTAAATCTTCAAGTTTGTCGGTCTTCAAGTTGAAGTTTGCAAAGTCCGCCAAATCTTCAAAGTTCCAAGTGTTCACATCGACGTCGTCAAGTCCACGAAGTCTTCGATTTGAAGCTTTATAATTTTCCAATCTTAAGGTGGACATATGAGTCCTTTTGCACCTTAAGTTGGCCTCCTCGTGAGTTTGTCCTTAAAAAGAAACTATAACTTTCCAATTTTAATGTGGACATATAAGTCACCTTAAGTTGGCCTCTTCGTGGGTTTGTCCTTAAAAGGAAACTATTTTTTCCAATTTTAATATGGACATGTAAGTCTCTTGAGAGTAATCTATCTGATAGTCGGGGGCATATTGAGAGTAATATCTCCGATAGTCGAGCCACATTGAGAGCAATCTCTCCGATAGTCGGGGCACATTGAGAGTAATCTCTCCAATAGTCGGGGCGCATTGAGAGTAATCTCTCTGATAGTCAAGCCACATTGAGAGTTATCTCTCCGATAGTCGGTACACATTGAGAGTATTCTCTCGGATAGTCGGGGCACATTGAGAATAATCTCTCTGATAGTTGGGGCGCATTGAGAGGAATCTCTCCGATAGTCGAGCCATATTGAGAGTAATCTCTCTGATACATGGGTTATTTTGAGAGTTATCTCTCTGATAGTCGGGCCATATTGAGAGTAATCTCTCCGATAGTCGGGGCGCATTGAGAGTAATATCTCTGATAGTCGAGCCACATTGAGAGTAATCTCTCCGATAGTCGGGGCACATTAAGAGTAATCTCTCCAATAGTCGGGGCATATTGAGAGTACTCTCTCCGATAGTCGGGGCGGCGCATTGAGAGTAATCTCTCCGATAGTCGAGCCACATTGAGAGTAATATCTCTGATAGTCGGGGCGCATTGAGAGTAATTTCTCTGATAATCATGGCACATTGAGAGTAATCTCTCCGATAGTCAAGCCACATTGAGAGTAATCTCTTTGATATTCAGGCAAGGATGAGTACTCATTCCCTCACACCCCCAAAATTATCTTTTTCATGCGTGGATCATCTCGTTAAACAAGAACACACCTTTCTTGTTTGACCTAAAAAAAATAAAAATAAAAAAGGAAAAAAAGCACAAGAAAATAAGAAAAATTACGCTTGCGTCAATGCTTCTGAGCAGTCAGAAGTAGAATGCAAACACTACTATTGATGTCCACTGAATGAAAGGCATGATCTATTTATAGGTGCAATAACGTGGCTATTAGAGGACTAATTACGGTGTGGGACTACTAATTATTAGAATTCAAGGACAATTGGGTATCCTAATCCAAATTGGAGAGGAAAGACGGCAGAAGTCTTCTATTTCCATTTGAGTTAGGGAAAGATGGTTGTAATTTAAAAAATTACGTAAGCCATGCAATGTCACATATTAAATGAGTTGGAATTGCTGGAAGTGTACATGGAAAGAGCTAACCAATTTTTGAGTTTTTAAAACTGGAAAAACATGACTTTGGGATTTACAATTCAATAGCTTCTATGCTTTGCGTGATTAAGTCACAGAACACTGAATTTGAAATTTAAAGTTCAATAATTATAATATTTCATATGATCAAATATACAGATACGGATACTTCAAGCCTAGTCTTCAAAAGGTTAAAAACTTTGACAAGTCTTGAAGTATGGGGCATTTGTAAGCATGTAAAACTTATTGGATTCAAATCCAGTAAATAATTTAGATTATATTTTAAATATATTAGTCCAAATAAATATTATGGCTAATATAATTGAATTAATTATATAAATCCGATATATATAGATTAAATAAATAAGTCTTAATCCATTTGGGCTAATGAGCCTACTTCATTAGGCCCAAGATGTCATCTTCCTAGAGGCCGAGTTTAGTGCCACGTGTCAAGTAATGTGGCACGCCAAGCCAAACGGAAGAGCCAATAGGATCGTGCCAAGTCAAATTAAATGGCCAATGAAATTGCGCCACGTGTGCAAGTAATATGTTCTGGCCAATCAAATGTGGCCTTGTCACACTTTAATTTGATTGGTCGGAAAGAATTTGTTCTTATCATAACTCTCCCCTCCCACAACTATAAATCTGTCTTCATAACTTAGAAAAGACATCAGAAGTTATAACAAGAAGCAAGAAAGAGCTCGTGGATCAAACGCTGCAAATTCCTCCACAAGTTTCAAGCTTCAAGCAATCAAGTTCAAGTTCAGCAAATCAAGATCAAGCTCAAGAACGAAGAACAAATCAAGTTAAAGCTCAAGAACGAAGAACAAATCAAGATTCAAGGAGTACGAGTTCAAATCAAAGTTCATGCTAGTTGAATTCAAGATCATTGTTCGTGACAACAAATATAGGTTCAAGCTCGAAGGCCATTGAATTTATTAACTATTGGAAAGACGAATCACAGGATCCATAGAGATTGTAACACTCAAATTACTCTAAATCAAATATTACGATTGTTGCAATATTTTTCAGTCTCGGTTATTTTCTTGACGCAAATTTATTGTCTACAAACATTTCGCTAATGGCATTCGTACTTTTAATATAGTACTAGCCTCTATGTATGTGCTTTGCACGAAAATCTTCAGTCAATTATTTACATAAAGGAGCAAAAAAATAAACTAAGGAAAATTATATACGAGAAATAAGTTTGTTTGAAGATATAGTCTTTTTTTAATAACTTTGAAGTATCTCCGGTCCATTATTTGCTTTTTAAAATAAATTTTATTTTCTATTATATTTTATAATTTCTAAACAAATCTTTTGAACCAAAAGAAGCAATTTTTGAAGGTATGGTCATAAGTCATTTAAACAATTCACCTCAATTTATACGATAAAAATTGAGTAATTACATATACGTATTATAACCTCTAGAGTTTTCATAGAGCAATTTAAATATAATAAGATTAAGATAAACTCAATCATAATAAATAACATCACATTATCAACAAAACTCAAAGACATTAATTAGAAAACAAAAGAATAAAAAAATAATACTCTATGTATAAAAGCCTATCAATATTTTTGCATCGATTCAAAAGAATAAAAAATTAAACACAGAACTTACACTTCATAGACAAATTAAAAAGCTATACTTTTGTCATATTAATATGTTTATGTGTTGTCTTTTGACAAATAATTATCTCTTCTAGAACTTTGTACGTAAAACTTACACAAAGCAACATACATCTATAGATATATATATATAGAGAGAGAGAGAGAGAGAGAGTCATGTAAGTTTAAAGTTATATACAGTTAGTCGAACTTATAATTCAACAAATGTTCTATGTGTTAAATAGCAAACTCTAGGTTCCATATACGTATTTTGCACGTATATTTCCAATCAATTGTTATAAAACGTATTTTAAAAAATAAAATTTTAATTGCATGTATTCACCAAGTATATAGATAAAAAATAATTAAATAATTCTTGAATCTTCCAAGATGAATGATTAAATTAGATAATTGGTGTCCTTGTTCTAGATAAAAAATAATTAAATATTTTTTAAGAGGAATGTCTTAGCTGTAATAGGAAAAGGTGTAGAGGCGAGCATGATGTATCTGATAGGCTACGAATCCTAGGACAGATGCAATGGTCATTAACTCTATTTTGTCACGTTATTTTCTTCTAAAATAAGCTACATGCTATCCTACAATAAGCTACATGCTAATCAATGCAAATTTGAAAGAAAACAAAAGAGGAAAAAAAACAAAGGAAAAGAATTTAGGGAGAAAACCTTAGTGTGGTGTAAGTCTTAAATATTAGACATAGGCCTACGAAATATACCAAAAATAGGAGAATCGGAGTGGTAAATTTATACTTGATTTCAGAGTTCCAAGTCTTGTAGTTTAATTCGAAAATGAATTCCATCATTGGGTAATTTATAATTATATCCTTAAATTATACAAATATTAGGGCATAAAAGTCAATCAATATTTTGAGAATATTTTAGTCGTTCAACATTTAGCATAAATTATTCATGCTTTATAATAACATAGATATAGATATAGATAGATAAGAGAAGTGATGTCCGATTGAAATTCTTTTTCACCATCTCCAACAAGATAATGCCTTCTCCAACCATAATTCATATATCCTTTATGATTTTACCTTTTCCTTAAGATCGTTAGTCATGTACATTAGGAATGTAAAAACCCTGAACAAATTAGTTTGAAGAGTCATAACCTTATTTATAGGCTGTTTGGCAAGCTAGACAAATGAGCTTATTTTGAGAAGTGGTTTTTCAAAAGTGCTTTTGAAAATAGTACTTTTAGAGAGAATTAGTTTGTGTTTGGCTAATCACTTTGAAAATCACTTTTGAGCAATAATTTGTGTTTGGCCAAGCTTTTCAGAAAGTACTTTTAAGTATCAAATTACGAATAAGGACGTGAAGAGATTTACTTAATAGTTAATATTATATGTAAATAAATAATGTTAAAAATGTGCTATTACATGCAATAATTAAATCTTTTCATTTTATTTAAGTAAATTATGAAATTAAAATTTAAAAGTACTTAATTCTTTCATATAAGTTAAATATATTAAAAATCATTCAATAAATATAAAAGCATCCACCCCTAAAGTCACTATATATTATAAAGTTATACTAAAAATAATAAAAAATATTTATACATTATTATCCTAAGTATTAGGTTTAACGGTTATTTTGATATATATTATATTTTGTTAAGAGTATTTTTGGTAAGAAAAAAAGTTAAAACTACTTTTACTTCTTCCCAAAAGCACCACCCTCTCTTCCCAAGAAAAAGTTTGGCCAAACATCTCAAGTTAGGGAGAAAAAATGTTTTTGAGAATGAATAAAAAAACATATTTGGCCTCTTAAGAAGTTTGGCCAAAAATATATTATTTTATTGTGTAATTTCTCTTCTTTTTCCTCTCTCCAAGTTTAGTCGATTCTTACATGAAAAATACTTATTTTCAAAATTTAAGTAAACCAAGCAAATGGCTATTTTGAAACTGTAATCTGAAGCTCTGAAACAATCTTTTCTTAAAAATTGACTTACCTTTTTGTTATGAATGAAAATGAAGGAAATATTCTATGAGGTATGCTATGAACTTAGATTATTTTCTTCTCTTTAGTTTCTTAAGAGGATAGATTTGGAACCTCCCTCCTTTCTTCTTTTTTTTTTCTTCCCTTGGAAGATTTGGTTACTTGTTTGAAGTATTTGCAATTGTTTGAATATGAACTCTTATAATTGTATATGTGATTCCCATTATCGATTTCAATACAATATGGGTTCACTACATTGGTGCTTTCGTTGCTCGTACCCCATGCCTCTAGACTCTTATGCCATGATGTATACTTCCATCGACACCATACGTGATTTAGTGAAAGAGATACAAGATAATAGCTCTCTTCTATTTGCTATATGCAGTCAGTGCTGCACGAAATGCAATTAAACTCTATAGAATTCGTTGATGCTCCAGAAATTTCAGATGCTACAGTTATCACCTATGTACTTGACTTAGTTTTGGGCAATACAAACACCAAGGCGGCCAATATTGGGAAATCACATCTCGATTCGCAACTCCTTGTTCTTGTTGTTGGAGATACAATACCCAAAACAATGACGATGTGTCTTGTGCTTATATTTCCATAGCGCAGCTTGAATCTTCATATTTATCATTCTCAATTAAGGGACTGAGTCTTCCACTTAAAGGCTACGAACATGAGCTTGACATGGGATTTGGCTGCAAGGTGTTCGATATATTGCCGAATAGGGAGATTTTTGCAAATTTTTGTGGTCCTAATAGAGCTATTAGTTCGTTTCCATATGATTTTGGCTTGCACGACTATGAGTGGGTGGATACTGGGCATGTGAGGGCCTTGGATGATGCAAAAACAGAGGAGATCATTGTGGAAGATACAACGGACAGTGCTGCGATAGTATGTATCAGCGACAGTCATTTTGATTTGATTGTCGGAAACTCACGCTTGTTGGACAATTCTGAGGTATCTTCTAAGATATACGAAAATTCCATAGCAGATTCATTACTGGGATATTCTGCAATTCCTGGACACCAGGTGTTCAACACAATGTCCGATAGACACGGCTACTCCAAGTCTTGGAAAGTTGTTTGTGTTGCGCATGGCATTGATTACTCTGACCGATACAATGGTAATTCTGCATTCCAGCTTGAGAAAATCACTGTCTATTACAGCGACATTTGGGGTGTTGCTGAGGTATAAGGTGAACTAATGGAAATTGTTCACTACCTACGTGACCTCAAGTGTTGCTCGTCTTAGTGGTCCGTTTGCAAATACAATATTGTTTACTTGTTTCCTTGGAACTGTTAACATTATATTAGCTAGAACAATAGTTGTAAGTGTGACTACGCGTATGCTACTTTATTTTCCATTTGATCTTGGTTCAGATGATGGACACTCATGTGGCGTTGCCAAAATGTTCGATAATGGTTTTCAATCGGATCTCCCATTAATTGGATGCCCGACGGGTGAAAGTAAATTGATTAGTTGGTTCTACATTGTAAAGAGCTTGGCAGCTGGTGAGTGGTTTACAGTTAGAGTTCCTACTTGTGGACTCATTCATATTGCTTCTCAAGTGCCCCAGATATGTTGACATCAAAACTTCGATCTACTTACAGTCAAATGTGTCAAGAGGACATGCACATGGTGCGAAGGTTGGTTGCGACACACTTGGCGAAGTTTGCTGCTACTGTTGCACCTGCTTACCTCAAGATTGACATCATGTCAATGTTTGATTATCTTACACATGATGCTAAGATTCATGTACGTGTATTAGCCCTTAACATTCAATTCACCAGGCTACTATTAGCACTTAGAGCGAAACATTATTCTGGAATTTATGAGAAGACTTTGGCTCACTGAAAGACCAACTGGAAGCTATCACACCAGCGCTTGAAAAAGTTTCAGATGCTCTTATTTCCATTAAGAATCATGAGTTCTTGGAGTATTAAAAGATGTTCCTAGAATTGATTGTGCAAAGTAAAGCTGTTGGACATACTGGTAGCTTGATTGGCTGCAGTGTAAATGACCTCGTAGTAGCTTTATCAACACATCAAATTCAAGTTGGAAACGACAAGCAACAAAAGAGGGTGGAACCCTCTGTGGAGGTTAGCGAAGAAGACTGTGTGGACAAGGTTATTGTGATTCCTGAGAATGGACAACAATATACATGTAATCTTTTGGTTGGTGCTGGTGGCATATGGCCTGAGGTGTCCGAAATGCATGCACGTATATGCTACAAAGATGGAAGTCTTTTCCAAACTGATTTACATAGTGAACCCGGTACCTGGATTACAAATAACGGAGGCTTGAGTGACACTGAATTCGCAGACACTTGACAACGATTCGAGTATAAGTGTCACACTGAGATCTTGTCCTTTGCGGATAAAGACCAACTAGAACCTTATGCTACTTGGATACATTCTAAGGTTCTATCTGTTGATGGGCTTCGACAAGATGAAGTCGATCTTGCGGTGTCTGTCATGAAGGTTGAAAAACCACTTTCAGATTTATATGTTGATTTTGGTGGACGACGCATAGATTCGGGAGATTAATGAAGTCGTCGAGTGTCCTTTGACTCACACAAAGCTATCTGAAGGCATTGGTATCTAACTTCCTACATAAACTGTTCTCTGTGGAGAGTCTGAAGTTAGCAAAACAATGTTTGCAAAGGCAATTGCTCAACCCTGCAAATTAGCGCACCTTCTTGCTATAACGGCTGTTATGGATGTTGATGCATTGTTGTCCTTTATTTCTAATTTGAAGCTATTGGAAGCAAGTGCTCGAAAAGCTATCATTGGCATATGGGAAACTACTGATATAATTAAGATAAGTGAAGAGGAGAATTACCTTTTGGCACAAGGAGAAGATTCATATTATTATGGTCACGACATAAATCGATGGGCCATGACGAGTGCTAGAGTCCTACCTGTCGAACACCCCTAAGCATACGTCTAAGATATAAACATGAAATGGGGGTAGGTCATGCATAACATCTGTCAATAAACTGCTAAATCATGTGAATAACATATGTGAAGAACACATGCCCGAAATATATATATGCGAAATACGGTAGGGTGAACCGAGAAGGCTGCTATGGACAACAATATATCAAAACAAAACCGACAAGACGGCATATTATCCAACTATACATGATTGTCTACAGACCTCTAATATAGTGTACAACCGTGTAAAGGACGGGACTGGCCCTGTCGTACCCATATATGTATACAAAAATATCATACCAAACCCAATAGCAGCTCCGGATCAAATAGAGTACACCAACTCTCGCTGAGCAAGGATCCTACGAAGAGGGACCGTCACCCTATCTACCTGCACCTACGAGCATGAAATGCAGCCCCCCAGGAAATAGGGACGTCAATACGAATAATGTACTGAGTATGTAAGACATAAAAATCAGTATATATAAAATACATGAAAGAACCATGGAGTAAATGACTCAACCTGTAAGTCTGAATAGCTATGTGAATCATAAAACATTTATAATGTCATGCATATGCGTATAAATGTCATATCATGCATAGGTATATGCTTACATAATATCATAAAGCCTCTGAGGGCATCCTATCATATAATCTCGGTCTCAGTTGATGAAATCATCAAGGTGTACCAATTGATTAGGTGGTGGTGCGTATATAATGACGTAACCTTTTCCCATACCCCATATATATATAATATACGCGTATATAACGCCATCTGGTCATGGGTCAATGTACATGTATAAATAAATACAATGCATAAGAAGTAAGTCAATAAGATCTCGCGGGATGTCATAAGATCAATATGCCTTCGGTTAATATCACGAAATAAACTTTATCACTTATGTATTTTCTCAGACCCATAAACAGATGATATAATAATAGGGCATATGGGGAATCAAGAACATAGTCAATCCTAGTACTTCTAAGAATAGAGTAATCTGTGAAAGTTACGTGTTAGCTCGTTTCATTGTATCATATGGATCATGCCAAAAGGAAAGAAGGGATAGCGCTAACATACCTTATAGAAATCTGTGCAATAACAATGCTAGACTCAACTCAATGCACCTTAATCTACAACAACGACAGTGAAGCTATTGTCAAGCTTGCTTATTTATATAACGAAAGTAACTTAATCTGTAATAAAACGGGCAACATTTTCCCTGATTTTACTGTTTCCTCAAGCCTAATATAGGCGAGAAAACAACACAATACAATCAGCAACAAAAGTACAACCTAACTACAATCTTGGGCCTTTAATACAATAAAACCTTAAATATACCATAACACACACAATCAACAAGTTACCAATTAGCCTGAGATTGCAACGATGAGTGACCAACCCAATATACTACCACATGTGGCATTTCTCCAAGATTTTTATCCTTCCAAACTACATAAATCAGCAACACAAGAGGTCAACACGTGTGGACTACAAAATAATCCCTACAAGTGGAATAAATCGAACTCACAGCTTCTGATCACCGTCCCGTGAATCCTAACTATTAGGAAACGAATTTATCAAACCTTCCTTGAGATTTAAAAGCTTAAATACAACAAGTAGGCATTTTCTTAACTATGAAATACCTTCCAAAATTCAATCTACAAAGAAAAATAGAGGCGGTATAATGATACTTACGTCGTAGGGATCGTTCTAATGTTATCGCTTCTTGATTTCGTACCTAAGATATTAATCCCTTTTGAAACCCTTTTAGAAAGCTTAAGGGTAAGTTTATAGGTCTTATTTTGTCATGGTCTCTGAAAAATAAAGAAATAGACGACATAAGACACATATATATCCACTTTTGAAAAGTCAAAGAGGTGTTAGCTTGGCACCCTAGCATTGACCCTTCTTCAGACGCTTATATCTTTTTATGTGGATGTCGTATGAATGAACGGTTATCAGTGTTGGAAACTAAATTCAAAGACCTTTAATTTGGTATATAATATGTCCCCAAAAGACCTCATATAACAAACAAATTGTATTGCTCAAAAAGCTTTTTTACAAGGTAAATCCTTACTCGTTTTTTTCGCAACTTAAATTCAATTTTTCCCAAACTTTATATTTTATATCCAAACATCATATATAGTCATATTATGATTTTAGACTCATTTAAATCATGATTAACAAGTCTCATATTCATTATACGTCATATTGGGATGCACATGATGTAACAATTTTCCCCCTTAGAAACATTCGTCCTTGAATGTTAAACTCCTAGAGATCTATAGAAATTTTGGCAGGATCTCATATATAGCGGTATTACTACCAACTTGTTACGCAGCAAACCCAACAATACAAAGCCACACGGGGCCACAATTTTCAATAACACCAATGGCCTCATACGACCAATGACAGTAACTAACATAAGAATCCAGTATCATATACGCACCTAAAGGTTGTGATGTCTCATTCGGATCCTCCTCCGGAAGAGAAAACAAGTGAGGATACCTATACTTCATGTTTTATTCAGCTTCCCAAGTCATCTCCTCCGCATTCTTGTTTCTTCAAAGTACTTTAACCGAAGCTCAGTCCTTAGTTCTCAATCTCCGAACTTGTCTATCTAGTATCGCAATGGGAGCTTCCTCATATGATAACTGCTATGTGACATGAACATCGTCAACTGGAACGACTCTAGATGGATCTCTGATACATTTACGGAGCATAGACACATGAAAGACTGGATGTACATACTCTAAATTGGAAGGCAAGTCTAACTCATATGCTACCTGGCCTACTCTGTGTATAATCTTATAAGGTCTAATGTGCCGAGGGCTAAGCTTTCCTTTCTTGCCGAATCTCATATCGCTTTTCATCGGTGATACCTTTAGGAATACCCAGTCGTCTACCTGAAACTCCAAGCCTCGTCGTCGATTATCTGCATAGGGCTTCTAACGACTCTGAGCTGCTAATAGCCTTTCCTGTATAAGCTTAATCTTCTCAACTTCCTGCTGTACCAACTCTGGTCCTACTAACTTAGTTTCTCCAACATCGAACCATCTGATAGGTGAACTACACGTTCATCTGTAAAGAGCTTCATATGGAGCCATATGAGTGCTAGAATGATAGTTATTATTATATGTGAATTCAATAAGCGGAAGATGATCATCCTACCTAACCTTGAAGTCTATCACACAAGCCCGTAGCATATCCTCCAGTGTCTGAATAGTACGCTCAGTCTGACCGTCCGTCTGGATGAAATGATGTACTAAGACTTATTTGAGTCCCCAATCCTTTTTGGAAGGACCTCTAGAAATTAGCTGTAAATTGAGCACCTCTATCAGATATAATAGATATAGGGACACCATGAAGTCGTACTATCTCCTTAATGTAAAACCTTGCATAATCCTCGGCTGAATAAGTAGTCCTGACATGTCAAAAATAGGTTGATTTTGTAAGTCTATCAGCAATGACCCATATAGAATCGAACTTACGCTGGGTACGAGGTAAGCCTATGATGAAATCCATATTAATTACTTCCCATTTCCAAGTCGGAATCTCTATAGCCTACAATAATCCACCGGATTTCTGGTGCTCAGTCTTAACCTGCTGACAATTAGGGCACTGAGTAACAAACTTATTATATCCTTTTTTATTTCGTCCCACTAATATATTTCACTGGTATCTGATACATCCTCATCGCTCTTGGATGAACAAAATAACGAGAATAGTGAGTTTGTCCCATAACCTGACGACGCAGCCCTGCCACATTAGGAACACATAATCGACCTTGAAATTTGAGAACTCCATCTCGTGTAATCTCAAATGGTGTCTTCTCCTTTTGAGGGGTTGTATATCTGTAATGAGCTAGCACAGGATCCTCATATTGGTGTTCCGTCACTTCAGTTACTAAAGAGGGTGTTGTCGTATCTTGAATAGTAACTCTAGTATCACCTGAATCTAGTAATTGAACTCCATGACTAGCTAGTTGGTGAATCTCATGGGCTATTTTACTCTTCTATGGCTATAAATATGATAGACTACCCATAGATCTACGACTGAGGGCGTCGGCTACTACATTCGCCTTCCCTGGATGGTATAAAATATCAACATCATAGTCTTTTAGTAGCTCCAACCATCGCCTCTGACGTAAATTCAATTCATTTTGCTTGAATATATACTAAAGGCTCCTATGATCCGTATAGATATCAACATGAATGCCATACAAATAGTGCCTACACATCTTTAGTGCATGAATAACCGCGGCTAACTCTAAATCGTAGGTCGGGTAATTCTTCTCGTGCTTTCTTAGTTGTCTAGAAGCATAAGCTACAACCTTACCATGCTGCATCAGTACACAACCCAATCCAACCCTCGAAGCATCACAATAGATAGCATACCCATAGGTCCCCTATGGGAGTGTCAGAACCGGTGCTAAAGTCAATATGTCCTTTAATGCCTGTAAACTCCGCTCACAAGCATCAGTCCACTGAAACTCAGTTGCCTTCTGAGTCAACTTTGTCAATGGTGCTGAAAGAGAAGAAAAGCCCTTTTACAAATCTACTGTAATAACCTGCCAAAACCAATGAAGCTACGAGCCTCCGTAGGTATTGTGGGTATAGGCCAAGTCTTTACTGCCTCAATCTTCTGTGTATTAACCCGGATACCCTCGCCTGAAATAATATGTCCAAGGAAAGCTACAGAATTCAACTAGAATTCACATTTAGAAAATTTTGCGTACAACTTCCTTTCTTGTAGAACTTTGAGCAGTGTGCGCAAATGATATACATGCTCAGCCTCTGAACGAGAATAAATCAAAATATCATCTATAAGTACAATCACGAACAGATCTAGAAAGGGTTTGAACACACGATTCATCAAATCCATGAATACTGCTAGGGATTGGTCAAACCAAACGACATAACATGAAACTCAAAGTGCCAGTATCTGGTCCTAAATGTTTTCTTCAGGATATCTTTCTCTCTAACCCTTACCTAATAGTACCCAGACCTCAAGTCTATCTTCGAGAAATACCTAGAACCCTACAACTGATCAAATAAATTATCAATCCTCGGTAGCAGGTACTTATTCTTGATCGTCGTCTTATTAACCTGCCTGTAATCAATAGACATCTGCAAGGAACCATATTTATTTCTCACAAATAACACAAGTACTCCCCACGGTGATATATAGTGTCTGATAAAGCCTTTTTCAAGCAAATTCCTCAGTTGTTCTTTCAACTTTCTCAGCACTGCAGGTGCCATTCTATAAGGAGGAATAGGTATTGGTTGAGCGTCTAATCATATGTCAATAGCAAATTCAATCCACCGCTCTGGAGGAAGGCCCTGAAGCTCAAAGGGAAAAACATCAGGAAACTCATTAACCACCGAGATAGACTGAAGAGTCGGTGACTCTGCTTTCACATCCTATACCCGAACTAAATGATAAATATAACCCTTTCTGATCATATTCCTTGCCTTGAGATGGGAAATAAACCTACCTCTCGGTGATACAATATTACCTTTCCACTCTAGAACTGACTCCCCTGGAAATTCGAATCGAACCATCTTTGATCTGCAATCAACATTAGCATAACAATAAGCCAACCAATCCATACCCATTATAACATCAAATTCTACCATATCTAACTCAATTAGGTCTGCTACTGTAGAACGACTATGAACTACAACTATACAATCTCTATATACCCGTATAGCTATCACTAGATCCCCAACAGGTGTAGATACCTAAGAATGTCTAATCAACTTAGGTTTTATCCCAAACTTACCATCAACCAACGGAGTGACGTACGATAAGGTGGAACTTAGATTAATCAATGCATATACATCATATGAGGATACTGATAATATACCTGTAACAACATCAGGTGACAACTCCTAATCTTATCGACCCGCTAAGGCATAAATGCAGTTCCGAGGACCGCTCGAGCTAAATGCTCCACTTATGCCTCTACCACGACCAGCTGGTGCCTGTGAACCTTGCCCAGGGAGGCGTACTGATGATGACGAACCTGCTACAGATCCCACTGGTTGAACTATACCGGCACCACCTATCGTCGAAAAATCTATCATAACATGGCCTGGATAAGCACAAGTATAACAAACACCTAGCCCTACAAGGCACTGCCCGACATGGTGCTTACCACACTAAGCACATCGTGGTAAGGGGCGGCCTCGTCTGACTTGACTCACCCCTATACTGAAAACTAGAGGCCCTGGAACTCTGAATAGGCCCTGAATATGTGGAGCGATCAAACCTCCTACCAGCAAACTGAGGGGGTGCACTAGCCGATGGCTGGGCTAGACACCTCAAGTATTGTTGCCTCTGACCACCTCGAAACTCACCAGAAGGACCTGAAGATCTCGCTCTCTTACTCTTGCCCCTATCATGCTCACGACCGGCCCTCTGCTTCTGCTTATGCTCCTCTACACCCTGAGCGTATGCCTGAATACGAGAAATATCAATGCATGGCTGAAGTGAGACCGACATACATTCATTAAGCAGGTGCGGCTCCAACCCCATCACGAACCGGTGAACCCGATCCTCCATCTTAGATACAATATTGGGAGCATACCTAGCCAAAGAATTAAACTAAATGTTATACTCCCGAACACTCATATTACCTTGCCGAAGGGTCAATAACCTATCAACTCTGGCCCGTCTAAGCTCTAGTGGAAAATAATGACGAAGAAAGGCCTCAGTAAACTACTTCCATACTGCTGGAAAGGCATCCTCACCTCTGGACAATTCTCAAGACTCGTACCAATTAACTGCAAAATCCCCAAGTCTATAGGAAGCTAGCTCAACTGACTCAGTCGTTGTGGCCTTCATTACCCTCAAAGTCCTCTACATCCTATCGATAAATACCCGAGAGTCCTCGTTTGGATCAGCTCTAGTGAATACCGGAGGGTCCAAACTAATAAAATCATGAACCCTCGCACTTATGGCCCTATTTGCATTACCAATACCTACCTCCTGGCGCAAAGCCTGTGCAGCCACTAATCGAGTCAATAGCTGAATAACATATATCATCTCCTGACCCGGTGCATCTGGATGAGGAACTGGGGGTACTGTGGCGAGCGCTGGAGCTAGTGCCCCTCGTATCTGCTCTGGAGAGGGTAGGGTATGTGAAGTCTGAGATGGAGTCTCACTCTGAGACTCTCCCCGAGCCCTAGTAACTCGTGGCGCTTGACTCGTAGTCTCATCAACCACAAACTTGCCCTTCTAGGCGGTTGTAGCCTTCTTAGGCATCGCTGAAAACATAACATATTGTTAGGAAAATGAATCATTATATCGCACGATCTAATATGAGAAAGGAAGATAACATCCTATATGTCCTACAACATCCTGTTTATAAGTGTGGTGCACCACACACTCATAAACAACACTCTATACCACGATGTCATGACCAAAACCGATGGGCCATGAGGAGTGCCCGAGTTCTACCTGTCGAGTACCGCTAAGCATACGTCTAAGATATAAACATGAAATAGGGGTAGGTCATATATAATATCTGTCAATAAACTGCAAAATCATGTGAATAACATACATCACACACACACACACACACACACACACACACACACACACACACACACACACACACACACACACACACACATATATATATATATATATATATATATATATATATATATATATATATATATATATATATAAGCCGACAAGGCTGCTATGGACAACTATATATCAAAATAGAAGCCGACAAATCACAAACTATCTAACTATACATGACTGTCTATAGACCTTTATTTATAGTGTACAACTGTATAAAGGACGGGACTGGGCCCCGTCATACCCATATATGTATACAAAATTATCGTACCAAAATCCAATAGCAACTCTAGATCAAATGGAGCACACCAACTCTCGTCGAGCAATGATCCTAAGAAGAGGGACCGTCAGCCTGTCTACCTGCACCTGCGGGCATGAAACGCAAGCCCCCAGGCAATAGGGTCGTCAGTACGAATATTGTACCGAGTATGTAAGGCATAAAAATCAGTATATAAAAGACATGAAAGAACCATGAAGTAAATGACTTAACCTGTAAGTCTGAATAGCTCTGTGTATCATGAAACATTTATAATGTCATACATATGCATATAAATGTCATATCATGCATAAGTATATGCGTACATAATATCATCAAGCCTCTAAGGGCATCCCACCATATCATCTCGGCCTTAGTGGGCGAAATCATCAACATATACTAACTAATCCAGTGGTGGTGCGTATGTAATGCCGTAACCTTTTCCCATACCCCATATATATATATAATATACGCGTATATAACGCCATATGGTCATGGGTCAATGTACATGTATAAATGAATGCAATACATACGAAGTAAGTCAATAAGCTCTCTCAGGATGTCATAAGATCAATATGCCTTGAGTTAATATCACGAAATAAACTTTATCACTTATGTATTTTCTGAGATCCATGAATAGACGATATAATAATAGGACATGTGGGGAATCAAGAACAAAGTCAACCATAGTACTTCTAATAATAAAGTCATTTGTGAAAGTTGCGTGTTTGCTCGTTTCATTGTATCATGCCAAAAGGAACGAAGGGATAACCTGAACATACCTTATGAAAATCTGTCTAATAACAATGCTAAACTCAGCTCACTGCACCTCAATTTACAACAACGACAGTGAAGCTATTGTCAAGCTACGAATGACTTTCTCATTTATATAACGGAAATAACTTAATCTGTAACAAAACGGGCAGCATTTCCCCTGATTTTACTGATTCCTCAAGCCTACTACAGGCGAGACAATAACAAAATACAATAAGCAACTCAAAAACAACCTAACTACAATCTGAGGTCTTTAATACAATAAAATCCCAAATATACCATAACATACCCAATCAACAAGTTATCAATTAGCCTGAAGTTGCAACGACGAGCGACTAGCTTACTATCCTACCACATGTGGCATTTCTCTATGCAATTTATCTTTTTAAATTCCATAAATCAGCAACACAAGAGGCCAACACGTGTGGACTACAAAACATTCCACTACAAGTAGAATTAATCGAACTCACGGCTACCGATCACCGTCCCGTGAGTCCTAACTATTAGGAAACGAATTTATCAACCTTCCTTGAGATTTAAAACTTAAATACATCAAGTAGGTATTTTCTTAACTATGAAGTAGCTTCCAAAACTCAAACTACAAAGACAAAGAGAGGTGGTATAGTGATACTTACGTCGTAGGGATCGTTCTAATGACATCGCTTCTTGATTTCGTACCTGAGGTGTTAATCCTTTTTGAAACTCTTGTAGAAAGCTTAAGGGTATTATAGATCTTATTTGGTCGTGGTATTTGAAAAAATGAAGAAAGACGACATAAGGCATATATATCCACTTTTGAAAAATCAAAGAGGTGCTAGTTTGGCACCCTAGCATTGACACTTCTTCATACGCTTATGTCTTTTTATCCACAAGTTGTATAAAAAAACGGCTAAAAGTATTAGAAACTGTATTCCAAGACTTTTAATTTAGTATATAATATGTCCCAAGAAAATCTCATATAATATACAAAATATATTGCTCAAAAAACTTTATTACAAGGTAAATCCTTAGTCGGTTTTTCCGCAACTTAAATCCGATTTTTTCTAAACTTTATATTTTATATTCAAACATCAATATAGTCATATTATGAATTTAGACTCATTTAAATCATGATTAACAAGTCTCACATTTATTATACGTCACCTTGGGACGCACATGATGTAACAATTACGTTGTTGTTCCTAAATTGTGCCATCCGAATCTGAGGTTCTAATATCATCTGATATCTCTCTGCACCAGTTTGATATCAAACTAAGAGAGGCCCTCAAGTTTAGCTTTTGGTTTGATGTGCTCAAGAAATTTTAGCATGTAAATCTATTCAAGTGTCATTTCTTGACTAAATTTCCATCGGATGCACCAGGTAAGGTTCTTCAAAACTTCAGCAGCATTGAGGAGACAAATCATTTTACCATTGGCATATTTATTGTTAAGCAAATATCAAGTGACGAGAGAGTTCACAATGCTAATGTCGTTTTGGATTCCTTGTTAAATGTTATCATCGTCATATGGATATTTATATATTTCCTCTGTTGGATTGACCATAAAGACAATGATGACATCTCTCTTGTTGCAATAATTCTTGACAAATTCAATTGTACTGTTTTGTAGCTTGATACAATTGAGATACTCACATTCACAAGGTTTTTTTTAGGGCGGAAGAATTGTTATGAATGAAAATGATCAAAAGACCAAGGTTGAGGGCACCTTTGGAAACTTAATGAATTACATTTGGGACCTGGGTTAGATGGAGTATACCTATATATACAATAGGAAATATTTGACGAGGCTTATGCTATGAACTTGGTTTATTTTACTTTCTTTAGTTTCTTAGAGGATAGATCTAGAACCTTCCTCCCTTCTCCTTTTTTTCTTCTTCCCTCGGAAGATTTGGTTACTTGTTTGAAGTATTTGTAATTGTTTGAAGATGAACTCTTATAATTGTATATGTGACTCCCATTATCCATTTCAATAGCAATACAATATGGGTTCACTACACTTTTCCTTTAAATTACTTAGCTTCATTTTTGTTCTCTACTACCTTTTGATTTAAGGGAATTTTTAGAATCTTGTCAAGAACACCACATCATGACTTTAATTTCTTTTGACCTAATTTTTTTTCCAGCATGTGTAAGATTACAACACACTCATATGTTGTTGTTCTTGTAGTTCATCTTTATTATGGTCAATTAACGAAGAATTTGTTTGGAAAAAAACTTCGTTATGGGCATTCATATAGCTTATATTAATTTCTTGTGAACTACAATTCAATTAAGACTTTGTTTTAGTGCCTTCCCCAGGTCGGAGATTAGAATATCTAATTAGATTGGATCACAAATAACAAAAAGTCAAAGTGAAATTTCATAGTAGATCTCAAATAATATTAATTAGTTAATCGAAAAGTAAAAAGTATTAACTTCTTTTACATTCTCCTACGATGATATTGTTTGGATATGAACCAGCTTTTATGAGTTTGATGAAACCTACTTATTCTCTTCTTACTTTTCCTTGTTTATATCTTACAACAATTTTGATTTCTCCATAAAAGCAATACTTTTTATTTATAATTTTATCCAACATATAATACACTTAACAAGGGTAATTTTTTTTTTTGATTTCTCCATAAAAACAATACTTTGTATTTATAATTTTATCCAACATATAATACACTTAACTAGGATAAAAAAATTAACGATATTTCGTTAAAGACGCCTTCGTACTTTTAATATAGTACTAATTTATGGGTATGATATTCTCCCAATACTCCCATTCCGATCTTCTTCCATTAAAATTTTACCTTCTCTCATCTTATTTTCTCCCACTTATAAATCAATCTTAGTTAGACCCAATTTTTTTTTTAATAAAAAAAGTAGTTTAACATGACTAAAGAACGACGAAAAATAACAGATAAAATAGCACTAAACACTTTCCCTATTACCTCAATCATATTTGGGGTTGACAAAAGCATTAATTCTTTGACATATCTAGATTTTTATTCGACATATTTGCAAAGCAAAACCGGAACTAATATGTTTCATTGCTAAAGAAAGAGGATACAATGTATATTTTGATCAAAATGGACGAAAATGAAAAATGATGCTTAGCAAACACTGATTGCCACAACGCTGTCATCACCTATGTTTGTCAGAAGTTGGTATAGCGATGTTTTTCTAAAAGAAGTATATTATGTTTAAGTCCGTTAATCGCAATGCCTCTGTGCTTTTCAACGACCACTTAGAGCTCGGGTAAATTTTAATGGAGGAACTTTATTATTCTATTGCGAAGATAAAATGCTAGATGGTGGCTGCTAAAGTAGAATAAGTAGATGGTGGTGCTGGAGAGAGAGGAGGAGAAAAGGTAAGATGGGAGGATGGTTAGTGCAATGATTGCAAGTTGAGAGTGAAGGAGGAGAATTTTTTTTTTTGAATTTTCACACTCTTAGCTCAATTCAGACACAATTTGAAATACTATATCACATTAGCATTAGTAGATACCTTTTGAATATAAATTAAGTATTTAGTTCAATTAAATAAAAAGTTATGACAACTTTAGAGTTGGTAGGTATTAGATGTCAAACTTTATACTTGATACAGTGCATTCGTTATGCGCACTATCTAGACTCAGAATTTTGAGCAAGCGAGTTCAATCTTAAAAATATATAACTTTAATTGTAAAATATTTATACAAAATTTAACCTTACCATTTGATTTCAAACTTTATCCTTAATACAATATAACTCAAAAATTCATATTAAAGAATAAAGAAAAAAAAAGTAAAAGAATTCAAAGGCAAAAACCCTCCAAATTCTCCCTCTGCAACTACGTGCTCTTCGCCGCTATATATCCATTGCGACACACACATCTCAGCGTGCGAGTGTGTGTGAGAGAAACCCCGAATTTCACAGAGAAGAGCGCCACCACTCCTCCATAACCACTGCCATAGCCATAGCCCATAGGTCGTAGCTCTCTCTCTCTCTCTCTCCCTCCCTCTCACTCTCTATTCCATCATTTCCGTCAGATAAACCCTAATTCTCTCTTCCTACAGCCTGCGAATTAGTCATGGATTCCGAGTCAACTCAGTACCAACAAGCCCAGCTGGCGGCCATACTGGGAGCCGACCCGGCACCATTTGAAACCCTAATCTCCCACCTCATGTCAACCTCCAACGAGCAACGATCCCAAGCTGAGTCAATCTTCAACCTCATCAAGCAGAACGATCCCAACTCACTCGCTCTCAAACTCGCCAATCTTCTCACTTCCTCCCCACACATCGAGCCCCGTGCTATGTCCGCTATCCTCCTTCGTAAACTGCTAACTCGTGACGACTCCTTTATCTGGCCCAAACTCACCGAGTCTACTCGGTCCGGTATTAAGTCTGTCCTCCTCACATGTATCCAGCGCGAAGAATCCAAATCGATTATCAAGAAATTATGCGACACCGTTTCCGAGCTCGCTTCGTCCATTCTGCCGGAAAATCAATGGCCTGAAATGCTGCCATTCATGTTTCAGTGTGTTACCAGCGATTCACCAAAGTTACAGGAGTCTGCGTTTCTGATATTTGCTCAATTAGCACAATATATCGGTGAGATTTTGGTTCCATATATAAAGGATTTGCATTCGGTGTTCCTGCAGACACTGAATAATTCTCCGAATCCGGATGTGAGGATTGCGGCATTAAGTGCTGTCATCAATTTCATACAATGTTTATCCAGCTCAAGCGAGAGGGATAGGTTTCAGGATCTATTGCCTGCTATGATGAAAACGTTGACCGAGGCCTTGAACAGTGGTCAAGAGGCTACAGCACAAGAAGCATTGGAGTTGTTGATTGAGTTAGCAGGGACTGAGCCTAGGTTCTTGAGGAGACAGCTCGTGGATGTTGTAGGGGCTATGTTGCAGGTAGCTGAGGCGGAGAGCCTAGAGGAGGGAACAAGGCATTTGGCAATTGAATTTGTGATTACCTTGGCGGAGGCGAGGGAACGTGCTCCAGGAATGATGAGGAAATTGCCGCAGTTTATTAGTAGGTTGTTTGCTATTTTGATGAAGATGTTATTAGATGTTGAGGATGAAGCTGTTTGGCATAGTGCTGAAGCTGAGCATGAGGATGCAGGGGAAACGAGTAACTATAGTGTGGGGCAGGAGTGTTTGGATAGGTTAGCTATTGCATTGGGCGGTAACACTATTGTTCCTGTTGCTTCAGAACAGTTACCTTCTTACTTGGCAGCACCTGAGTGGCAGAAGCACCATGCTGCTCTCATTGCCCTTGCTCAGATTGCTGAAGGTTGTTCTAAGGTACTGATAAGATATTTGTTTCCATTGTTTATTTATCTTAAAAAGAGTCAGTCTTAATGAAATGGGCCTGAATATGTATGTACTCTACATTCTGAGAAATATTTATCCTCAATATATGAGGGTTGAGGAAAGACAGAGATATATTCATATGGCCGACTAGTTGATTGATATTTATTAGGACCTTGTCTTAATGACCTTAAAAACACTTTCACTGAATTTGTGGCAGAGTTTTGGTGCTTTTTGATGCACTCTAAGTGTATGCATGCATCTATATTTTTGTTGTCCTACATACCCTATTATCATTACTGAATGATCTGCTTCATGTCATTTATTGCTTTCACTCTTTGGCCATTGTTGGTATTCTTCTCATTAGTGCCTAAAGCTAATCCTGTAAAGAATTGCATTTTATTTTGCTTGTCTAAATGGTTTATCTTTGACTTTTACTTTTTAAAACATTTTAAACTGTTTTCCACCATGAAAAACTGTGCTTTGAAGAAAGTTTTTTGATTGGTATATGCTCTGGAGTATTTAAAATGTAGTTTCCAGATATCTAACCTTCTTTTTTAAGAGAAAAAGAGAAGTCAAATAAGTTATGCCTGAAATTAAGCAATGTTGACCTTGTACTCCAAAGCCTGCCATTCTTTTTGGGACGGGTGGAGTATTTTTTGTAATCTAACTACTGTTGGTTTGTTGGACTGTTTCCTGCTGTGGTGCTCGTCCAAGTGTTTATTTACAATTGCTGGATTGCATACTCAATCATTGTTTGTTTGTTGGACTGAACACTTCTGCTTACTCTTTTATGGTTTTTAACTTGTTATCTTTGACACTATACCTTTCCTGTAATAGGTGATGATTAAGAATTTGGAGCAAGTGGTCAACATGGTTCTCAATTCTTTCCAGGATCCCCATCCTCGAGTGAGGTGGGCAGCTATTAATGCAATTGGCCAGTTGTCAACCGACTTGGGTCCAGATTTGCAAGTTCAGTATCATAACCGTGTATTGCCAGCACTAGCGGCAGCTATGGATGATTTCCAAAATCCACGAGTACAGGTTTGTGTTGGTGGCATGGTGACCCCATATTAGATGCTGTAGCTTTTATGAAAATGTGTTTTAAGCAGTAGCAGAACATAATGTTTGACACATATGGGAATTGTTTTATGTTTCACATGTGGTTGGGAGGTCTTCAAATGGTTTGATTTCATCCCTGTTTGGTTTTCAATTGTGTTGCTACATCTACTTAAGAAAGAGATATTACTTTAGCCCCGGACTTTGGTCTAGTGGTAAGAGCACATCACGTGATGTGTGGGTTAAGCACATGTCATGAGTTCGCACCCTTTCACAGACAAAAGCATGGTGTTTAAGTGGAAATGTGTCGGGGATTTCTCGGTTATAAAAAAAAAGAGATATTACTTCAGTATATTTGGTTGATCATTGGCGTGGTCATTTTTTTGGTTTGATCAAATTAAGGATGATAGATTACTTTGTTATATATATGTTAACCTTCCTGATTAATTATTGAGGATGATCATTTATTTTCTCCAAAAATATATCTTCCTAGATCCAACTATGGGAAATGTGGATCAATCACTCAACTTTGTGACGTGTATAGAGATATCTAGAATGTTAGATGATGCTTTTAAATAAACTTCTGAAATAATGTAGTTTTTGGTCTTGGCTTTTTAGTGGTACACGGCACTTCCAATTATTTAGATATTTATTCTGAAGTGACAAGGGTGTTTAAGGTACTATGTTAAGTGTTTGGCTCAGATGCATGCAACACCAGCACTAATTTTTCCTTTTCAATTTGGGATATTCACAGGCACATGCTGCATCAGCTGTCCTCAACTTCAGTGAGAACTGCACGCCAGAAATTCTGACACCTTATCTAGATGGAATAGTTAGCAAACTTCTTGTACTTCTGCAGGTATGACAAACGAGAGAACATCATATTATAAACTCACTACTGAAAAGTGCAAGAGATTCATGGTTTCTTTTTCTTTTTTAATATCTTCTGATACGCAGAATGGCAATCAAATGGTGCAAGAGGGAGCATTAACTGCCTTGGCTTCCGTAGCTGATTCATCCCAGGTGTTACCTTGTTGCGTTTTTTTATGAGTACCTTGTTGCAGTTACTCTGTCTATTATATCTTGAGTTCAGTTTGGATGATAATGGCTAATACATGATGTTTTAATAGGAGCACTTCCAGAAGTACTATGATGCTGTAATGCCGTATTTGAAAACTATCCTTGTAAATGCAACTGATAAATCTAATCGCATGCTTCGAGCCAAAGCCATGGAGTGCATAAGTCTGGTAGGGATGGCTGTAGGCAAAGATAAATTCAGAGATGACGCAAAGCAGGTCAGTATGGGAATATGAACGTATGGCCATGATAAGCTTCCTGCCATGTTCTCCAGTTTTAACTTGAGATAGAACTTTCTAGTTTTATATGGTTAGACACATCTGTTAGTGCCCTTATAGATATGTGGCTTCATTCGTTTTTTATCCAGATTGGTCCAATTTTCAAAGCATTATACCATAGAGCTTATTCTTAAAACTTTGTTGTCATTAAGGTTATGGAAGTGCTTATGTCATTGCAAGGATCACAAATGGAGACAGATGACCCTACTACTAGTTACATGCTACAGGTATGGGTACGTCACTTGGTTTTAAATCTGGGAGCTTCATCTTAACATGGTCACACTACATTTTTTGTTACATTGTAGGCTTGGGCCAGACTTTGCAAGTGCTTGGGACAGGATTTCCTTCCATACATGAGTGTAGTCATGCCTCCTTTGCTTCAATCTGCTCAACTAAAGCCTGATGTGACCATATCATCTGCAGATTCAGACAATGAACTTGATGATTCAGATGACGACAGGTAAATCTTTTAGAATGCCTCCTATTTAATTTAGAAAGTTATTGCCTCCTAAATTCCGGTAATTATTATATTCAATCTTGTATAGAAAATTGGGTGTGTGTGTGGGTGGGTGGGGGGGGGGGGGTAGAAGTCAGAATTGGCAAATAATGTGCCATATGATACTTTGGGCTTATGACTTTCTCATGTAAAATTGCTAATTACGTCCCCATGCCACTAAATATGGTATATGCATATCCCACGTTTAGTATAGTTACCACGAGGGTTATTCGCACCAGTTTGTTAAAAGGTAACAGAGTCACTATAATACTAAGATGTGATGCTAGTGGTGGATTCTTTTGCATCAACAACTGATGTTTTCTTATGGAAGTCGATTACACTGTGACCTTTTATACTTTCATTAGTTTTCATATAGAATAAACTTTGAGGACATAGTTTGCTATGTTAGGACTTTGGTTTTAAGGATGGCTACCATGTAGTGATTTAGATAATTGGAGTTTCCCAAGACTTTGTCTAAGTTTAATGTGATGCAGCATGGAGACCATAACTCTTGGGGATAAAAGGATAGGCATCAAAACAAGTGTCCTAGAGGAGAAGGCTACAGCTTGTAATATGCTATGCTGCTATGCCGATGAGCTAAAGGAAGGTTTCTACCCGTGGATTGACCAGGTTGGCATCATTAATTACTTACATGTTTTATATGGCATTGAGTGAAGTCTTTTATTGCATTTCGAGTTAAACAAGTATGCTAATTCTTGAAACAGGTCGCTCCTACATTAGTTCCGCTTCTGAAATTCTATTTCCATGAGGAAGTCAGGAAAGCTGCAGTTTCAGGTGGGATTCTGTTATATCTATTTTATTCTGCTCTAGTTTGGTTATCGGTAATTTTTCCAATTACTGAAATGATACTGTATATTGGTTATAGCTATGCCGGAGCTGTTACGGTCTGCTAAACTGGCTGTAGAGAAAGGGATTGCTCAGGGCCGAAATGAGTCCTACGTCAAGCAGTTATCCGACTACATAGTACCAGCTTTGGTGGAGGCTTTGCATAAGGTTGACTTGAACTTGTTAATTTTTTTTTTTTTGCTCTTGGAAATGATTATGGTACTTTGGGTTTGGATTGCTAGTCAGTAACAATTCTGCTGCTATCCATCACAGGAACCTGATACTGAAATATGTGCAAGTATGTTGGATGCATTGAATGAGTGCCTACAGGTTGGTTATTTTAAGATTGTTCTTTCTTTGATGCCAGTAACTGTAACTTCTATAGAATTATTGGTTTGCTTTCATTGAACTTTTTCTTTTTTCTTTAAATACTGAATATAGTAATATAATTAACCATTACAGCTGACGTTCTCGTCAGATCCATGCTTGATATAGCCTTTTTTTCCCGATTTCAGTGGCTTTACGAAAATCCCAAAAAATGGCGCTCACACAGTAAATTATATATTGATTATGTATCATTCTAACCTACTAGTACACCTTTTCCCGAGATTGAAATGAGACAGTTAGCAAGGTTAAACTGGGATGTTGTACTTCAAGCAAAAGAAAACCACTTCAACTCTTACAGAAGAGGGCTTCTCTTCCAGCAGAGCCTCCTTTTTGAGTAAATCTGGAGTTATCTAGCAGACTAGCACAACAGCTGTTGCACTTGAACACTATGTTAGTCTGGTCACAGCTAGAAGTTAGTGGTATTAGCAGAAGGCATGGTGGAGCAATGGTGATAGACTTCCACTGGTTTTTTCTGGATTATTTGGAATGAAAGAAATAGAAGGTTATCTGATCGATCTATCAACTATTAAAAGATATATCCATTCCAGTTATACTTTTGGTGTAAAGAAAGAAACACTTGTTAGTTGGGTTGATCGGATGAATGACTGGTTGAACCATCTCAGCAATTTGTACATAAATATTTTTGACACCATTTTGGCGCGTGATTGCTTGAAGATTCTGGTTTATCAAAAGAATGATGTAGACTTAACAAAATTCCTGTTTATTGATAGTCTACTTTGTATAAAGTGAGTTATAGTTTATATGAGTTGGTCATAAAACTTGAGAGAGCTATAAGACGTCTTGGGGAACAATTAATTACTAGAAACCTGGAAATGATTGTTGAACTTGCACTTCCAGGACCTAATTATGTCTTGCAACATATATGAATTTGCTCTTACTCCTTGGACGCTTTATATTTCAATCTTATTATGAATTTTTCTCTGGACTTCTTCAGATATCTGGACCACTCTTGGATGAAGGGCAGGTCCGAAGCATTGTGGATGAGATAAAGCAGGCCATCACGGCCAGTTCAAGTCGAAAGAGAGAACGGGCAGAGAGAGCAAAAGCTGAAGACTTTGATGCTGAGGAGAGTGAATTGCTCAGGGAGGAAAATGAGCAAGAAGAAGAAGTATTTGACCAAGTATGTTTGACATAAGATTGATGCTCAAGAATGAGTGGTTGATAAGTTTATCTCTATATATGTCTTTCACATTTATCAGGCTTATCTTATTGAAATCTGTATAGGTTGGTGAAATATTGGGTACACTGATCAAAACATTCAAGGCAGCTTTCTTGCCCTTCTTTGATGAGCTCTCATCATATCTAATGCCTATGTGGGTATGTATCCTGCATGGTTTCCAATGTAACACTTGCCAAGTAATTTCTTTTAATTTGGTTATATATCTCATTCGTATTAACTTCCCCACCTGCATCTATTAAGGGCAAGGATAAAACAGCTGAAGAACGGAGAATAGCAATTTGTATTTTTGATGATGTTGCAGAGCAGTGCCATGAAGCAGCTTTAAAGTAGGTCTATTTTATGCAGGTTGTCTTTAATTGGAGCTATTATGATGTGAATTTAAACACAACTGTTTCCTCCTTTGCAATCTAGGTATTATGATACATATCTTCCTTTCCTTTTGGAAGCATGCAATGATGAGAGCCCGGATGTCAGACAGGTTTGTATATGCTAAATGGTTGTGGCCTACTTTAGACAATTTTGACATGCTAATTCATTTATCTGAACCCCATTAATGTCATATCCAGGCTGCTGTATATGGACTTGGTGTATGTGCAGAATATGGTGGCTCTGTTTTCAAGTCTCTAGTAGGAGGTATTGTATGGTGTTGGAAACATTTCCTTTTTTTCCTGGAGCAGTAGGGAGGGCGGCATGTGTAATGTACTCTATTTTAACTTCATTGCATTACCTTAATTCAGAGGCTCTGTCAAGGCTCAATGTTGTTTTAAGGCATCCAAATGCTCTACATCCTGAGAATGTAATGGCATATGACAACGCTGTTTCAGCATTAGGGAAGATATGTAATTTTCATCGTGACAGCATTGACTCGGCCCAGGTATTTTTTCTGTAAATCCTTTATTTTGTCAATGTGCGTACAAATTCCACGATTTTAGCTAGGTTATGCTTGAGACAAATTGTGCTTGGATTGAATGGGTGAAGGGCGTTATTATTCCATTTTGCAATGTGTCAATGTTCAAGCGTTCGGAACACTTCTAATAACTATTTCAGTAAGAGTAGAGACTTTAAATCTAATGTAATTGGTGATTGGATGGCACATAACTTTTTTTATAAACAATTTATGTTGCGTTCTATTGAGAATGGAAAGCAATCAACTTCTATGTTCTATCAATCACATACTTGATAGTTTCTTGAGTCTTATTCGCTTAACTTTATACAAATGTCTTTGATTTTGCTATAACACTAGCCTTAGCTTGTTGTTGGAGAACCTTGTAATGTTATTGTGATTTCTTTGATTCTTACACCAGAGACTTTTTGGCAGGTCATTCCTGCTTGGTTGAATTCCCTGCCGATAAAAGGTGACCTGATCGAAGCCAAGGTTGTTCACGACCAACTTTGTTCAATGGTTGAAAGGTATTGGATCGGTTTGCTGTAGCTTGTATCCTGTTAATAGGTCATGGATCAAAGATGTCAGTCAATTTATTGGTGGTCTTAAGCTATAGTTGTCTTGGGTTCTGTGAACTGATAGGTTGTTCCACTTATTTTCAGCAATTGTTTAATTGCTCCACATATTATCATTAGTTCCATCTGATCCAAATGTGCATATATGCAAATGAATTGAATACAAAGTCATGGGGCATTTGGTCGGAAAATTGGTGTAACGTTTTTTGCATTTCTGTAGTTTGCTTTTCGGGCTTCAAAAAAAAATTCTAATTTGAAAAAACTGAAAGGCTACTTTCAACCAATTCTCCAACCAAATGCCAATAATCTAGTTTTAGCCAAACATAAGATTTGAGTAGAATTCTAATACCATAACTTGGTTAGGAGTTCAGCATTCTAGTGGAGCTGCAAAGACATTTTTAGTTTGTTTGTTACTTTGTTTAGGTCAGATGAAGCTTCTAAATACATTGAATAGCTACTCAATTTTATTTTCTTAGTTGCTGTGGATTCTATTCTAGATGCTACTCACATGTGATGTTTTATTTCACAAGGTAGCCCATCCATATAGCATAGTGGAAAGCGGACAAAAAGAGCTGTTCCCATAGCGGTAAATAGGTTTAGCTTAGCCCTTGCTAAGGATTCAATCCAGGGACGCTTGGGACCATCTCTGCTAATAAGGTTTAGTTTTGATGATAAAATATTTGTCAAAGAAAATATTCCCTCGAATAAAGTTGGAGTGTATTAACCCGTTCTTCATAACATTTGTTAAGTCTCTTTGAGCTATGGCTGTTTTATCGGTCAAGGTCATCTTGACCTGCTTTGACAGCAGTCAATCTACTGTTCCTCTCTGTTTCAGGTAGCTTGTCATCTGATTCTTTATGTTTTAATCATATTTTCCTGCTTGCAGGTCAGACAGAGAGCTTCTGGGTGCCAACAACGAGTACCTCCCAAAAATTGTTTCAGTTTTTGCTGAGGTTAGCTATTTACACTACCTGTTTAGGTTGATACTTGTCATCAGAAAATAGCATTCTTCAAACAATCCCAATTTTGAACCAGTAGTTGTTGGATCCAATTGTTCATTATCCTATTTTGTTTTGTTTTTCTCTTTTGGATTCTTGTTTTCGTTGTTTCGGTTGGTAGTGGAGCGATGGAAACATCTTTTTCAGAGTCTATTTTGATACTTCACCCGTTCACCGACAGTTGTTTTTGGTTCATGTTGCCTTTCACCCTCTCTATGCCCATTTTTTAGATAGATGATTGAAAATCAAGAATTTTGTTTTTATCGGTTTGCCATGTTGTAATGTGATTTTTTTTTTTTCCTGTAGGTTCTATGTGCCGGTAAGGATCTGGCGACAGAGCAGACTGGTAGTAGGATGATTACTCTGTTGAGGCAGCTTCAGCAAACACTACCACCAGCCACCCTGGCTTCAATATGGTCATCCTTGCAGCCTCAACAGCAGGTAGCACTGCAATCAATGCTATCGTCATAATGCTGTGGAAGCTAACAAGCTTTTCTCCAATACGATGAAGCTGCCGGACCTGTAGCTACGTGTGAATCAAATATTTGATACTCCATTCTTTCTCATTAATGTCATTCATTTGGGCTTGAGTCTGTGCCGACTTGCTGTTGGTTTGGCAAAGTATGCGAGCAAAGGTGGAAACCTTTTTGTTTTGTCTGTAGAATGTGTATATTAAAAATTTTGCGGTTGAGTCTTGCTTCAGTAAGGAAAGGAGCATTAATGGACATGGTTTGCGAGAGGTTTTATTGGTCAAGTGTGTAAGGTTCAAGGGCTGTCAGGGAGACTGTTCTTGTCACAGTTTTGGTCCTGTCATCTTCTTGTTTTCATTATACATTTTGATATTTATGAAAGAGTACATTATAAATGGTGATTCATTTGTTGCTTTGGTTGTGATTATTTCATGCCTTTATCAATCTGTTTATTCTTCCTAAAATTATATGGGAATACCACTTCATCTGTACTCCTGTTACAGTGCCTTGCATTGCTGTTGTAATACATGTCAGACAATTGGATCATTTGCTGCCTGCCTACGTGTGAGAAATTGAAGGCAGTGATTGGATTTGCAGAGGTGGTTACTTGCCATAAACCCCCTATCAACTACCGTCTTGACTCTTGAGTTTTAAATCTTTTACACGGTGCATTGTTGTGTAAAAAATGTCAAAGTTGGCTATTTGGCTTGTAATAGGCAGTAGGTTGTGTGAGGGCAATGTTGAGGGGACTGGGAAGGACTATGCACCATTTTGGTGGAGTCGAAGGCTGCTTTATTTTGCATAAATATCTGTCGCTCTATTCTAATTGACTTTATAGGCTTCACCTGCTATTATTTTAGGTATCTACTATTAAATTCTTTCGTTTGTCATATGAAGGATATTAGAAGGGTTAAGACATGGATGCTTCTTTAAGTACCATAGAACCTTGAGTATCCTATGGTTAAAGGCTAACCCTTCAAAATTTCTAGTAGTAATAGTTATTGGTATGTTGGAAATTACACTCGTTTCATCCTTGTATAATATACCAACTTTTCTTGAAACATGAATAGTAGAAATAGACTAATACTCACTGTATCTGTTGAGAGCTACCGGTTCACAATAAATGACCATTTTACCTTTTATATTGGTCCAAAATGTGTCCATTTATATAATCAAGAAGGAATAAGGTTAATTTAGTGAATACATCTTTTTTCTCTAGAAATTCGTATTTGCTTAATGGGTGTGCCAAACGTAAAATGATCACTTATTGTGGATCGGAGGAAGTACCTTAGAAGCCAATTAAATTTGGGACAACATGTGCTCTAAATTTCAGTAGAAATGGCATAGCCACTTTTTAACATGATATTTAGTTATCCAGTATTTTTAATGCTGAGCAAAAATAGTCACTACTCTATTAAAATTAATACGAAAAGACGTTTTTACCCTTTCTTTATGAGTGTTGTGTAAATATTAAAGACATGGTGTCCTTAACATTTACACTGCACACATGAAGTTAAGGACGTTATGTCCTTAATATTTACACTGCACATATGAAGTTAAAGATATGATGTCTTAAAGTTTAACAACAGAATGTGCAAATACATGACACTTTGTCCTTAATATCTACACAACAAGGACACCATGCACTTAATATTTACACAACACTCATAAAGTTAAGGGCACTATGTCCTCAACATTTACACTGCATATATGAAATTAAGGACATCATGTCCTTAACATTTACACGGCACATATGAAGTTAAGGACATGATGTCCTAAAGTTTAACAACAGAAGGTGCAAATACATAACACTTTGTCCTTAATATTTACACAACATTCATGAAGTTAAGGACACCATGCACTTAATATTTACACAACACTCATAAAGTTAAGGACAATATGTCCTTAACATTTACACGACACATATGAAGTTAAGGACACGATGTCCTAAAGTTTAACAACGGAAGGTGCAAATACATGACACTTTATCCTTAATATTTATACGGCATTCATGAAGTTAAGGACACCATGCACTTAATATTTACACAACACTCATAAAATTAAGGATACTATGTCCTTAACATTTACACTGCACACATGAAGTTAAGGATGTTAGTTTACAGCATGTATATAGTGTAGTATTGTCCCACATTGGTAGAAGAATAGTATGTCCTTGTATAGTATAGCTATAAATAAGGACCTCTTGTATTGTATTGTTCATCTAATATCAATAACATATTTTTTTCCGTGCCTTCTCACATGGTATCAAAGCAATTGTGAGAGACTTATCGCTGTGCATAAATTCCAGCGATTTGGGGAAAGAGAAATCGCTGTGCATAAATTCCAGCGATTCCGGGAAAGAGAAATCAGTACTTTTTTAAGGCTGTTTTCTATCTGCTTTATTTCTGTCAGTGTTGTGCAAAATCCAACACTACCACAAGAGTCGTAACTGTCCGGCGACCAAACCCCAGTGAAAAACTCCGGCAGCAGCCTCCTCACGCACCTCCACGCGCCACCAGAAGCTCACGCGCGTGAGCTCACGCGCGTGAGCTCACGCGCCGGCGCGTACGATCACTTCCGGCCATTTTTTGAAAATCTTCCTTCAGAACAGTTGAGTCGCCTGGTAATTCCGATCCTACCCCTACTGTTTTCATTTTATTCCGACAACTTTGAGTTTTTTCCGGCAGCTACAGTACTATTCTGACAGCTACAGTCCTTATTCCGAGAGCTACAGTAGATTCTAGCAGCTAAAGTATTTCAGTATTCTATTTTTGTGTTTCCGTACATTGTTTCAGTGGATTACAGTTGATTATTTCTCCTATTTGGTAATAATTTACAACAATGTATTTGGGATTTGATGTTTTTGGGTCTAGAAACATGAGTTCTGGAAGCTCTAGTGCTATTATTACCTCGGAACCTTTAATGGGAGGTTCAAACTACTTAGCTTGGGCTTCATCTGTCGAGTTATGGTGTAGAGGTCAAGGTGTTCAAGATCATCTAATCAAACAGTCTAGCGATGGAGATAAAAAGGCAACAGCACTTTGGGCAAAAATCGATGCTCAAGTATGTAGCATCTTGTGGCGATCTATTGATTCCAAGTTGATGCCCTTGTTTCGTCCATTCCAAACATGTTATTTGGTTTGGGCAAAGGCACGCACCTTATACACTAATGATATATCTCGCTTCTATGATGTGATATCACGGATGACAAACTTAAAGAAGCAGGAATTGGATATGTCTACTTACTTGGGTCAAGTACAGGCAGTCATGGAGGAATTTGAGAAGTTGATGCCAGTTTCTGCTAGTGTGGAAAATCAACAAGAGCAGCGACAGAAGATGTTTCTTGTTCTTACTCTCGCTAGACTTCCTAATGATCTTGATTCAGTACGCGACCAGATTTTGGTTAGTCCGTCTGTACCGACAGTTGATGAATTATTCTCTCGATTACTCCGCCTTGCTGCAGCACTAAGTCCACCAATGATCTCATCACAGATACTTGATTCCTTTGTTCTTACATCCCAGACAATGGATGCTCGGGCATCTCAAACTATGGAGCATAGACGATGAGGAGGTCGTTTTGGAAGATCTAGACCCAAGTGTTCTTATTGTTACAAACTTGGACACACTCGTGAAATGTGTTATTCCTTACATGGTCGTCCACCCAAAAATGCTTACATTGCTCAGACCGAGACTCCAGGTAACCAAGGATTTTCTTTATCTAAAGAAGAATATAATGAGCTCCTTCAGTATCGAGCAAGTAAGCAGACATCTCCACAAGTAGCCTCAGTTGCTCAGATTGATACTTCTGTTACTGGTAATTCTTTTGCTTATGTTTCCTAGTCTAGCATTCTTGGCCCATGGGTCATGGACTCAGGCGCTTCTGATCACATCTCTGGTAATATATCACTTTTGTCAAATATTGTATATTCACAGTCTCTTCCCACTGTTACGTTAGCCAATGGATGTCAAACTAAGGCAAAAGGAGTTGGACAAGCTAATCCCTTGTCTTCTATCACCCTAGATTTCATTCTTTATATCCCTAGTTGTCTTTTTAGTCTTGCATATGTTAGTCATTTGACTCATGCCCTCCATTGTGGTATATATTTTATTGACGATTCTTTTATTATGCAGGACCGCAGTATGGGACAGACAATTGGTACAGGATGTGAATCAGAAGGCCTTTACTACCTTAACTCATTCAATCCTTCCACAACATGTCTAGTTACAGATCCTCAAGATCTAATCCACAGACGTTTAGGACATCCAACTTTATCCAAACTTCAGAAAATCGTGCCTAGTTTATCTAGTTTATCTACATTAGATTGTGAGTCGTGTCAACTTGGGAAACATACCCAAGCCTCCTTTTCGCATAGTGTTGAGAGTCATGCAAAGTCTGTTTTCTCTTTAGTTCATTCTGATATATGGGGTCCTAGTAGAGTCAGTTCATCCTTGGGATTTCGTTATTTTGTCAGTTTCATTGATAATTATTCAAGATGTACTTGGCTTTTCTTAATGAAAGATCGTTATGAGTTATTTTTTATATTCCAGAGTTTCTGTGCTGAAACCAAAAACCAATTTGGTGTTTCTATTCGCATTTTTCGCAGTGATAATGCCTTAGAATATTTATCTTCTCAATTTCAGAAGTTTATGACTTCTCAAGGAATTATTCATCAGGCATCTTGTCCTTATACCCCTCAGCAAAATGGGGTTGCTGAGAGAAAGAATAGGCACCTTATTGAGACTGCTCGCACACTTCTAATTGAATCTCGTGTTCCGTTGTATTTTTGGGGCAATGCAGTTCTCACAGCTTGTTATTTGATTAATCGGATGCCTTCATCTCCCATCAAGAATCAGATTCCGCATTCAGTATTGTTTCCCCAGTCACCCTTATACTCTCTTCCACCTCATGTTTTTGGGAGCATGTATTTTGTTCATAACTTATCCCCTGGGAAAGATAAGTTAGCTCCTCGTGCTCTCAAGTGTGTCTTCCTTGGTTATTCTCGTGTTCAGAAGGGATATCGTTATTATTCTCCAGATCTTCGTAGGTACCTTATGTCAGCTGACGTCACATTTTTTGAGTCTAAACCTTTCTTTTCCTCTGCTGACCACTATGATATATCTGAGGTCTTACCTATACCGACCTTTGAGGAGTTTACTATAGCTCCTCCTCCACCTTCGACCACATAGGTTTCATCCGTACCAACCATTGAAGAGTATAGTGTTGTTCTCCCTAGTTCCCCAGCTACAAGAACACCACTCTTGACTTATCATCGTCGTTTGCGTCTTCCATCAGGCCCAACTAGTTCTCGTCGTGCACCTGACCCTGCTCCTGCTGCGGACCCTGCTCCTAGTACACTGATTGCACTTCGGAAAGGTATACGGACCACACTTAACCCTAATCCTCATTATGTCGGTTTGAGCTATCATCGTCTGTCATCTCCCCATTATGCTTTTATATCTTTTTTGTCCTCGGTTTCTATCCTTAAGTCTACAGGTAAAACGTTGTCTCATCCAGTATGGTGACAGTCTATGAGTGACGAGATATCTGCTTTACATACAAGTAGTACTTGGGAGCTTGTTCCTCTTCCCTCAGGTAAATCTACTGTTGGTTGTCGTTGGGTTTATGCAGTCAAAGTTGGTCCCGATGGACAGATTGATCGACTTAAGGCCCGTCTTGTTGCCAAAGGATATACTCAGATATTTGGGCTCAATTACAGTGATAACTTCTCTCCCGTGGCTAAAGTTGCTTCGGTCCGCCTTTTTCTATCTATGGCTGTGGTTCGTCATTGGCCCCTCTATCAGCTGGACATTAAAAATGCCTTTATTCACGGTGATCTTGAGGATGAGGTTTATATGGAGCAACCACCTGGTTTTGTTGCTCAGGGGGAGTCTCGTGGCCTTGTATGTCGCTTGCGTCGGTCACTTTATGGTCTAAAGCAGTCTCCTCGAGCCTGGTTTGGTAAGTTCAGCACGGTTATCCGGGAGTTTGGCATGATTCGTAGTGAAGCTGATCACTCTATGTTTTATCGACACTCTGCTTCAAGTCTCTGTATTTATCTGGTAGTCTATATTGATGATATTGTTATTACTGGCAATGATCAGGATGGTATTACCAATCTGAAGCAGCATCTCTTCCAGCACTTCCAAACTAAGGATCTAGGGAGATTGAAGTACTTTCTAGGTATTGAGGTGTCACGCCCCGAACCTAGGAGCGAGACAAGCACCCTGTGCCTCACCTAACCTGGCGTACGAAATTGCGACTAAGTGACTCTGAACACATAATGTCATACTTTGGCCATGGGGCCACCTTGCAAGACAATTTGCGAAGCAAAATATAAAACTGAATGTAAACTAGCGCTAACTAAATATCAATATAAAGCTAGGCCGACAAGGCCGTCATAGCTACTACAGCTGACAAACCACCAATTTATACAAACCCAACATACTGCACTAACCAACAGGATATGCCTACAAGCCTCTACTGATAGATGTACTGTGATCGGAACAGGGCCCCGACCTACCCATAACATATATACAGATATACATAAGATGTACACAAAACTCTAGACCTGGCAACTCCGAAAGACATGGAGCTTACCGATCAGGCGGAACTCGGGAAACACCTACTGAGGAGGTCTACCTGTCTGTCTGTCTGAACCTGCACGCATGAAATGCAGCGTCCCCAAAAAAGGGACGCCAGTACGAAATAATGTACCGAGTATGTAAGGCAATAAAACAACTGAAATCTGAAACTGAACTGATAATATGATAACTGAAATTAACTGGGAGTCAAAGATGATCTGGAGATATACTTACCTGCTGATACTGACTCAACTCCTTCAATATAGTAAGTAAAATAATTGTACGGCCTTATAAGGCTCGGTATATATAACTGCTCTGCCATAGTAGGCTCGCTCATAGGCGCTCGGCCATACTAGGCTATGTATCTCGACCATGCTGGGCTCGCTCATAGGCGCTCGGCCATAGTAGGCTCGGTATATAACTTTCCATCTGATCAGAGGTTGCCCAATAGGGGCCTGCCCATCGATTATAGCTCGATGGTAATGAAAATACTGTAATACTGTATATATAGGCTTGTTGCTCTCTTGACTGGAAGAAGACAATACTAAATTGAATATAGAATCTCGATAAGGAATAATATTGTAACTTATGAGACTAGAATAGTGTGAATAAATTCATGAATATGAACTTCTCTTTTTGTCTCATTATTAACACATGTAGCTACGAGATCATGCCAAAATGAAGGAAGGCTTAGCCTTAACATAACTTATCACAATCTTTCCAATCACCAAGTTGAACTCACCTCTTCACACCTTAATCTACAAGAATGATAATAATACTATCGTTAAGTTACGAAAGGTACAACTATCGCACAACGAACGACAAACCTATTTTGTATTAAAACGGGCAGCATCTCCCCTATAATATGCCCTTTCTCCAAATTCAAGATAACACCAACAATACAAGAACATAACAATAACAACATATATACATCATTTTCCAGCCCTATATACACCATCAAATACTACAAAACAGCCCAACACACCTCAATCTCTTCGTACACAAAACGACCACCGTAGTAGTGTCAAACGACCCGAAAATGTTATGACGAACGACCAGCCAACCACCCTACATTTATATGGTGTTTATAAACCCCCTTCCTCCTCCAAAACTCCACAAAATAGTAGTAAAACACGCAGCCCAACAGCAACACAAAACAGTCCACAAAACAGTCCGCTACAAGTGAATAACTCGAACTCACGGCTTCCGATCACCGTCCCGTGAGTTCTTACAAGTATAGAACGACTTACCATGAATTTACAGTAGAAAAAATGGATGAAAGAGAGCAGTAAACTCACCTTATTTGTTGGATAACTCAGCTCCTATCTTGGTTCTTCAAACTCCAAGTTTTACCTCCAATTGGAACTTGAAAGGGAGAGAAAATCAATTAGGGTTTGTGGGAAATTTTTGGGAGGATTATTTGCAGAGCTTATGTCTGGTTATTATGCTCTATTTTAAGTCTAATATATGAAGAAAATAGGCCCTTAAAAGGCCTCTTTGGACGACCCGAAATGGCCCATTTTTGGGCTTTCATTTAAGCAAGTAGGTGACACACCTACTTGTCACCTAGCAGCTTGCGCAGTGTTGCAAAAATGCCCATATCTCTCTACTCCAATGTCGTATTGACAAACGGTTTAATGCGTTGGAAACTAGACTCATAGATCTTTAATTTGATGGGTGGAACACCCCATAACCCTAAGTATATTGGGAGAAAATCGCAGTTACATTTGACCCAAAGTTTCAGTAAAACTTATGAATGTAACTTGTGATGACTTTCATCGACTTTTGTTCCACAACTCTCTTGACTTCAAAACATAACAAACGGATGTCATACGACTAATATAAATCATAACATAATCTCCTTATCATGTTAATCACCCTAGTCTCACCCCAAAGGTACATGTTATAACATTCCCAACTTGTCGACTTTCGACGAAACATTGTTTTATTCAATTGCTTTAGCTTCTGAACTGTCCAACCCTCTTTGTACTTGTTGTTCATGATCTTCAATATTTGTAACCTCAGAGGTAAAATTATTAACTTACTTTATATACTTTTAAATATTATCTCATTTTTGGTCCTACATTAGTTTGCTTACGAAGCATTTTTATGTACGAAAATATAGGGTGTAACATGAGGTTGCCTAGTCTAGCTCAGGTATTGTTATTTCTCAAAGAAAATATGCTTTAGACATTCTTGAGGAGATGGGAATGATAGGTTGCAGACCTGTTGACACTCCGATGGATTCGAATTCTAAACTTATGCCAGGACAGGGGGAGCCGCTTAGCGATCCTACAAGCTATAGGCGGCTGGTTGGAAAATTAAATTATCGCACAGTGACTAGACCCGACATTTCTTATCCTGTGAGTATTGTAAGTCAGTTTATAATTTTACATGTGATAGTCATTGGGATGCAGTTGTCCGCATTATTCGATATATAAAATCGGCTCTAGGCAAAGGGTTACTCTTTAAGGATCGAGGTCATGAGCAGATCATTGGATACTCAGATGCTGATTGGGCAGGATCACCTTCTGATAGACATTTTACGTCTAGATATTGTGTTTTAGTAGGAGGAAATTTGGTGTCATGGAAGAGCAAGAAACAGAATGTAGTTGATCGGTCTAGTGCAGAAGCAGAATATCGAGCAATGGTTATGGAAACATGTGAGCTAGTCTGGACCAAACAATTGCTCAAGGAGTTAAAATTTGGTGAAATCAGTCGGATGGAACTTGTGTACGATAATCAAGCTACCCTTCATATTGCATCAAATCCGGTGTTCCATGAGAGAACTAAACACATTGAGATTGATTGTCACTTCGTTAGGGAAAAGATACTTTCAGGAGAGATTGCTACAAAGTTTGTGAGGTCGAATGATCAACTTGCAGATATTTTCACTAAGTTTTTCACTGGTCCTCGTATTGGTTATATATGTAACAAGCTCGGTACATATGATTTGTATGCACCTGCTTGAGGGGGAGTGTTAGTTTACAGCATGTATATAGTGTAGTATTATCCCACATTGGTAGAAGAATAGTATGTCTTTGTATAGTATAGCTATAAATAAGGACCTCTTGTATTGTATTGTTCATCTAATATCAATAATATATTTTCTCCCGTGCCTTCTCACAAAGGACACCATGTCCTTAACATTTACACTGCATATATGAAGTTAAGGACACGAGATCCTAAAGTTTAACAACAGAAGGTGCAAATACAAGTTAAGGACATTATGTCCTTAACATTTACACTGGACACATGAAGTTAAGAACGCCATGTTCTTAACATTTACACTGCACATATAAAGTTAAGTACAGAATGTCCTAACAGTTAAGGACATCTCTAATTAGTGGCTAACTGTGCACTTCTCCCTAAATTTCATATTTCACATTTCATCCACTTCACAATGAATTCTTCATTTTGACTTACCAATATTACTATTTAGCGTCTTTGAGAGCGACAAACTTTTATTTTCACTCTTCGTTGTCAGCTTATAATTTATTAAGGACAACCCAGTAATCAAGCAATTACAGTATATCATGATGTGGTTTGGCATGGGATTCAGTTACCAATTAAAAGCCCTAATATTAATGGATCTTTATTTATCGCTAATTTGTATATAATTGATAAGTTTGTATATTAAACGTAATTAAGCTAAACCTCTCTAGTGATAGCAAATGAGTCTATAATATATTATGACAGGGTAAAAATGCTCTATTGAGATGGCAGTTTCCCTTATTTGGATGATAAAGAATGCCATTCTCATATTTCCTAAAATTTTAGACAATAAAATCATACTTTCATTCAAGACTAGTTTGAAGTAAGGAAGAAAGATTGTGTATTTTTCATAATTACTCTATTATTTTCTCCCATTTCATTCCCTTTATTCAAACTAGTAGACGTCTTGATCTTTAAAACGTGGAATATAGATGTATACAGTCAAAATCGGGCTTGCCCGACTTCGAATGGTTAATCGAGATCGAGACCAGCAAAGACGAGACCGAGAAGGATAGAGATCTAGCGAGATCGAAAGAAACCTGCTAAGTCGAATAACAGAAAGCCGAGGAATCTGTGACCGGGCGAGAATTGTGGCGGAGATCTCGGCATGTATCAAGATAACACCGGTTGATTAGCCAATTAGGAGATTTTCTTATGTATTTAGAATTGTACCATATGTGGAACTCCTCTGCTATATAACGGGGGTTCCAATCATTTTGTAAAAGGGGATTGACGCATATCAAAGCAGTTTATAAAATTTTCTTAAGCATTCTTATTCTGTTGTCCAGTTCTTGCTTTTCAATAATATATTGAGTTAGTTCGAGGGCGACCTAGCTCGAGGGCCAAGGTAGCACGTTACATTGGTTTGCTTTGATTTACAGTTAATTTCTAACTTCAATTCTCATATTTCTTAGTTTGTGCCAAGTAAAATCACATATCCTTAAAACCACTTACAAATTTAATTGTTATCCGATTTTAAGGTAAATAGTTTGGCACCCACCGTAGGGCTAAGGATAGTAGTGATTGCCTGGTGATAATTTTCATAATACATACTGCTTTACACTTGTTCTTGTAAGCATTTTTTATTTTAGGATCAGCATGTTGAACTCTCAAGAAGTACCCACATATGTCGACAATGTCCTTGGTTTTCATGGCGAAAACGATAACATAGTCTCCCCAGGAAACGAAGTGCTTCCAGCTGACCTCGAGGGAGTACCAGTTGCAGACCCCATCGACGTTAGTTCTCATGTTGCCCTGAATGCAAATCGGGGCATCGACCCCGAAAATAGCTTCTGCAGAGACGTTCGATCAGCCGGTCAGAACGCACAGGGCGGCGAAGAAGGCGGAATCAGTCCTTCGAATAATATTCGAAATGTTACATGCTCAACAAGATACAATAGCACAACTTCAAAATCAGAACCACGCACCGAGTAGGGTCGAACACGAGCCATCACAGGAAATTGTTCACAGGGCCGAACCAGAGTCGGAGAGGTCATATGTGAATGAGTCAGGGACCGACCCCGCTATCTTGAAAATGTTCGAGGAGCTGACAAAGCGAATTAAATCGGGGGAGAAGAAGATTGAAGCGAATGACAAAAAAATGGAAACATATAACTCCCGAGGTGATCAAATTCAGGGAGCACCACCGATTTTGAAGGGTTTGGATTCAAAGAAGTTCATACAAAAGCCCTTCCCCCCGAGCGCGGCTCCTAAGACCATTCCGAAGAAATTCCGCATGCCAAAAATTCCCAAGTATAATGGAACTACCGACCCCAAGGAGCATGTCACTTCTTACACATGCTCAATAAAGGGGAACGATCTAGAGGACAATGAGATTGAGTATGTACTGCTGCAGAAATTCGGAGAAACTTTATCAAAGGGGGCGATGATATGGTACCATAACTTACCACCTAACTCCATTGATTCTTTTGCCATGCTCTCAGATTCTTTCGTCAAAGCACACTACGAAGCGATAAAGGTCGAGACTAGAAAGTCGGACCTCTTCAAAGTAAAACAAAAAGACAACGAGATGCTTAGAGAGTTCGTATCTCGGTTCCAAATGGAGCGTATGGATTTGCCCCTAGTCGCCGACGATTGGTTCGTTCAGGCTTTCACTCAAGGCCTAAACATACGAAGCTCGGTAGCCTCACAACAGTTAAAGCAGAACTTGATCGAATATCCAACTGTAACCTGGGTCGATGTGCATAATCGGTACCAGTCAAAGATTAGGGTCGAGGATGACCAGTTGGGGACTCCTTCCGAGTCCGTTTATCCAAACATGACCATCGACAGAGTTAAAAGGGATATTGACTGGGAACCACGGTCAAACAAAGATCGATATCAATCATACTGTGGAGATCGGAGAAACAACGGGCCTGGACGCAACCTCGTTCGAATTGATAGAAGAAATGATCGAGGACAGAGGTCTCGAGGGCTCATGAGTAAGAGTGGTTTCGACAGAAATGTCGAACCCAAAGAAGCACCACGACTATAGGAATACAAATTCAACATTGATGCATCAGATATTGTATCGGCCATTGAGCGCATCAAAGACACCAGGTGGCCCCGACCTCTATAGACTGATCCGACCCAGAGAAATCCTAATCAAATGTGCAAATATAATGGCACCCATGGTCATAGAACAGAAGATTGCAGACAACTGAGGTAGGAGGTAGCTCGTTTGTTCAACGAAGGGCATCTTCGAGAAATCATAAGCGATCGGGCTAAAAAGCACTTCAAGAACAAAGATTCAAACAGACAGAATGAGCAAGAAAAGCCGCAGCACGTGATCCACATGATTGTTGGAGGGGTCGATATTCCTTAGGGGCCGTATTCAAACGCACCAAGGTGTCGATCACGAGAGAAAAACGGACTCGAGACTACGTACGAGAAAGGACTTGTCTTTCAATGACGAGGATGCAGAGGGTATCTTACAACCCTACAACAAAAAGGGTCTTTCGCGAAAATAGAAAAACCCTTTAGCGGCAATATTTATTGCCGCCACAACATTTACAGGCCATAATTATTTAGCCGTTGTTATTGGGGTCGCTAAGGGCTTTAGCGGCCATTTATCGAAGTGCTGGTAAAGGTATCATGTATTGCCGCTAAAGGTCACATGTTTTAATGGGAATTATTTAGTAGCAATTAAAATGGCTACTAAATCCATTCCATGAAAAACTTAGTATACATTTTAGTGTCAATCATTATTGCTGGTAAATCCAATTAATTGCCGCTAAAATTACAAGTTTTAACAGCAATTGTTTTGCTGCAATTATAATGGCTACTAAATCCATCTCAAAAATTATTTCTGCTAAATCCAATTAAATTATTAATTAAAATCACTCTTCTAGGGGCAAATTAAAAGTACAATTTATTGCCGTAAAACTATCTTTCAATTGGCAAATTGTAACAAAATATACCTATATTCATAACATAGTATATTCCATCAAATCCTGAGTAACAAAACCAAGTACCAATTCATAATATTAATCTATCAACACAAATGATAAAATATACTGTTTCAACTAAATAACTAATGTCATTATAACTAATCCTACTTGAATACCAACACTAATAAAACAATAAATACAAAGCGCTCAAACTTCAGCAACTCTTCATTTTATTGAAGTCTTCGATATGCTAAGTCTTTGTAAATCATATTGTATGACCTGAAATAATAAAGTAAGTGAACGTCAAAAGATGAAATTTAATGTAAAGAAAATTATAAGCCAACATGTGAATATTTAGTGAAAGTAGCCTCCAACTGTAACACTTCTAGTTAATGTCTAAACTTTTCCAAAATATGGAGCAGTGAAACTATCTTAAAAGAAAATGTTTGGAACCAGATATCATTTGTACACCAAATAAGCGAACCTACTTTACGACAACTATTCCGACAACATAAAGGAACCTACTTTATGTTGCAAAGTTTCTACTACAGTTTGGTCGATTTGTTTCTGGTAGGGTTAATGTTCTGGTTAAAAAGGAAGCAATGTTTCTTACACATTACAGATATGATGAAAAACTGAGCAAGACCATCCTGTGGCAAGACAAATAGCTCTAAGATTATGTTGCATCAGAAGATAGCAATTGAAATTAAAGAACTGTTAAAATACTTATTTTCAACTTACAAGGGGTAGAAGTAGTTTGAGTGCAGACTTAAGACATAGTTAGATGTGCAGTCGAGCAATGAAGCCAAAGTTAAGAATAGCAGCTAATCCAAGCTCTCTTCCTTGCAAACCTTCACCGGTAAAGAAAAAAATAAAAAAGGAAGAACATGAACTATGAATAACCGGATAAATTCAAAAATCTTTAAATGAGAGATCTTTTGACAAATAGCTCATCGATATATAATCAAAGAATGGAACTCTCTATATCACTATAAAGAAAGAATACCTGAAACTTAATTCAAAAGGTATTCAAGGTTATATGGAAAGGCTGCAAAGGCAAATGATAACTGAAAAAAGTGATGAACCATAGAAAAGACTTATCATGAAAGGAAAAGCATCAATTCCTATATTTTTCATTTCTTCATGGTTCAATTAAAAAAAATCTAAGAAATATATTTTAATAATTTAATTGAAATCTTTTATATCCTTAAGACATTTATGCGAAATGCTCTCGCTGAGATTACTTATATAAAACATGGTAGGTTCTGTTACTTTGAAATAGGAAGTTTGAGAACAAAAAAGCGAGAAGATTGGCACAACTTTGACATGACACTTTATCACATGACACTCTTCTAATTTCTAAAGCATTTGTTTTATCACGTCCAATCGTCCATGACTGATTCATAGAACTACGCTGATGGATAATCTATAAAAAAAACAATCAGCAAACTAATGGAAGGCATTTTACATCTGAAAAAAACACACTTCCTTGGAATCCACGTCATTCAAGTTGTTCTAATCGCAACATATGGAACAAGTATGCTAGCCCTCCATAAGGCCTACAATGCAAACATAGTATATGCTGGTTAATTTCCAACTCAAAATTTTCATGAATATGAACAATTCTAGTGTTCCCCTGTCTAGTTAAACACTCCAAAAAAATAAGAGATTTGGAAATAATAAGAAATAACACCCTTTAATGGCTATAACAACCATGAGGTCCACTACTGGAAATCACTTTATAAGCAGCAACTTCTTAACTTAAACAAATATTTTGTAATAAGAATTCATTGAGATCGAGTCACAGTAGCTGCATCACTTTCCTTAGAGACCTTTCGAACCAGAGATATAAGGAAATATCCAAAAAGGAAGAAGAAGAAGAAGAAGCCCTTCTGCCTTTAACAGACATCCTATAATTTCAATAAAAAAATATATATTTAAGCATGATTGTGTTACTACACTGATAGATAAAAAAATGCAATAGTACTTATAACAAAGGTTTGGGAAGGCAATAACGCGAAGGAAGACTTTGTTACGACTGATGAGCCCTGCGGCCCTAAATAACTCAGAGAATATTGTGTTGCCGAAGTGTCCATCACTACATAAGCAAAAACTTAATGAAGTGTTCATTCTTTAAGTTAAGAACGCATAAAAGACTAATGTAAAGAGTAAGTAAAATCTGGAGATAAGATAAAATTTAAAATAAAAATAACTACTTTAATAAAATTTTAAATGTCATTTCCTCCATCAAAATTAACTTCACCTTCATCTAGAGGAGTTGTAGAAGGTGTACTCACATCTATTACTATCCCATAACACCATTTTTATACATGTATTCAAATAAATACAAAGTAAAAGCTTAAAAAATATTCGGGGAATAGTGAACTAGAGACTTAAACTAAAGTAGTTTGTATGTCACAAGGAACTCCAGACCAACTCACAAGACCTCAGTTTTCATTGTTGGAATTGATAATTTATTTACAATAACACTTTTGAATGCAACTGGTCAAACAAAAATAGTAACTCTTGAATACATTGTGGGGTATTAGATCCAAGAAGGTACCACATTACTTTTATGACAAGGAAAGGCTATGAAGCTTCCGTTGATGCAAGATATAACAGCAGAATCAAGTGTATAATGGAATTCAAAAGATTTGCAGCAGTATGCCTTCTTTAGCACCATGAATCCACAATTATTGTTATCTAAATTTTCCAAGTAGAAATTGTCATATGTAACTGCAGAACAATTTCAAGCTTTTAGTACTCTGCGCTAACTTTCAAGACTTTCCCAGATGTTACAATGGACAAGGGCACACTCATATGGTGAATGACTAGAAGAAATAAAAACAGTTAGGTTTTGAAATGTTCGTAAAATCCTAGGGTTAACACTCATATGTTGAATGATTAGAAGCACTCCTATCTACTTGTATGCTTTCAATTAGACTAAAATCTCGAGGGAACACTTCTCAAGTCTCTAGGGATAGGGTATCCATCATCAGCGATACACACACGCACAAAGAGAGAGATGAGTTGGGTTACCTGTGGATGGTGCCATGGTGGACGGCGACTGTAAAAGACTGATTGGTTAGACAACAACGGAGAATTAGATCCAGTCTTTGGGGTTGTTGGCCGGCAACGAGTAGGTCACAATTTTTTTTAAGATGAAACCCTTTTTGCTTTTCCTTAACCACTACTTTAGGTGCTTGAATCTGTTCGAAATAATTGGAGGGAATATGCTAATGTTATAAAAAAGCATTGGAGGGAAATATAAAATAATTCACATTATTTTCAATCTTTACTTCTTTTGTGACCATTGCTTTTTATTGCCAGCAAAAAGGTATCTTTCCTAGCTAATCTTAATTTGACGGTAATATATCATTCTAGAGAATATATTAGTAACTGTTATAAGAAATATCAAATTATTGTGGATGTATATTCTTACTCCATGATTTTCATCTCAAATGGTTAATGACATATTCAGTGACATATTTTCTATGTTTAATGACATATTCAATGACATATTTTCTTCGCTTTTCATGCCTATATAAAGACCTTGTAATAGATAGGAAAATACATACAATTAAAGAAGAAATAATAATCTCTCATCTTCCTTCTCTCTATCTCCATTTCTTGTTCATGTTTTACTAAATTACTTTTATTTCATAATACGTTATCAGCACGAAGTTCTAGCCAACTAAGTTGTTATGATACGGCCAGTGCCGGTAACGTTATTTAATGTTAATAATATGGTAAGAACGATAATGGTGTACAATGCCAGCATATATTCGGCCATCACGGTTAGCCTTTTCTAATTAGTTTTCAAGTTTCTTTATACTTTGCTATTTATGTTTCCATACATGAACAAACTTGCTTTACGGAAAAGGTTTTCTTGAAAGTTCATCAAATCATGTAAGGATTTTTTGTATAAAAAAAGATAAATATTTTTCCTATAACAAGTATTATGTTCCTATGTGTTAATATTAAGAAACACGAAGTGAAGACTTTTGAGAGAGCACATATTTTTCCTTTCTATTTTATCACATATCTCTTCCATCGGGATAGTAAATAAGAAAGTTTCATCCAAAAAAGCATTTGACCTAAAGTTAAAGTGCCATATCTTCCAAAACTTCCCTTCCATATAGATCGTCGTGGCATGAACTAATTTCTTCGCTTCGATTTCGCCCCTAAAGCTAGCTCCTACTCCTCCTCCTTCTCCTTTAGGATAGGATCCTCCTTGGTCCTTTTTACATAACATTCTCGGCTGCCTCCGGTCCGGTAGGTCGGTCGCCTTAAAGTGGGATAATTATCACAAAGGATAAGTAGATTTTAATTGATTATGCATTTTCCTATATTTGCTTGATACTTTTTATTTAATTGAGTTCAGTTAATGAAAGTTCGCATATGCAAATTAAATTCAATCGCCATCAATAGTGGAAACCCGTCTTATAAGTCTAAAATAAGACATGATGTTACCGTGGAGGTATGAATGGATGTGGACGTGGTAATGAAAGAAATTATAATCGTCATCATTATGGTAATGAGAACAATAATGGCTCTCAAAATAATCCTTCACTTTGTGAAAGTGATGTTTGCCATTGATATGGCATGAGATTTTATAAAACACTCATGGATTATTATGTTCCATTCCTGAGGTGAATGTAAAAACAATGTGATAATCATTATGAATACATATTCATTCTTGCAAGAATATGAACGTGCTAGTGATAGTAAATATACCACACTCACCTCGAGAAGGGGGATTGAGATGAAATAAGAAAATAATGTCATTATTATGGCATGAATGGTCATTGGTCACGTACCTATTGTACGCGAAAATATTATGGCAATGTGATTATTAAAGGACAACAATAGTGCAAGAAACAAATCTTGCATCTAATTTTGATAATGACCATAATGGTATAACTTTCTCTTTAAAAGAGATATTCACCATATAGATGTTGATGAATATATGATAGTACAAAATTAATTGAAGGCTCTGGAAGAGCTACTATAACTCTGCCTTAGGGAACAATACTTATCACAGAGAATGCAATGTTCTCCTCCAAGTCCAAGGGGAACTTGTTGAGTTTTAAAGATATATGCCGAAATAGATTTCATATTGAGACAATAGATGAGAATAATCTCGAATATCTCATCGTTACCAAGAATGTCTCTGGCCAGAAAAGTGTTATTGAGAAGTTCCCATCTTTATCTTGTGACATGTATTGGACAAGAATTAGTGTAATTGAGGCACATTCTATCGTAAACCAAAAGATTACTAATTCAAATACTTTTGTATTTTGGCATGATTGATTGGGACATGCTGGATCAATTATGATGAGACTAATTATAGAAAAAACAAATGTGCATCCATTAAAGAATTTAAATATTCTTTAAATAATGCATTTTCTTGCAATTCTTATTATCAAGGCAAGTTGATTATTAGACCATCACCAACAAAGGTTGGGATTGAGTCTCCTGCGTTTTTTAAATGTATATAATGGGATATTTGTGGACCTATTCACACGCCTAGTGGGTCGTTTAGATATTTTTGTGGTCTTAATATATGCATCTTCTAGATTGTCTCATGTATGCCTATTGTCATCTCGCAACCTGGCATTTACAAAATTAATGGCACAAATAATCCGATTACGGGCAAAATTTTCCGATAATCCAATTAAGCCTATTAGACTTGATAATGCCACTGAGTTTTCATCCCAAGCATTTAATGATTATTGCTTATCAATTGGGATAAAAGTGGAACATTTTGTAACTCATGTTCACACTCAAAATGGCCTTGCAGAATCTTTGATTAAACGTCTACAATTGATAGCAAAACCACTACTCATGAAAATCAAGTTACCCACTTCAGTTTGGGGGCATGCCATTTTGCATGCAGCTATGCTAATTCGTCTCAGACCGATAAATTATCATAAATATTTCCCGTTATAATTAGTTTTGGGTCATCTAAGAATTTTTGGATGCGTTGTATATGTGCATGTAGCACCGCCATATCGCACCAAGATGGATCCTTAAAGAAGGTTAGGAATATATGTTGGGTTTCAATCACCCTCCATTATTCGATATCTTGAAACATTAACGGAAAATTTATTCACTACTCGATTTGCAGATTGTCAATTCAATGAGGCATTTTCCCCAAAATTAGAGAGAGAAATTGGTGAAACCAAACGTGAAATTTTGTGAAAAAATACATCATTGTCTCATCTTGATCCACGTGCCTCTATTAATTTTGTGAAAAATACATCTTTATCTCATCTTGATCTACGTGCATCTATTTGTGAAAAAGAGGTGCAAAAGATTATCTATTTGCAGAAAATAGCAAATCAAATGCTATATGCATTTACGGATGTGAAAAGGATAACGAAATCACGTATCCCTGCAGAGAATGTTCCAATCCGTATTGATGTCCCTATTGGAAAATCTTTTAGTGTCATAGCTAATGAGTAAAAAACACGCCTAAAGCGTGGCAGACCATTGGGTTCTAAGGATCGAAATCCTATAAAAAGAAAAATAAATGATCAAGATGACACTACGAATGAGTCTCATAAATAAAAACCATGATTTAACCAATCCTGAGATTCATGAGGAAATCAATGAGACTGAGACTCAAGAAAATAAGGAACTATCAATAAACCCAATCGATATTGAGACAGAGTTGAATCGATTGAATATAATGGTAGATTATGTCTTTGAATACAATGTTGCATCTAGCATTATACAATATAAAGGGGATCTTGAACCTCAATCTGTTGGAGAATGTCGGCAAAGATGTGATTGGCCAAAATGGCAAGAAGCAATCCAATCTGAGTTGGATTCACTTGCAAAACGCGAAGTTTTTGGGCCTGTAGTCCAAACACCTAATGGTGTTAAGCCTGTTGGATATAAATGGGTCTTTGTACGTAAAAGGAATGAGAAAATGAGGTACACAGATATAAGGCACGCCTTGTTGCACAAGGATTTTCACAAAGGCCTGGCGTCGATTACGAAGAGACATATTCTCTTGTTATGGATGCTATAACGTTCCGTTATCTCATTAGTTTTGTTGTCCATGAAAAGCTTGACATGTGTTTAATAGATGTGATTACAACCTACCTTTACGGCTCACTTGATAATGAGATATACATGAAAATTCCCGAGGGATTTAAAATGCCTGACGCACACAATTCAAAGTCCAAAATACTTTCAGTCAAATTGCAAAGATCTTTGTATGGTCTAAAGCAATCAGGAAAAATGTGATATAACCGTCTTAGTGAATATTTATTAAAGAAATGTTATATAAATGATGTCATTTGTCCATGTGTTTTTATTAAAAAAAACATCGGGGTTTATTGTACTTGTTGTATATGTTGATGACATAAACGTTATTGGAACTCCTACATAACTCCAAAAGGCAATTGATTATTTAAAGAAGGAATTCAATATGAAAGATCTCGGAAATACAAAATTATGTCTCGATTTGCAAATTGAACATTTGGCAAACGAGATTTTTATTCATCAATCTGCCTACATATAAAAGGTATTGTGGTATCTAAAAGGGACTACCGATATGGGCTTATTTTATGGCAATGATTGCAATACTGATCTTGTTGGTTATGCCGATTCTGGGTATTTATCTGACCCACACAAGGCTCGATCTCAAACAGGTTATGTGTTTATGTGGAGGCACTGTCATATCTTGGTGATCGACTAAGCAATCAATCGTGGCTACTTCTTCTAATCATGCTGAGATAATTGTTATTCATGAAACAAGTCGAGAATGTATTTGGTTGAGATCTATAATACATCGTATTCGAGACAAATGTAGTTTGAAGTGTGACAAACTACCCACATTTTTACATGAAGACAATGCAACATTCATAGCCCAATTGAATGGAGGATTCATAAAAGGAGATAGGACAAAGCACATTTCACCAAAGTTATTTTTTACACATGATCTTCAAAATAATGGTGATGTCAACTTGCAACAGATTCGTTTAAGTGATAATATGGTTGATCTGTTCACCAAATCTCTACCGACGTCAACCTTCAAGAAACTAGTGTACAAAATTGGGATGCAAAGGCTCAAGGATGTGAACTGATGATTTCATCAGGGGGAGTTAATATGCGTTGTACTCTTTTTCCCTTACAAGATTCTTTCCCACTAGGTTTTCCTTGCAAGGTTTTTAATGAGGCAACCAAAAAGCGTATTTCTAAACATGTGTACTCTTTTTCCTTCACTAGGATTTTTTTTTTCAAATAAGGTTTTAACGAGACACATTAACTATGGACATCCAAGGGGGAGTGTTATAAGAAATATCAAATTATGGTGGATGTCTACTCTTACTCCATGATTTTCATCTCAAATACTTAATGACATATTCAATGACATATTTTCTATGTTTAATGACATATTCAATGACATATTTTTTCACTTTTCATGCCTATATAAAAGCCTTGTAATAGATAGGAAAATACACACAATTGAAGAAGAAATAATAATCTATCCTCTTCCTTCTCTCTATATTTCTTGTTCATGTTTTACTAATTTGCTTTTATTTCATAACAATAACAATTAACTTATTGGCGCTAAATTATTGCCGCTAAAAAGACTTTTTTCTTGTAGTGCAATCCCACAACGACGCACTGGTAATATTTGTCCTTATGAATAAAATTCAAGTTAAACGTGTTTTGATTGATCTAAGTAGCTCGGACAACATTATTCGATCGAGGCCTGCAAGATCAAATTGTGCTCGTAGCCCGAGTACTTAACGGCTTCAACATGGCAAGCGAAACCACCAAAGGTGAAATTACTTTGCTAGTGAACGTGGCCGGGACCATCCAAGAAATAAAGTTCCATGAGATCGACGGTGACATGAGGCACAACGCCCTGCTCGGAAGGCCTTGGATCCATAACATGAGGGCAATACCCTCGACCCTTAACCGAGTTCTGAAGTTCCCGGTATCGAAGGGAGTCAAAACAATGTACGGGGAGCAACCCGCCGCCAAGGAAATATTTGCAGTCGATGAAGTGATACCGGTATCGGCACTCACATCAACGAAGGGGTCGAAGGGAAAGCAGGAGGTCAAATAGCAACCACAGATACCGGCCTCGACCCAATTGAAGGAGCAAGAGATCGACGAGGATGACGACTACTGGATCCCTTGATCATTCATAATTCCAGATGACTCCGATTCCACCAAGTCAATAGTCGAAGAGCTTGAACAAGTTACAATGGCCAAGCATCAGCTCGAACGAAAGGTATACCTGGGCACGGGGCTAACCCCCGAGCTTAGAAAAAAATTTATTCATTTAATTAAAGTTAACACGTATTGCTTTGCTTAGTCCCACCTCGATATGACAGGGATCCCACCAGAAATGACCACTCACAAACTAATCCTAGACCCCAAATTGTGCCCGGTGATGCAAAAGAGAAGGCCCCACTCCGAGGTTAAACATGTCTTCATCAAGGACGAGGTAACCAAATTCTCAATATAGGATCCATTCGGGAAGTAGAGTACCCTGAATGGTTAGCAAACGTAGTGGTAGTCCCTAAGAAGGGAACCAAACTTAGAATGTGTATAGATTATAAAGACCATAATAAAGCATGCCCTAAGGATTCTTTTCCTTTTCCTAATATTGATCATTTGATCGATGCCACAGCTGGCCACGAGACTCTCAGTTTTTTCGATGCCTACTCTGGGTACAACCAAATACAAATGAACCAGGAGGATTAGGAAAAGACCTCATTTATCACTAAGTACGGTACCTACTGTTATAATGCAATGTCATTCGGTCTAAAAAATGCTGGTGCAGCTTATCAACGCTTAGTAAACCAAATGTTCTAAGAACAAATAGGAAAATCAATGGAAGTTTCTATTGATGACATGTTAGTTAAGTCCCTGCGAGCATAGGACTATTTAAAACTTTTGCAGGAAACTTTCGATATACCGAGGAAGTACAATATGATGCTCAACCCTGAAAACTGTGCATTCGGGGTTGGCTCGGGCAAGTTTCTTGGTTTCATGGTGTCCAATCGGGGCAGATAGCCGCCCTAGGACGATTCATTTCGAGATCCTTAGATAAGATCCACTGATTCTTCTCGCTGCTTAAGAAGAAGAGCAATTTTGCACGGACTCTAGAATGCCAGCAGGCCTTGGAGGAACTAAAGTGGTATTTATCGAGCCCGTCGCTGCTTTACACCCTATAAGTGGACGAATAACTTAACTTGTACTTGGCAGTCTCAGAGATAGCGGTAAGTGAAGTCCTAGTCTGAAAAGAACAAGGTACGCAATTCCCTGTCTATTGTGTTAGTATGACCTTAGGTGAGGCCGAAAATAGATATCCACACTTAGAAAAATTAGCGCTTGCTTTAATAAGTGCTCTAGGAAACTAAAACCACATTTCAAATGTCATCCAATATGTGTTGTAACAATATATCCTCTTCGAAATATTTTGCACAAACCCGAGCTTTCGGGTCGATTGGCCAAATGGGCCGTAGAAATCAGTGGGTACAATATTGAGTATCGACCACGAACCGCCATCAAGTCTCAAATCTTGACGAACTTCGTGGATGACTTTACGCCGGCCCTCGTACCCGAGGTTGAAAAAGAACTACTGATAAAATCGGGGTACATTTTTGGGAGTTTGGACCCTCTTTACGGACGGTGCTTCGAATGCGAAGGGGTCCAGACTAGGCATCGTACTAAAATCACCCACATGTAATGTAGTTAGACAGTCTATCAGAACTACAAAATTAACTAACAATGAGGCCGTGTATGAGGCCATGATTGCAGGTCTCGAACTAGCTAGAGGTTTGGGAGCGGAGGTCATAGAGGCTAAGTGTGATTCCCTCCTCGTGGTAAACCAAGTTAACGGGACTTTTGAAGTCCGAAAAGACTGAATGCAGAGGTACTTTGATAAACTACATGTGACTCTACATCAATTTAATGAATGGACCTTGCAATATGTACCCCGAGAACAGGACAGCGAGGCCGACGCTCTTGTATACTTAGGTTCGTCGGTCGAGGACGGCGAACCCAACTCGAGGACTTTTGTACAACTCATGAGATCGGTAATCGAAGAAGGTCACGCCGAGATAAACTCCACAAGTTTAATCTAGGATTGGAGAAACAAGTACATAGAGTACTTAAAGAAAGGGAAGCTTCCATCAAATCCAAAGGAGTCGAGAACTCTGCGCACAAAGGCAGCACGGTTCACTTTGTCCGAAGACGGAATGCTGTTTAGAAGGACGTTCGATAGACTGTTGGCAAAATGTTTGGGACCGGGAGATACCGAATACATCCTACGGGAAATTCATGAGGGCACTTGTGGAAATAATTTTGGTGTAGATTCGTTGGTCCACAAAGTAATCAAAGCAGGGTATTATTGGACCGATATAGAGAAGGATGCAAGGGAATTCGTTCGAAAATGCGACAAATGCCAAAGTTATGTGCCCATGATTCATTAACCAGGGGAACTACCCCACTCGGTCTTGTCCCCATGGCCCTTCATGAAATAGGGAATGGACATCGTTGGCCCTCTCCCATCGGCCCCGGGTAAGGTTCAGTTTATTTTATTTATGACTGATTATTTTTCTAAATGGTTGAAGCACATGCTTTCGAGAAAGTCAAAGACTTCATTTGGGACCACGTCATATGTCGATTCGGTATGCCCTCCGAGATTGTATGTGATAATGGAAAACAATTCATCGGCAGCAAAGTAACTAAATTTCTCGAGGATCACAAGATCAAAAGGATCTTATCAACACCTTATCATCCCAGCGGGAACGGACAAGCCGAATCGACCAACAAAACCATCATCCAAAATCTTAAGAAGAGATTGACCGAATCCAAAGGAAAATGGAGAGAAATACTACCTGAGGTTCTATGGGCATACCGAACAACATCGAAATCCAGTACTGGAGCAACGTCATTCTCGTTAGTTTATCGCGCCAAAGCTCTGATCTTGGTCGAGGTCAGGGAACCTAGCATCAAGTTTCGATATGCAACATAGGAATCAAATAACGAGACCATGAATACGAGCCTAGAATTGTTGGACAAAAGATGCAAAGCCACTCTCGTCCGATTGGCCGCCCAGAAACACCAGATCGAAATGTACTACAATCGAATAGCCAATCTTAGACATATTAACATCGGGTACTTGGTGCTAAGAAAAATCACCCTCAACACCCGAAATCCAAATGAAGGGAAACTGGGTCTGAATTGGGAAGGACTGTACCAGGTTCTCGAAATCATCAGAAAAGGATCCTACAAGCTCGGCATGATGACCAGCAAACAACTACCGAGAAATTGGAACGTATCGCACCTAAAATGATACTACTGCTAAGGTACACCATCTTCCATTTTCATTTATATTCTAAACTAACCCTTGCAAGTGTTCGACCAGAAACAATGATGGATTCTTTGACACGAAACCTTTAGGTCTGAAAGCACGCGTTGCACTCTTTTTCTCTTAGACCGGTTTTGTCCCAAATGAGGCAACCTTTGATCGTGCTAACTTAGAAAAATTCAACAGTATCCGATGCTTTTTTACAATCAACCTCGAATACTGGGGGGCATTGCCCTCGAATGTCAACTTTGATGCAAGGAAGTTACTTCATGGCAGCAGGGTCTCGATAGGAAAAATTTGTAACGGTCAAACGAACTATGCCCGTGTAGTTTGCTTGAGTCTTGGCACAGAACATGTACGCATGTATCATCATTTATAAAGAGAAGTATTTTTCTTTACCGATATCTCATGCCTTAGAAAAAAATTTATACTTTACAATTTCATGTTCTTGATCTATTATATAAACAGGCTTAAGGGCTGACCATAACTCGGATAATTACCCCCACGCTCGAGGATTGCCGTCCAAAAAATAAACGACATTGAATTATTAAAACTCCGAGATCATAAGACCTTTTAGGCAACCCTCGATTTTTATAGGCAACGGCCACCCCACTCGGGGACTGACATTTCGGGCAAGCTCGAAGTAAAATGGGAAAATAAGCCCAAGGGGCAAATCCCGAACTAAAAAGGTTACGACCGAATTAACACGGTTCGAAGACGTCTGAATTCCTTAACAAAACACGCCTTCTAATTCTTTCATAAACCGGTTAAAAAGGCTGATCTGTGCCAAACCCACACTACTATTGAGTAGCGAGGCGGTCAATGCAATAATAAATCTAACAAAGGTCGAGATCGAACCCACAGGGAGTTAGAATGTGGGATTAGGTGTATATCTAAGTTAATTACAAGTTTTTGGTTTAATTACACTTCCACAAGTTTGGGTTTGATTTCTACTTCTAACTTTACTCAAAAGATTGCAATAATTAAAATTAAGGACAATATTTTTGTTGTTGTTTTTCAAATATTTAAAGAGACTAGGGTAGTGACTTCTACCTAGGTGGATATCGAAAGGGTAGCAAAATCTAGGGCAAACTTGATTAGTTAAGATTGTAATATAGCTATCACACCCGGGTACTTACTCTATACCTCTCGGTAGTTTAAGTGATTTTGCCCAATTTGAATTTCTCAAATCCAAATGGGTATTCATGCAAATCAAGTGATATTAGCTCAAGTTGGGTATTACTATCTCTAGGTTTAACCCTTTAATTGGAGCTATCAATTTCTTGAGTTCACCCAAATTCTTTGTTAGCCTAGTTTTTCTAGACTTAATCCCTCTTTCTCAAGTAGATAATAAGTCATAAAGGGATGAATCAATTTTTACAACCATTAATTCTTGAGTTCTAGCAAGAACTAGGCTAAATATCACTAACCCATTCACATTCAAGCCATAAAATAAAATACCCATTAAATACCCACACTAGGGTTGGGTCACATCCCTAGCTATGGGTTTAGATACTCATGGAAATAACATAAATTAAAGATGAAACGAAGATAAAATCTATAATATTAATTTATGGAATGAAAATCTAATGTTAAAAAGTGAATCTAGTACAAAATTTCCAAAAATAGAAAAGTCACCCGTCACAGGTGGTCATATAAAACATAACATCCCCTAAAAATGACAAAAAGTTCTATTTATACCAACCTGAAAATATCTGACAAAAATGCCACTGCGGAGGTTGTGCGGCCGCATAATTCTGAGTGCGGCCGCACTCTTGCTTTCGCGGCCATATAATTCTGATGCGGTTGCATTCTTCTCTTTTGGATCTGGGTTGGGCTGAACTTTCGCGGACCATATAATTCTAAGTGCGGCCGTGCTTCAGAGTATGCGGTCGCATAAAAGTGATGTGGTCCACACTTGCTTGAGTTTGACTTGAAATCAACTCTCTGATTCTTTATCTTGCGGACCGCATGATTTCGATCGCGGCCGCACAAAGGACTTCCGTAGCCGCACAATTCTGGTGCGGTATGCACTTCTTTCTTTTGCTCAAGTTGTCAGCTCTCTGAATCTCAGTCATCGCAGTCCGCATAATTTCAATTGCAGCGGCACATGGACTTTCGCGGCCGCACATTTCTGGTGCGGTTCGTGCTCATTATTTAGCCCAAAATCACACTCTCTGAATCTCCCTCTTGCGGACCGCATAATTATGATCGCGACCGCACAATATTCGTGTGCTCCGCACTTGAGACCTCTTTGCCCAGCCTTGGTTTTTGTTCAACTTTTGACTCATTTGTAAGTTGATTTTTATTCCTTTGGCTTATTTTGAACAATTCCTGCAAGCAAGCATATTTCATTAGCTTCCGGGAATACCTTCAAGCATTTTTTGCCTAAAACACAAGTAAAAGAGAGTAAATAATAGGTTAAAATACCTACTTATCAACTCCTCCAAACTTAAGCTTTTGCTTGTCATCAAGCAAATAAGGAAATTCCCAGTTTCCCACCTCCACTAGAAAAAAGGATATTTCAGCTGGCCTAAGGTGAATCAATCATGCATCAATTGGGACTAACAATTACCCTCAACACAAATGAATTATCAACAACACCATGTTTTGACCTTTTGAGTACCATAGTTCTAATGTGACATTAGAGCATTGAGAGCTAACTTAATTCACCAAGGAAGCTCACTCTATCACGTAGGTCATTGTGGAACCCAAACTCCTCCTCCTCTACTCTCCATGAGCAAATCTCACTTTAGAATGTAACACTCAAAACAAGGATTGTGAAAAAGTGCACTCATCTCTCTCAAAAGAATGTCACAAGTCCGGCTCTAAGTACCATAAGCTTGCCCCTTATGTAAATCACCGCTAATGTAAGCTCACTCAATTTGAAATGATATAGGGATTTTGCGGGAATGTAATGAAGGCTTTTGGATCAAGGTAAGACTTATCGGCATATGATGGTTTCATCTTTTCTTAAGCACTCCATTTTCTCTTTTTGGCTCATGCTTTCTTGACTCTTTGAGTCATTTTCTTCTTCCTTGGGGGGAACTAGAGAGACGTAATGTCACTCTTTCTTGCTCATGACAATTATTTTTCTCCTTTTCTAATCAATCCATGCCTTTCATCATTGCTTTCTTTGAATCCCTTCAACTTTCTACTTTATTCACTTTCTTTTTGACATATTTCTTTTTGGCCTTTCTTCCTTTTCTTTGCCTTCCCTTTTCTTCTTTTTTTTTTGTTCTTTGTACCTTTTATCACTTTCACATTCCTCGTCTCTCCCCCAAACTTATACTTTTGCCAATTGTTTCAAGAATGCTAAGGAAAGATCAGGTGCCAAGAGAGGATCATTATAAAATGGATAAAGGCTTGTAACATGGCTATTCAATGAAAAAGGGCTTCAGCTCAAAGGGGTTGACTAGGGATATCACATTGGTAGGCTACGGAAGCTTTCAAGTTTAAAATTGGATCAAGGAGAGCCTACAATCATTTCTCAAGTCGAGCTACACTTAGAATTTCACCTAGACAAACATTCAGGGCAAGTTCTAAACTTATTGGCACGGAACTTGGAATTGCAATTCAATACCTCACCTCTCAAGCTGCTGGATTGTTAAAGAGAACATAGTCAAGGGCCCACAACAACCCTAGCTAAGATTGAAAATCACAAATGACTCAAAGAAACCACTCGATGATTGTTTTAGTCAACACAAGAGTCTAAAGGTCACAACTAGAGCTATTCTTTACCAATCAACTTGTTTCTAACCATAAGGTCGAAGGTAAATATGTTAGTACCAAGTGAAGATTGCTTGATACACCTTTTTTCATTACTACTATATATACAAAAACATAAATAAAACGGACTCAATCCCTTAAGAAGGTTGTCACGCCATCCATCGTTGGGAAGAGCTACCTGGTTCACACAACATCCACCTTTGGAAATAACCATGGCATTAAGAAAACCAAAGGCTTATTGTTCACACAAAACATAAAAAAGAAGCTAACAACTTAAAAAGAAGCTACTAAAGTAAATAAAAAACTATGCTACTAAGGAAAAACAACGAAAAAAGTTATGAAATAACTATGAAAACTAGACTGAATATGTACAAAATAAAGTAAAGCAAATATATCCATAATGTTAAATGAATATATACATCGAATGGTAAGAATATATACATACCAGAAGTGAAAATAAAGATTAAAAAAAAATAGTATAATGGTTATTACATACCAAATGACATCAAATCAAAATAGACCACCCCCAAATGAAAAATAGCATTGTCCTCAATGCTCATAACAAATAAGGACAAGGAAAAAGGGTAGAGAGTAGAGAAAACTCCCTATGTGGTCTTTGTATGCATCGGGTCCTCAACATGGACGGGGTCCTCAGCATGCATGGGCTCATCAACACCCTTTGTATCCTCTAACTGGATCTCCACATCCTCTGACTGGGGGACTACGGGTTGCTGAGCATCTGAATCAGCTCATCAGCAGTGTGTGAAGTGGCAACCGGCTCCTCAGACTAGCTGGTTGCTGCCTCTGATGCCTCGAGCACTGCTACATGTGCTTATGGGACTGTCTCCTCCATGAGCAGGTCTAGTGGAATATCACCAGCAGAAGCAATCTTTTCAACCTATTTGCTCAACTTCTCCACCGACTCCTTAGATGCCTGAGTCTTCCGCTTCTTCATAACATGCTTCCCCAAATTCTTGATAATCTTCCCATGTATATAAAGAGTCTCTCAGATCTTCTTCTGGTCATCCAGAATCTTCTTCAAAGAGTCCTCCACTGATGGAGGTACCTGGAGCTCTGATGGGTCTGAAGACTGTGTTGCCACTGTAGTGGATATGGCACTCAACTTTGTGGTTGTTGCCTGCATCCAGTTGTTGAGACCGAAAAGTGCCTGTGAAACCCGCAGTGCAGTCTGAGGGTAGGTAGAAAATGTGGGCACTGGCAGTGGTAATGAGAGGGATGGTCCGGAGGAAGGAGGAGGCATGGCAGCTGCTTCGGCAGAAGTACCGTCTGTTGTGGAGGGTTCGACAACTGACCCGGTGGCCACTACCCCTAGCTCTTCAGACTGGCCAGTGGAGGTAGTGGCTTTGCCCTTCAATTTAGGGTTGTCCGCTCCCTGGATGTGGTACCATGAGAAAGGATTTTTAGCCTTCACATCCACATGAAAATGTCTCGTCTCTACCCCTTGGTCTTGGAAATACTCTGTGAGGAAGTTGGGGTAGGGATATGATCTTTCTTCTTTCTGGACTGCATTGGAGATGTTGTAGGATATCAAGTTTCCTACATTAATAGGATAGCCTGCCATGATGGAAGCTACCAATACTGCCCGGGGGAGTGGAAGGACATTCTCATGCTGGCACGGGTCAAGACGGCTGCACACGAATATTTGCCACCCTTTTGCTTCAAAGTTAAGGGTGGATCTGACAATTTGAACTCTTGCTGTGAGCCATGCATGTGTTGTCCCCGGAATAGCAAGTATCTCAGCTAGCTATGGGCGAACTGCATCACCCAAGGCTAGCTTCTCCAGGTATTGCACTACCTCGACCTCCTCAAATCCTATATACATGTTCAGTGTGTGGCCATCAAACATGATTTTCAAGTTCCGGACCTTCGTCACCTTTGTACCCTTTTTGATGTGGGCAACATTGGCATAAAATTCCTTGACAAGGTATTCATTGGCAACTTGCAACTGGTTGGCGAACCATTTCCATCATTTTATCTCCATAAACTGCTTTAAGATATTCGGATTGTGCTGGCTTAGGCCTTTGGTTATGGATTGTCGCTCAAGAGTGAGCGACCTTTGGGGCCACCATTCCCAAAATTTTGCATACGCCTTCTCACTTACAAATCTATCAGCCCACACCTACGACTTCCTTGATATAGCCAGGCCTCCCACAATTGTGTCACCCATTCTCCCGTCATCCGGGACCTCATCATTATCATCTAAATTGATTGGGGTAGCTGTTGTGGCAGGTGTTGTAGCAAGCGGGGAAGATGGTTCAGATGCCTGACTACCTCCCTCTGAGCCATCAGAAGAACTAGAGGAGGAGGTAGGTTCATTGACTAAACATAGTCTATTGGGGAATTGTTGTGATTGTGCCCCCGGTTGTGGTTGTACAGAATCCCCCTCAGAAGTTTCCCGGATGTGAGGTATTCACTAGTATCTGAGGAGTCCGGAGGTGGTCTACTGAGAGTAGTCTTTTTGCCCAAGACTTTCTGGACTGCTAGTAGCATGTTAGGTTTTCCTCTACCCCGACCTCGGGAGGGTTCTGCCCTCCCTTTGGAAGTATTACCTCGACCACGAGAACGCACCATTGTCTGCAACATATAAGTAGTGAAAGTCAGTTAGAATTGGGGTTCAACATATGTTATTGAGTTACAGTTGAAAAGAAAGACATTGCTTCTCAAAACAGGGTAGCGCGGACCGCACAAAAGTGAGTGCGGTCGCGGACTGCCCATCGTGGACCGCACAAAAATGAGTGCGACCGCATAATACCCATCGCGGACCGCACAAATTTGAGTGCGGTCGCGGAGATCCCAGGTTCAGACTATTGGTTCTCTGAAGTTACCTCAGCACAGACCGCATACTTTTGAGTGCAATCGCATAATCAATTTGTTGAGTCTCTGAAGTTTAATTGTTCGGACCGCACAAATTTGAGTGAGGCTGCAAAAACCAACCGCGGATCGCACAAAATTGAGTGCGGTCATACAAACTTAGCAATGACAAGTTCCTTCAACCTAGGGTATCGCACACCACACAATTTTGTATGCGGTCACATACCGTAGCGCGAACCGCACAAAAATATGTGCGGTCGCGAAATTCAAATCAGAGCGGCACTGAAGTACGATTAATACTAGGGTTTTCACTAATTAGGTATGATTTGTGGCAATTAAACAATAAAAGCTACTAACCCCAACATCCATTATGCATTCAAATACTACCCCACGTGCTTCTAAGCAAGAATTAAGCATCAATTTGACATTTTTGCCATGAATCTAACCCTGGATAAAAAGAAAACCAAAACAAAGAGAAAAGAAAAGAAAAAGATGAAATTAATTCATTGAAATCAACATACCAGTAATGAAATGTAGTAGGAAATCAACACTTGATGAATACGGGATGAGATTGAAAACAAGAAAGAGTGCACTGTGCTTTAGTCTAGCTTGAGAGGTCAGAGTGTGTAAAGTGTGAATAGTCTCAAAAAGACCTATTTATACTATGACCATGTTGGCCCACCGACTTACTTGAGCGCGGCCGTATAATTTTGGTGCGGTCCGCACTCTTTACCTTTTCTAACTCAGTAGTTGATTCAGTGACGCGGTCCGCATAAAAATGGCTACGGCCGCACAATCTGTGCGGTCCATAAAATTTTGATCGCGGCCGCGAATCCTTAAGGGATTTTGTCAGGCCAAACTTTATAGAGTTGGCATTTTCTATCTTTCAGCTGTATGACCGCACACAAAATTGTGCGGCCACGAAGGGCTTGTGCGGTTCGCATAATTCTGGAGCGGTCCGTACTATTTCACCACTTGGCCAATTTTTGTCTTGTCAATTTTCTGCTCTGCACACCCAATTCCTGCATACACTTCACAAACCAGTTAGTCAAAAACAATGCCTAATCTAACAAGAAAATCAAAAGAAAGAAAAACACATGGGTTGCCTCCCAAGAAGCGTCTAATTTAACGTCACGACACGACGCATATTACCATTATTCATTTGAAATGGAGGAATGCCACAACATGGCCATCATCAACCTTACCAAGGTAGTGCTTCACCTGGTGCCCATTGACTTTAAAGATCTCACCATTTTTATTTTTCAAATCAAGAGCACCAAAAGGAGTCATATGTACCACTTCAAAAGGACCACTCCATTTTGATTTAAGCTTTCCCGGAAACATCCGTAGCAGAGAGTTGAATAAAAGAACAAGGTCACCTTCTTTGAATTCTTTGTTCTGGATATACGTGTTATTAAGGCACTTCATCTTATCCTTATACAAGGACGAACTGGAGTATGCATAAAATTGAAACTCATCAAGTTCATTCAGTTGCTCCACCCTAAGATTTGCAGCTACATCCCACTCAAGGTTAAGCTTCTTCAACGCCCACATAGCCTTATGCTCAAGTTCTACCGGGAGGTGAGAAGCTTTTCCGAACACTAACCGATACAGAGACATACCATTTGGTATTTTGTAAGTTGTTCTATAAGCCCAAAGAGCATCGTCAAGTTTCTTCGACCAATATGTCCGGTTGGCATTCACAGTCTTTGATAGAATACTCTTGATCTCCCGGTTGGAGACTTCAACCTGTCCACTTGCTTGAGTATGATAGGGGGTCGACACTTTGTGAGTCACACCATACTTGGAGAGTAAAGTATCAAACGCTTTGTTGTAAAAGTGTGATCCCCCATCACTAATGATGGCCCTTGGAGTACCAAACCTTGTGAATATGTTCTTCTTCAAGAAATCTAACATACTCCGAGCTTCATTATTGGGCAAAGCCACGGCTTCAACCCATTTGGACACGTAATCCATAGCTACCAATATATAGGTGTTCCCACATGAGCTCACAAACGGACCCATAAAATCAATGCCCCAAACATCAAAAATATCAAACTCCAGGATCGTGGTGAGAGGCATCTCATTTTTCTTAGAGATCCCACCGGCCCTTTGACATTCATCGCAACGCTTAACGAGATAGCTTGCGTCCTTGTAAAAGGTAGGCCAATATAATCCACAGCTTAGCACCTTTGTAGCAGTTCTCGCTCCACCATGGTGACCATCATATGGCGAAGAGTGGAAAGCTTCAAGAATACCCAACTGTTCTTCTTCGGGTACATATCTTCGGATAACACCATCAGTACAATTTTTGAAGAGATATGGCTCATCCCAACAGTAGTCCAGGCACTCCCGTTTGAGCTTCTTCCTTTGGTTTGAGGAGAACTCATTCGGAACAATGCCACTCATAAGATAGTTGGCCACATCGGCAAACCATGGCATCCCAATCATAGAAATGGAAAGGATTTATTCGTTAGAAAATGAATCATTAATCTCAAGGTCATCATATGGCCTCCCTCCTCTTCCAATCGGGACAAGTAGTCCGCCACTTGATTCTCACTACCCTTTCGGTTTTGAATCTCTAGATCAAACTCTTAAAATATAAGCACCCACAACATCAACCTTGCCTTAGAGTCTTTCTTGCTTATCAAATAACGAAGTGCCGCATGGTCGGTCTGAACAATCACCTTTGTACCCATTAGGTACGGGGGGAACTTCTCCATAGCAAAGACAATGGCTAGGAGTTCTTTCTCGGTCACCGTATAGTTGACTTGGGCCTCGTTCATTGTCTTGCTAGTATAGTAGACCGGATGAAAGATCTTATTAATTCGTTGCCCCAATACCGCACCAACCACCACATCGCTTGCATCACACATGAGCTCAAATGGTAAGCTCCAATTTGGCACGGTGATAATAGGAGTGATAGTCAAATTATACTTGAGTAGTTCAAATGCCTTCATACAATCTTCATTGAAAAGGAACTTGGCATCTTTCTCCAAGAGTTTGCACAAGAGGTTTACCACCTTAGAAAAGTCTTTGATGAATCGGCGGTAAAACCACGCATGACCTAGAAAGCTTCGCACTCCCTTTATGGAAGTAGGGGAGGGAGTTTGGATATCATTTCAATTTTTGCTTTATCAACCTCAATACCATTCTTGGAAATTATGTGACCGAGGACAATGCCCTCCTTAACCATAAAATGACACTTCTCCCAATTCAACACCAAATTAGTTTCTTCACAACGTGCCAATGCCTTATCCAAGTTATCCAAGCACTCTTCAAAATAACCCCCCACGACAGAGAAATCATCCATGAAAACCTCAAGAAAGTCCTCCACCATATCGATGAAGATGGACATCATACACCGCTGAAAAGTTATCGGTGCATTGCATAACCCGAATGGCATCCGCGAGAATGCGAAAGTGCCATATGGACAAGTGAAGGTGGTCTTCTCTTGGTCTTCAGATGAAATAAGAATCTGGTTATATCCGGAATATCCATCCAAGAAGCAATAATAAGCATATCCGGCTAACTCATCCAACATTTGATCAAGAAATGGAAGCGGAAAATGGTCTTTCCACGTAACTTTGTTGACCTTTCTATAATCCATGCTCACTCTCCACCCGGTGACAGTTTTTGTGGGCATAAATTTATTTTTGTCATTTGTTATCACAACCATGCCCCTTTCTTTGGGACACATTGCACCGGCAAGGTCCATGAACTATCGAAAATAGGGTAAACCACCCCAACATCCAACCACTTGATGATCTCTTTCTTTATTACCTCTTGCATGACCTCATTCAATCGTCTTTGATGTTCCATGGAGGGTTTGGCATCCTCCTCCAAAATGATTTTATGCATGCAAAAGGCGGGGCTTATACCCCAAATATCCGCCAATGTCCAACCTATTGCTTTCTTCCTCATTTGAAGCACTGCAAGGATGGCATCTACCTGCACATTAGTTAAGAACGAGGAAAGAATAACATGTAAAGTGGAACAAGGGTCTAGAAACTCATACCTGATATGTGAAGGACAAGGCTTTAACTCCAAGGTGGGAGGCTCCTCGATTGAGGGGTTTGTTGGTGGAGTCTTCCGGTTTTCGAGATCCAAGGAAAGTTTTCGAGGCTTATAAGTATATGATCCCATTCCTTGCAAAGCATTGGCACATTATACAAAGCCTTCCTTCTCGTCCTCACCATGATTCAACAACACAATTTCCAAGGTATCTTCCATATTTATCATGACACTTGTGTCATCAACAATTACTTCGGTCACAAGATCCACAAACGAACACACTTCGTTGCTATTTGACTGCCTCATTGATTTACAAACACGGAACACCGCTTTTTCATCGCCCACCCGGAAGGTGAGCTCTCCAGCTTCCACATCAACTAAGGCCTTCTATATAGCAAAGAAAGGTCTCCCCATAATGATTGACACCTTATAGTCAACCTCACAGTGAAGTATCACAAAATCTGCGGGAATGATGAACTTGTCGACCCTAACTAACACATCATCAATTATCCCCAATGGCCTTTTCATTGTCTGATCCGCCATTTGCAACCTCATGGATGTGGGTCTTGGTTACCCAATCCCCGACATTTTGAACACAGAATAGGGCATCAAGTTAATGCTTGCCCCCAAATCACATAAAGCTTTGGCGAAATTGGCACTCCCTATTGTGCACAGGATTGTGAAAGCACTGGGGTCTTCCAACTTTGGAGCCATGGAGTGCACCATAGCACTCACTTGATGTGTCATTTTGATCATTTCACAGTTTGTTGATCTCTTTTTTGTTACCAAAACCTTTATGAACTTAGCATATCCCAGCATTTTTTCTAAGGCTTCAACCAACGGCACATTTATGGACAAACTTTTCATCATATCAATGAATTTCTTGAATTGATTCTCATTGTTTTGCTTTGCAAGTCTTTGAGGGTATGGAGAAGGAGGCCTTGGCATTGGTACCTTAGCCTTTGGCACTACCGGTTCCGGCATGTCGGTCACGTGCTCCCTAGACGGGTTCACTTCTACTTGCGTCTCCTCCACATTTTCATCAATATCAATCCTTGCTTCTTCATTAGCTTGAATATCATTGCTTATCTCATCATCATCTTGCACCAACACATCATCACCCACATGTCTTCTTTGGTTTGAGGTACTAGCAACTCCATCCCTCTCACTTCTTGTTGTCATGGCCATTGCATGCCCCGTATTCCCACCTTTAGGATTCACCACTGTATCATTAGATAGTGCCCCTTTTGGGTGAGTATTTAAAACTTGAGAAGTTTGGCCAAGTTGAACCTTGAAGTTGCGGATAGAAGTGCTAATTGGGCATTTGAGTTGATGTTTTTCTCCATCATTTGCTTAAACATGTTTTCAATCCGTCCCATTTCACTAGGGTTGCTTATCGGGCAGATTGGGCGGTTAATTACTCTTAACGGTTTGGCTTAACGGTTATCGTCTTTTAAATGTATTAATCCGCTAGCCACCCGATAAGATATCAGGCGGATTGGTATCAGTTTAGCTCTTATCGGGCGGTTTATCGGCCTAATTCAATCTATATTGCGTGTATTAATTATTTGCTGACCGCCTAGCATACAAATTCAGAATAGTAAATTATACATTGAGTCCAGACATACATGTCTGTTAACGCCTACATAAGAATGATGTAGTGTGTCATGTGTTGTAGAGTGAAAAAAGATGTGGCACAACACTGCTGTTCTTCTATTAAACATAGACAACATGCATTAGTTTTAAAAAACAAAAGCAGAGGTGAACCATAGATATCAACTTAAACAATCTTGTTGTAGGGTGGGAGAATAAGCTAAGCTAAGCCAAGTCTGGGATCTTCTGATGCATAGTACGTAAGGGTTCTGATTATTTAGGAATTAGGCGTTAGAACTTAGAGATAGAGTACTGGAATATATATATATATATATATATTTATTTAACAGGTTAACGGATTATCCGTTAAGAAAATTGAATAATCCGCCCCCAAACCGATAAGCCGTTAATAAAAAAAAATTAATCTGTTCCCCGTCCGTTAAACCGTTAATAAAAAAATTTTAATCTGTTCCCCGTCCATTAAACCGTTAACTCGATACCAATAAGCCATTAAGCTTCGGTTTTGGTTCGGTTTTCGGTTTCGGTTTGGTTTGGTTTTGAATACCCTGATTTCACTATTGGAAGAACTAGGACCTTACGACGGATATGGAAGTGGGTTGTTTGGTTGTTGATACATCTGGGGGGCACTAAAAGCCCGCTCCCCGATTTTCTTGATTGCTATTGTTCCAACCCCCTTGATTATTGTTGTTCCCCCAATTGCTTTGATTGTTGCCACCCCAATTACCTTGATTATTTCCTCCCAAATTGTCTTGATTACCCCAATTGCTTTGATTATTGTTGTTGCCACCACTCTAATTTCCTTGGTGGCCTTCGTTGTTCTAGTTTCTTTGATTTTCTTGTGATATCCATTGTTGTTGATTTGGAGCATTGCTTTTTTGACCTTGATAATTGTTGACATGTTGAACCTATTCATCTTGCTTATCATATGAATCATCTTGATTATACCCACTATTACTTTGCTCAAATTGTTCTGGATGGTTTTGTACTTGTTGACCTCGTTGTCGTCTCTTATTTACCATTATGTTCACCCCTTCCATATCATTCACCTGTTTCGACCCTTGAACCTATTGAAGCTGAGCCTTGGCCAATTGGTTCATGGTGGTTGTCAACTCCGCAATAGCTTGCACATGATCATGTAGCTCCTTGTGTAGGTAAATAACATTTGGGTCACCCTGAGGAACATTGGCTCTACTTTGCCATGTCGAAGAGGTGTCTGCCATCTCATCCAAGATTTCACAAACTTCGGAATAAGGCGTGTTCATGAAGTTACCCTCAGCGAGTTGATTTACCACACACTGATTTGTTATGTTGATCCCCCTGTAGAAGGTCTGTTGGATCATGGCCTCGGTCATCTCATTGTTCGGGCATTATTTGACCATGGTGCGATATCTTTCCCAAATATCATGCAATGGCTCATTAGGCTCTTGTTTGAAAGCTAAAATTTCATCCTTTAGTGTAGCCATGTGCCCCGGAGAGAAGAATTTGGCAATGAACTTCTCGGCCAACTCATCCCAAGTGTGGATGGAATGATTGGGCAATCTCTCTATCCAGTGAGTTCTTTACCCAACCTTGGTTTTTGTTCAACTTTTGACTCATTTGTGAGTTGATTTTGATTCCTTTGGCTCATTTTGAATAATTCCTGCAAGCAAGTATATTTCATTAGTTTATGGGAATACCTTCAAGCATCTTTGGCCTAAAACACAAGTAAAAAAGAGCAAATAATAGGTTAAAATCCCTACTTATCAAAGGCTACCCCCGGCAAAATTATAAAAGGTTTCGATAATATCAAGCCTCGAAAACTCTAATGAGTACAAAATTGTTCGAACTCTCGAACAATTCCTTATTTCATGCTAAGGCATTACAATTTTTGCAAATACAAATGATAAAAAAAAAACTTTTCAAGATGAAAAGGGGAGAAAGCCATAAATAATCTTTTTACAAAAGCCTAAGGGCTGTTTTGGCTTTAAGTTCGAGAGACCATCCTCGCTCAAATAAAAACCTAAGGTTTACCTTACTTCGAGTTCGAGCAAGCACTCACTCGATCGTAAAGCCTAAGGGCTATACTAGTTCGGTTTCAATCAAATTGTCTAAACCTCAGACCTTAGAATACAACTTCATAATTGTATAAGGCAGAAAGGAAGAAAGTTTTTTTATATATATATATATATATATATATATATATATATATATATATATATATATATATAAACCATTTACAAGGGCAGCATGGCCCGATCAAATTTCTCTACAAAAGACTGAAATGGTCTTAAAAGAAACACAAAAAATACTAATCCTAAAGGACTTAGTCTTCTCTGGGAGCAACATCGAGGCCTTCTCCTCTTTCAAATCCGCTCATACTCCCAGAATCATCATCATCAGGAAAGGCCAATACTCTCGCTTCAGCTTCAAGCTCTTTAGCATTCTCGATCTCTGCTGTAAGATCAAAGCCATGAGCATGGATCTCTTCGAGAGTTTCCCTTAGAGACTGGCATTTGGCATGCTCGGCAACCCAGTTCGCTCGAGCCTGAGCAGCTTCGGCAACCTCCTTTTCTCGAACCTCAGCAACTTCAGTGTCGGACCAGTAGACGACCACCATTGCATCAGCATTAGCCTTGACCGTTTCGACCTCCGATTTGGCCGCTGCAAGTTCTGTGACCAGCCTCTCTCGATTGGAAGTTGCTGAACCCAACCAAGACTGGAACTCCTCAATTTTCTTGGCTTGTACCAAGGCTTTCTCTTTCAGGCTTCAGAGTTGGGTCTCAGCCGAGGCCAGTTGAGCTCGGGCAACCTCATTTTTTGAGGCAAGACAGTCCATGTTCTTCTTCTATGCATCGGCCTCCGCTTTCACTGCACCACTTCCTCATGAAGCTGTCCGATCACATCAAACTTTTGCTAGACCTGTGGGACCGAACTGTTAGCCACCGCGCCCGAGTCAGTGTCATTAACTTCAAAGATTTTTTTTACTTGCTCGGCCAAATCAGCTTGTTCTTTCTGAGCTGCTTCTAGCTCAGCCCGAAGTCCTTTTGCTTCCCCTTATATCTGTTCACTGAGAAGCTTGAAGGCATCTCTCTCCTCAGTAAGCCCTCGGATTTCGGCTTTGTACCGGCTTAGCTCCCCTCGGGATCAGAAGAAAGCCTCGCAATGAAGCACAAAAACCTACAAAAATAGAAATAAGGAATTACATAATGGGAAAAAAGTACAAGTCTAAAAATTGACAAAGAAAATATGAACTTACCCGGTTCAGGGCTTGTTGAGCTTCGATAAAAAGACAAGGCGCTCCCACCTCGTCCATCTAGGCTTGGTCTTCTTCCGTGACCAAACGTCGAAGGTAGATAGCCACCCCTACGGGGGAAGCAAGAACCCGGGCATCCTCCGGGACCGTGATAATGATTGTTCGCTTGCACCCAGGATCAGTACTAGGGGCCGAAAACTGATTGGTCAGTTTAAAACTGGAGTAAGCCTCGCCCAAACTCTTATTCGGAACCTCTAAGTCACTCAGACCGGTGACGCCTTCTACCCCAATAAAATAACCACGGAAAGGATCTTCCTCTGCGTGGGCTCCTTCCCCGTAACAAGTCTCTACGGCCTGAGCGTCGCATATCATCGACTCGAAAAATAAAGGAAACGAGGGGGAATCCCCTATCTCTATTTCCCCAAGTGGGTCTTTTGGGGCGCCACTTCCGTCTTGGGGAGCCTCGAGCCCGGTTTCTGCACCAGCGTCCACCACCTCTTCAATGGTCTCTTTGCCCCGAGACAAGGAATCTTTGGTTCCTCTTGGCTCGGGGACTTGGGCCGAAGTCTCCTCCTCGACCTCATCGAGCCTAGACGTAGCAATATTAACTCCCACCGATTCCGAAGTTCTCTAAATCTTGGTGCTAGCTCGCGCACGGGCCACCGGCCCAGAATCATCATCAACATCTTCTTCTTCTTCTTCTTCTTCTTCCCTTAGCCTTTGGACTGACTCCGTAGTCAGTGGGATTATGTTCCCCTTGGGTTTACATGCTGTTCTTTTCTTCGGTTCTTGACCCACAGAGTTCAAGGCCCTTTTTCTCTTATTCTCCTTTGCAGGTTTCGAGATAGGTGGTGAAACTTCTTCATCACCGGACGGGGGTCTCATAGTTGCGTCCTTTCTGAGACTTACAAAAGGAGAAAGTAAGTAAACTCATCTTTGAAAAAATGTTTGAACGATAGACAAATTGGTAAGTCAGGAAGAAGGCTTACAATGAGTACAAGCCTCCCACCGACCCTTTGACAAATCATGCCATGTGCGCTCGATATGTGTTGACGTCGAGACCAGGCTCCTAACCCAGTTCTCGAGGTGGGGAATTGCACCCTACATCCAAGCAACGACTGGATCGATAAAAACACTGATAAGAAAGGAAGAAGAAGTAAAAACAACGAACATAAATTAAAGACGGAATCATACTTACATTTTATATTCCATTTCTCAGGAAATGCATGCTCTCAGCCGGGATTAGGTCCGTGGTCTTCACTCGAACGAACCGACCCATCCATCCCCGATCTTTGTCTTCATATATACTCAAGAAGAGCGACTTGGTAGCCCGACGTTGAAGCTTTATCAACCCACCTTGATAAAGTCGAGGACTATATAATCTTATGAGGTCATCAAGGGTGAAAGGAAGCCCGTCGATTTTTCTCACGAAGAAACAGAGCAGTATCACGATCCTCTAGAAAGAGGGGTAAATTTGGCTGAGGGTCACCTAATATTTCTTGCAGAAGTCTACGATGACTGGATCGAGGGGACCCAGCGTGAAAGGATAATTATAAACACTTAGGGACCCTTCCACGTGGGTGGTAATCGCTTCTTCTGGTGCCGGTATCACAACCTATTTGTCTCCCCAGTTGCAATCTTTTTTCACCTGGTCAAGGAAGTTTTTGGGTATTGAGCACATATATCTCGATATCGACTCGCATCGACCAATGACCGATGAAGGTTTCTAGACCTTAAAGTCGGAATTAATAACACACACCCCGGGAATAAGTTCTTCAGGGCGTGGCTCTACCACTGGTTTCTCGCCGGCGGACCGAGATGAGGAAGCAGTCTCTTTCTGCGGAACAATTTTAGATATTTTGGCCATTTAGTTTTTGTGGGCAAAAAAGAATGGAGACTGAAATATTCGGTGTTTTAGGAAGAACAAGCAAAAAAACGCAAAGACGTGAAGATAAGAAGCTTTGAATAAGATAAAGAACTATAGGGATTGGAATGGAAAAGATTTGAAAGTGAAAGTTTGAAATAATGAAGAAAGAGGGCTATTTATCAGTTTCACAACGACGGTTCAAAACTGGTAGTGGCCGACCGTCGACTGACACACATTAAATACTTGGAAAACTGTACCGACAACATGTTTCAATCACTTGTGATGCTTATGTCACGATGATTATTTCATGGCCGAAGGCCCAAATCGTTTCTTGTCATTACTCTCCAAAAAACGAGGAGATTATCTGATACAGTAAAAATCGGGGTTGCCCGATTTCGTATGGTTAATCGAGACCGGAGTGACAAACCGAGGTTCGATCCCAAGTTATGTTTGATCGTTACATGAATAGATATTGCATAGCTCGTGATTCAGGGATCGAGATCGAGACCAACTAAGGTCGAGACCAAGAAGGATAGAGATCTCGAGATCGAAATAAGCATGCTAAGTCGAATAACATAAAGTCAAAAAATCCGTGACCGGACGAGAATTGTGGCGGAGATCTCGGCATGTATCAAGATAAGACCGGTTGATTAGCCAATCAGGAGATTTCCTTCTATATTTAGAATTGTATTATATGTGGAACTTCTCTACTATATAAAGGGGGTTCCAATAATTTTATAAAAGGGAATTAACGCATATCAAAGCAGTTTATAATATTTTCTTAAGCATTCTTATTCAGTTGTCCAGTTCTTGCTTTTCAATAATATGCTCAGTTGGTTCGAGGGCGACCTAGCTCGAGGGCCAAGGTAGCGTTGGTTTGCTTTGCTTTATAGTTAATTTTTAACTTTAATCCTCATATTTTTCAGTTTGTGCCAAGTAAAATCATATATTCTTAAAATTACTTACAAATTTAATTGTTATCCGATTTTAAGTGTAAATAATAGATTTCTAATCCCATCAAATATCTATTACTAATATGAAAATAAGGACAAGGTAAAGAATTTTTATACTACTATTATATTTGAGCATGTTGTACCAAGTAATATGCCTAATTTAAGTTACTAATCCATAGATCATTACTTGTAATTATCTTTAAGTGATTTGGTTGTGCAATTTTTTTAAATATATATACAAACTAAACTGAGATGTTACTAATGAACTATTTCATTGCAATTGCTATGCTAATTTTTTCTCCAATAGTAGCAATCACAATAAATTTGGTAAAATAGTTTATATAGTGGAGTAGTAAAGAAACAAATGTATGTCTGTAATATATATTCTCGACCAACAAATTCATAAAAGTTAGTAAAATTATTCTATAATTTGGTAGCAAAGGAAAAATTCTCTTTACCGTTTGTTATTTATTTCCTATTCTAAATTCACGAAGATATTTTCAAAAAGTAATTAATCAGAAAAGGAAAAGAAAAAGATGGAAAATTCAGTAGTGAAGTTACAAGAGGAATAAACACAATCCAACACTTTCCTCAATACTGGGGAACTGCAACCACTTCAATCGGATCAACAACATCACTCCTTTTTTTCTTCATCAAGTAAGAAATAATTTCTGAATTTCAACTCAGCTTATGGTTGACTAGCAACGGATTTCAGTTTGTATGTCCAGTTCAATGCTATAAGTTTTCTGGGTTTTTGTTTCTTGGAGCTTTTCTTAGTTCTCGCCGACCCCGACTAGTTTAGTATTAGGAATAGTTGTTATTGTAACTGGGTGGACCGACTGTGGAGTTTAGCTTTGGTTATCCCTTCGAGTTGTTCGACTCTTTGAGCGCTTTCCTAAGAAAGGTTTAGTATTGTCGCTGATCTTACAATCCTAAGGTTGCTGCACTTTCCGTTTGCTCTCTTAGCTCAAGATTAAGAGCCCAAATGTTAGAAACAATTAGTATTTATGGCTGGTTGTACAAGTCTAATCCGTTTGGTTTCTACTGTCAGCTCAAATATAAAAAAAGATTAGTTTTTTTTGTGACCCTAAAATGCTGTGCTCTCTGTTTGGTTGCTTACAGCTCAAATGTAAGAAAGAATTGTCTTTATTGCTGATTTCATAATCATAAGCTGCTACTTTCTCCCTGTGGTTTCTTGGCCAAAGATTATGAGCTCATATACAAGAAAGTATTAGTCTTTATGGTTCTATGTGTAACATTTTTATCTATCATTCCATTCTCTCGGAACAACAAGCCTATATATCTGGATTGTTTGCATTTAGGCACTACAATCCCATCTAATTTCACCTCAATTAACTGTTCTAATGTTGTCTAAATTTCGAGTGCATATGTTTAATCTTACTTCTACTTATCCTAAAATCCTTACTCTCTAGAGTGCTTCTCCATAGTTCAATCCTTTGGTTGATACCCTCGTTTTCATCAATTAGCACAATATCATCAGCAAATAACATACCTCATGGGACCGCATCTTGTATTTTGTTAGTTAGTTCATCCATAACTAGGGTAAATAAGTACGGGTCAACACCGATCCCTTGTGTAAACCCACGATTATGAGAAACTCTTTTGTATCTCCTACAACTATTCTCACACTAGTATTAGTTACTATTATTTCCAATGCCTCTCTTCATGTGTAATCAGGGTATATGAAGAAAAATATGATGGCATAGCATACTCGGAGTTAGGATCTTTGCTACTCTAGTGATTTGATTTATGTTTTGATTGTCTTGAATATTTAGTAGTGCTGTTTCATTTTGCTTTGCTTTGCTTCAGATTGAGATGGTCTACACCCAATCAATGAGCAATTTTGAGTGCTCTAGGTGCGTTGCTTGATTTTGGTGGGGATAGTTCTATAAACTGATTTTACATTGGATCTTCTAGTGTTTCCTCAGTAAGGTCATTGCCTTGTATGTTTAATGAAGTAATATGGGCTTATAACAGGGTCATGGTCTAAATACAATGGCAGCCACTTGCATGGACATACTTTAACAAAAATCATATCTTGAAGGATATGAAATCAAAAAGCTGTCTTCAAATCCTAGATTAAGGGCCTTACTACAATATCTGAGAGGAACAAAGAAAAACTCTTGATTGGTGAGTAAGGGAAGATCTGTTTATAGTTCATAAAGAATTGGTTCATTTGTTTTCTTTTCTTTCTAGTTCATCCACTTCAAGTGCGCTTCTGAAATTTTCTTCAACCAATGTCTGCTAACATCCTTTTGGGTTCATATTTCCCACATCAATGACGCTGTAGTTCCATTCTATCTCTGCCATGGAGGTTTTGACCAAGAGTGGGTGGAACTCGCTAAGGTCTGGACACTCTGAACATTATTTTGTCGATTTTCTTAACCTAAGTGATTTTTTCCTTTTGGCATCCTCTTCAAGTCATTTTTTCTCAAGATTCCTACAGTTAGCAGCTCATAGGCCTACTATTTTTATATGTTGTTTCCAACATTGATCTGAGGAATAAGTAAGACATAGAGCTGAAAATCATCATAAACATGTTGTCCCTAGAGAGGGTAAACGAGGGAATGAGTGACATTACAAATCTTCCACCTTAGAATGGATCTTTTCCCTGTTTTGGAGTTTTGAGAAGTTCTTGGCTTAAAATAGCAAAATATAGCTCTATTTCTTGCTTTTGCAACTTCTGCAAGTCTGTTTTTGCATGGCGTGTAAGTTATGCTTTTAATTAACCTCCGGGCACAATAGTCTAACGTTTCATTATGCTTCACACGATTAAAACTGTGAGATTACTGGGCTTTTATGCAGTCCTGAATTGAGTAGTAAAAGTAAAGAGAAATTATAACACACATTATAAGTCTCGTGTAAGGTGGAGTGCTGTATATTCTATTGGTTCTGACAGCAGAGTTCTCAAAGCCCTGTTTCCATCAGGAACATGGCCTGAAGAATCTTTTTCATCACTTGAACTCGTTATGTTTTTATTTCAAATATAGCCACACACCGTTCCTCTCGCCGATGACCTTTTGACTGCATTGGTGTATTCTGCTCCCAGTTCTTCTCTTCCAACTCTCTCCATGCCTATTGAAACATTACATGCTGATTCGGAGTCTGTTCTTTCCAAAGTTTAATAATAGGTGCCATTGACTACCTTTTGAGATATACTAAGCGATGATTCACAGAAGCTCTACGGTGTAGACTACTGCTGACAAATTCCATAAATCCTGTATTGCAGTAATTTCTGGTTTGAAGCCGCAAAAATGTCCAGTGGAGATGGAAGAATAGTCTCTTCTGAAGATATACAAATGGTATGCTTTTGATCTTTTTTACCTATTATGATATCTTCATACAGTTCTTTTATAGAAAAAAGGAAAAAAAGAAGAGCTTTTCATGCGATTCTGTTTAAGTATCCATTCTGATCTATTTGAGCCCAGTTCATTCCCCCCCCAAAAAAAAACCTATATCTCCCAATTGTCAATTATTAGGGACTAAGTTGTTGTGAACTACTTATTATTTGATGCCAGAGTACTCCTTAGCTGCCCAGAAAACTTAATTTGACTGTTTTACAAATATTTCTTTTTCTTCTTTTTCCCAAGGCAACCTTTTCCTTCAATCTGCTTGTTTGTTTGAATTCTTGTTGCTCTTGGGCTTTGACTGGATGAAATACAAGTAACATTATTTCAACCATAGAGATTGGTGTGACACTGAGGAAAACTTTGATTGAAATGATAAGTTAGTTGTTACTGAACTGAATTTTTCTCATTGTCATCTTAAATCGGCTTGTCTAAGTAAGATTATGATGATTGACGGTGTTCCCGAATGAATAATCATGATAGCTGCACAACTGCAGGGGAAAATATTTATTGAATGTTTAAGCTAATTTCAGGTGCAAAATCGAATAGAGCAGTGTCTTCGGCATTACATGAGTCAGAAGAAGTTCTGGAAACTCTCTTCATTCAGGACAAGATAGAGCCAGGATTTACGGAACTTGGTATGTTATCTAAATTTCAAGGATCACAGTTTTCCTCCATCTTGGTGTCTTCAACCATTGAAAAATAGCTGAAGTTAGGTTAGTGGTTCTGCAATCTGATAGTTATATAAAGTTGCTGTCATCATTTAGCAGTGTTGCACGTGTGGATTTACCAATTTCACAGGTTATGTGATCATTTCTTACTCTATCATTACAATCATCTCATGGCTTGCAGTTTGGCTGAAACTGGAAGAAGAAAATCAAGAATTTTTCCAGGCGTATCACCTGAAACTGATGGTGAAAGAGCAAATAATGGAATTCAACAGGTTGCTTGCAGAACAGGTTAAGATGACGCATCAATTACCGAGTACAATTCCTTCTCTACCTATGAATAATGGGTATCATATTTATGGATGTGGTCATTTTACCTGGTTGATATTTTGGGAGTGTATTGATTTCTTGTCTATCCTTGAACATCTTAGCTCATTTCTGCTTTAAGACTTTGAGACTCTCCTACAGGTCTAGCTTTTCAATACTTTTGCAACAACAACAACAACGACAGACCCAGTGTAATCCCACAAGTGGGGTCTGGGGAAGGTAGTGTGTACGCAGACCTTACCGCTACCTTGTGAAGGTAGAGAGGCAGTTTCCGACTTTTCAATACTTTTGCACTTGAGAAAAATTATTTGTTGAAAGCATTAGCAAATAGCAATTTTCTACTAAGCTGGAAACTTCAGTATTAAACAGATGCCTAATCCCAGTGCCTAAATTTTAATCATTGTCAGGTCGTTAATGTTTCATATATGAGGGTACTGCGAGGGAGAGGGGGCTAGTGAAGCCAAGAGGGACCAATATTTCATCTATAATTTAGTGTTACTCAGAAAAATGAGTGAATTCTACTCTTACGGAAATAAGAGAAGGGGAGGGTGACCTACATGTATAGTATACCTATTCCAAATGCACCAATTTGGTTGAGTTATATACTTCTCCCACATGGGTTGTGTAAAGGCTTCTAGAGGAGTTTATATAGGTTTTGGGCTATTCAACTCATTGCCTTTTAAGGTTTTGGGTTAGATGCTCAGATTCTTCATATGGTATCAGAGCCAACCTTTGGCAAGTCCATTTCACTTGTAAATTAAGTTTATGTGTGGACTCAAAATCAGGTGACACGCGCAAGAGAACGTGTTGTCCCATATGGATTTTATAAGGTCTTCCAAAGAGGGTTTATCAAGGTCTCGGGTTACTCAAATTAAGGTGGCTTGTTTCACATGGATAGTGAGCAATGAAGCTTGCCACACACTTGAAAACTTGCAAAAGAGAGGTATCAGTTTAACCATCAGATGTTTTCTCTGCGGGATACAAGCAGAAAGTACTAGTCAGTTGTTTTTGCATTGTCAAGTGACTGCTTAACTGTGGCTGCTTTTCTTGAATATGATTGGGTTGAAGTGGGTTATGCCAAGGTCCACGACTGATTATGAAAGGTTACAACAACACATTCTTAGTGCTGGATTTTTAATTTACCTTACCTTTTCAAGAAAAGGTCTTGGGTTACTCCACCAATGGCCTAACGTTTTGGGTGCTCAAATTCTTTTGAACTAATAAACATTTTTCTTTTCCTTTCACATCCCGAACAATGTAATATTTTTTTGAGATGGTAAAATATCCAATATATTAATAAATCATCAGCACTATTTTGTATTGGAACCAAGATTACATCAAGAAGAACTTGGACAAAAACAAAAATTAAACTTCCTTGTTCTTCTTACAAGGAGCCTAAGACTTCTATGATTGAATCCTGGTCATCTATATATTTTGCTTTACACTAAAAACTAAAAAGAAGAATGCAATTCATTTTGATCTTCTGTACAGGGCTACTTTTATTTCCTCAAAGCACCTTGCATTCCTCTCCTTCCAAATTGTCCACCAAATGGCTGCTGGGACAATTTTCCATCTATCTTTGTTAGATGTAGAGCTCCCCTCGTGTTCCAGCTAGACAAAAGTTCATAGGTTCTTCCTGTCATTGTCCATCGGATGCCCCTGATGTTCATGAACAACTCCCACAACTGTCTTGTCACTCTACAATGTAGAAACAGATGGCTAATTGTCTCTGCATCTTGGCCACACAAATAACATCTAGAACAGATTGATAACCCTCTTTTCATGAGGTTTTCTTGAGTGAGTACTGTTTCTTTAGCCACCAACCAAGTAAAGCATGCCACTTTATATGGTATTTTGACTTTCCAGATATGCTTCCAAGGCCATAGGCTGAGTTGAGATCCTACCCGATTCAGATTTTTATAAGCTGATCCTACAGTAAACCTCCCGCTGCTATGTTTCTGCCATACTAGAGTATCTTCCGCTTCTTGTAATCCTCTGCATTGTTCCAAAGTATTGTAAAATTCAATTATTGTAGTTAGTTCCCGTCTTATCTTCTGAATATCAAGTTCCATCCTTCAATACCCCATAACTCCTTAACTGTTGCCCTTTGTTGCTAATTCAGAGTAAAAATATCAGGGAACAAATTCTTCAAACTTTCAATTCCTAGCCAGTTGTCCTCCCAAAATAACGTTTTCCTTCCATCCCTCACATTAAGACTTAAGTCATGAAAAAGGTTTGGCCACAAGTTCCGGATTGATCTTCATAGACTAATTCTATAAGGGTTCTTCACCTCTTTGGTCATCCAAAACCCTTCTTTTCCATATTTTGCCTTTATCACCTTGCCCCACAGTGTTTGTTCTTCCTTAGGAAATCTCCATAACCACTTCATCAATAGACATTTGTTCTGCTTCCTAAGATTTCTGATTCCTAATCCACCTTTTCGTTTACTAATAGTCAGCTTCTTCCCGTTAACTAGGTGAAATTCTTTATTTCCATGCCATAAAAAGTTCCTTCCCAGAGCCTCCTATATATTTTCTACACTTGTAGGTAGAGGAAATAAAGACATCATGTAGGTAGGGAGAGCATCTAGCACAGAATTAATAAGTACTAGTCTACCTCCCAGAGAAATATACTGTGTTTTCCATCTAGCTAGCTTTTTCTCACATCTTTCCAGATTTCTTTGGATTTGCTTTTTGCTCCCAAAGGCATTCCCAGATAGATAGTTGGAATTGTGCCAATTTCTCCTCCCAAGATATTTGTCAGCATTTGAATATTAGGCACCTCATTAACTGGGAAAATCTGACTCTTTCTCCGGTTAATGTGAAGACCAGAGATAGCTTCAAAGAGGATGAGGATAATCCTGAGGTACTTTACTTGACTCTCTTCTGTTCTACAAAAAATAAAAAATAAGGGTATCATCTGTATATTGTAAGTGAGTTATTTCTAACCTCTCATTTTGGTTATTTGTGAATTCTCCAGTGTGAAAAGGAAAGGTGAAAGAGGGTGTCTCAAGCCCTTTGAGAGGGGAAAAACCCTATTGGAGATTCATTAATCAAAATAGAGAACCTAACAATACTGATACAGAATTTCATCCAGCTGATCCACTTCCTTCCAAACCCCATCTTGTGGAGAATTCACAGGAAGAAATTCCAATTGACATGATCATACGCTTTCTCGATATCTAGCTTGCACATTATTCCTGGCTCCTTCTCCTTAATCCTAGAGTGTATACATTCATTAGCAATCAATACAACATCTGTGATTTGTCTCCCTTTAATGAAAGCCATCTGGTGTGAATCAACTAGTTTGTGCATTACTTAAGACTTTCTTAAGTCTTTCAGTGAGAATTTTAGAAATCAACTTGTATATGCTTCCTATTAAGCTAATAGGCCTGAAATCTCTTAGCTCCTTTGCTCCATTCTTTTTAGGAATCAGAGTCACATAGGTTGCATTAAAGCTTTTCTCAAACATCTCCTGAGAATGGAAGTTATGAATAGTTTTCATGATGTCTGTCTTCACCACCTCCCAGCATTTGATGAAGAATCCTATAGTGTACCCATCTGGTCCAGGGGTTTTGTTTATTGCACACAATTTCAAACAGTGTAAGACCTCTTATTCTTCAAAATGATTATGCAAAGCTTGTTGTTCTTCTTCTGAGATTGTAGGGCAATTGGTCATGCTGCAGGTAGGTCTCCAACCCTCCGTCTCTGAATACAACTTAAGATAAAAGTCAGTTATCTCTTTTTTAATAGCTTCAGGCTCTTCAATGATCTGCCCTTCCACTATCAGGTGTCAATAGTATTGTTCCTCTTATGCGCATTAGCAATTATTTGGAAAAACTTAGTGTTCTTGTCTCCCTGTTTGAGCCATAATACTCTGGATCTTTGCCTCCATGCTATTTCTTCCTTTCTGGCATACTCTTCAAATTCCATGAAGAGTCTAGCTTTCCTGGCTCTTTCCTCCTGATTTAGGTCCCTTTGTTGTTGAATAGCATCCAATTCAGTTATTTGATTCAGTATAACAGCTTTCTCCCTCTCCAGATTGCCATAGCTACTAAGACTCCACTCTTTCAGCTTTCCTTTAAGAGCTTTGAGTTTGCAAGCAAGGATATAGTCGGGTTTTCCTTCTATCTCAAGGGAAGTCCACCAATCTTGAACTCTGGCAGTGAAACCTGCAGTCTCCAACCACCAATTTTCAAACTTGAAATAGGACTTAGTTTGCTCCCAATTCCCACATTGCAAGACTAAAGGGGTGTGATCACCAGACTCTAGGAAGAATCTCCTGCCTGATGTTCCTGAAACACTCACTCCATTCCACTAATATGAGAAATCTATCAATTCTCGAGGATGTCTCATGTCTGCTCCCACTGGCCCATGTGTAATTTCCCCCCTTCCATCTAAAGGTCAATCAGCTCCATATCCTCAATAAAGTCTGAAAATTCTGTCATGCTCTAGTGAATCTAGTGCAATTTCTTTTTTCAGAGGGAAATCTGATTATGTTGAAATCTCCGGCAACCACCCAGGGTCCAAGAAAGAGACCCCTTACAGCCCCAATCTCCCACCACACTTCCTGCCTTTCTCTATCACAATTTGGAGCATATACCCCTGTCATATGCCAACTAAAATCTTGGGTTTGTGACTCAAACCTGCAGGTTAGAGAATAAGAGCCTGTAGTTATCACCTCCCCCTTCCATACTCTACTATCCCATAACATTAAAATACCCCCTAGTACCACTAGCCTTCAATTGCATAAACCTAATTCCCCTGTTACCCCATAGTTGATAAACCACCTCTTCTATATCTCCTTCTAATTTTGTCTCCTGAAAGCAGAAAATATCAGCTTTCCATTTGGTAATCAGGCTACCAACCACCCGCTCTTCTTTCTACGGTTCAATCCCCTCACATTCCAAGAAATAATCTTGATATTCATGGATCCACAATTGAGGTTTCTTTCCCCATGTTCCTTGCCCCAGTGCTTTTGAATTTCATGCCAGAGATCAAACCTTTGAGCTCATTGTTGCATTTTCTCTTGGGAATCTCCATGTTACTGACTTCTGCTTGTTGTCTCTTATTTTGCCTGCATCTATCAATTTTCATGAATATGGCCAAAGTTTCCTTTTCGCATTCTTGAAATTCAACTCCAAATTGCTTGCTAAGTTTCAAAATGTTTTGATGGACCCATAAAGATGAATCCAACTCCCCCTCTTTCTCCTCTTCTTGCACATGTATCTTTAAAGGTTCTGCCTCCTCAACAGACCAAAGATTAGTCTATGTTGTATCAAACATTTGCATGTTGCTTCTATCTTCCCCTGCCTCAAATTGAGTGTCCTCACCTTCAATGTTGGTCATAGCATCTTCAAAATCATCAGTCTCTTCGTGAATGACCAGATTAAGTGACTGAATTTGAGATGGAGTTGTTTCTCTCTCTTCGTTTTCTGTTTCTGCAGAGATTGGAGAAATATCAGGAATAAAAGTGTTTGCCTCTATTTCCACCAATATTGGGTCTAATGTATTAGAGGAAGGCATAATGTTATGGGCTATTAGTAAAATTTGGGCCTTATTAAATAAAAATGAGCCCAAATTTTCTCCTTGCTCCTTGCCTTTTTTTAAGTGTTGTTGGGCTGGTCCATGACCCATATTCTTCTTGGCCTTATTCTCAGGCCCACATACACCCTTTCCCAGATCACTTATACAATTTAAAATGGGAACAATAATGGAGGTTCCCATGTGCCCTCCCATGTCTAAAGTACAGATGTGGCTATCACCTCTGGCTATCACCTCTGTCAGAATAGGGCTCTTTTGCCCACTGGTTTGAACCAAACCCCCTCCTTCATCTTCTCCGGCTGAAATCCTCGTCGGCGATTCGCACCAAAAGGGGATAGTAAAATCTAAACCCTTATCTAATATCGTCACCTCCTTCGGAACATCACCCCCATCTCCTTTGATTTCTCGCCCATTTCAAATGATTTTTAACAAAAGTTTCCTCCTTTGTTTCCAGCCAACCTCCACAGTGATCTCCGATGGCTCTGAAAATGTTTTCAGTCCAGAAGTGCAACGGCAGACCTATGGCTCTAATTCATGTCCATTCTCTTTTTTGTTGGAAGGAGCAGCAACCGGCAGTCGGCGACCACCATTCTAGAAGGATTTTTACTTGGTTCCATCTCCATTCTCCTTGAAGAATGTGTTCCGCCATGTGTTTGTTTGGAAACTGGAAGAGAAATCCGGATTCACCCATCTCGTACACATCGATTCCAAAAGTATTTTTCCAGGAGCTTACCGACCACCTTCGAATATCAGTGAGAGTAGGTTTCTCAGCCAGTCCTACGTCGAAGCTATCGGCAACACATCTGCCCAATAGACCTTCATCATCATTTACAACACCACCGGAAATCGATATTTTGTTGTTAGGGCCCTTTGTAATATGAACTTCATTGGACTCCTTCGTCTTCCATTTGCTGGCTTTGACAGACTATGTATATGAAAATTTGGGGTCTATCTTCCTGGCCCCATTTGTCGTAAAGGCTCCTCTATCTGCATTAATGAATCTCGTGATCTTTAATGCAATATCATACCATCCCGAATTTAATGCAACTTCATGAATAATAGTTACATATCTTTTGTCGCCTTGGACTGACACAATGCTTATAAATCTTCCAAACTTGTTGTTCTTCCGGGAGCCAAAAAGGATTGAATATTTCTCTTTGAATTTCCATTTCCTTACATGTGTACTAGCATCTCTGGAAGCCTCCTGAAGAACAAAGCATAGCCATTCCATGGATTTTCAGCTGAAGGTTGTTCTACGCATCAGATTACGGCTCCTTTCCACCCATTCGAACTAAGTTTCTACCCTAGACTTGAGTCTTGTGATATCATAAGATTTAAAACCTGCAGCAAAATAAATCCTATTTCCCCCATAAAGAAACAAAAGTAGTTTTAGGATTAATCACTAATGAATGATTAAAAATAAAACTCTGAAAAAGGACGCCAGAAACTATTAGATCATGCCGGAAAAGAAGTGGTCTTTTCTAGCCTCGAAAAGTGTGCCTGAGAGTAATTCATTGTCTTAACAAATTTTCCTTCTTCCGAACAATGTAATGTACTGCTCAGAGAATTCATCTTTTCATGTTAGTATCTGGGATAATTTGGTGTAAAAGTAGGAACGTTATATATAGTGGCTTAGGGTGGTAAGGGTCGGGTTGAATTTGGGAATCATACAGTTTTTGTTTGTTAGCACAGTTCATAATTGGCTTAATTATATTATTATAGTGAAAATTTTCAACTTCCATTCAATCGACAGAATGCTCTCAGGCACTTACCCCGAGGCATTTCTCTTTCATGAATCCTAGGATTGTACCACCACCCTCCAAGAGACAAGCCTATCGCGACCAAAACCTAGCTAGAATCTCCGGCGTACGACCACCCACGCGCCCTCACGCACGGCCCAGTTCCGGCGACTCCTTTGCCACGCGCCGGTGCGTGAGCCATATCCTGGCCAGATCTCACTTTTTCTTCTTCAGACAGCCCCACCAAGGCTGTTACGAGCATTCCCGTCCAAGAAAATCCTAATTTCGACGTCTTTTACTATTTTCCGGTGTACCTTCTCATCGGAATCCTCTTTTTCTTTCTTAAAACCCAGTGTTCACCCACTGTGATCACTGATTAAAACTCATTTTGTTCTGTTTTTTAGTTAAAGTCCTCTGCTCATCCATCCTGCAATGAGGGAGGATAACATCGTCTATTTTGCAGTGAGCTTCAACTCATATGACATTGTTAGATGCTCATCCAATGCTGAAGAATGGTATGAATGGACAGAACGAGGTCAGAATCTCATTAGAAGATCTACTTTCAGCAGGAAGACGATGGTGTGGTTGTGCGAAAAATTAAAGGAAGCATCGAAGATGGAAACTATGTGAAAAGATGGAAAACCAAGGAACATTACTCAGAAATATTCTGTGCGAGGCACTACAACAAACATGGTCGTTATATAACCATCATTAGGGTCCAAGGCAGGGGGAGGTCAGTTATTATTGTTCCAGAAGTAGCATTCAATTCGGGTTGGTTAGATATTGCAGCAAAAATCGAAAGGTTCATTAATAGCGGGGTACGGAGGAATGTCATTAATGCTCCCAAAATCATTGAGGAAGGTCTTCTTTACTCAAACACAATCAGAAATCATAAATGAGCAAGCAGAGAAATGAATGAAGCGGCGATCCAACCAGAAGGAAACATTATTCGCATCTCAGGTGATCTAACACATAAAGATTTGCTAGGCAGGTGCTTGGTGGGGTTCATCACAGAAAAAAATTCCGAAATTGCAACTCTATCGGAAATTCGCAGATGGGCATCTAGTTCTTGGAAACAAGCACATGGAACCAATATCTATGAGATGGATCAGAATCGGTTTCTCTTCGAATTCTCTTCAAAATTAATTGCTGACCATGTTCTGAGTAGCGACTGGTACCGGAAGAAACACAAAGTTAACCTTCAATGGTGGGCTCCGACGGTGAGATCAGTTCCAAGCAATAAGACGATGAACCATGCATGGATTAGGCTAGTAGGACTTCCGTTACATCTATGGTCCCAAAAAGTATTTAAAGAAGTTGGGAGTTTTGTGGTGGCTGGATTCAAACTGAGGAAGAGACGGAGCTAAAAAATCACTTGAAATGGGCAAGAATAAAGGTTAGAGGAGATGGATTCGTAGTACCAAAAGCAGTGAAGGTAGAATTTGAAGGGGTAGTCTTCTAAATCCAGATCTGGTGTGAAGCTCCGGTGAGAACGTACACCGGTGCAAATGGTGAAGAAAGTCGCCCGTACCGGCGGGTAATAGAGGACAAGCAGAGACCAGGGGGATGGGCTCAATGTTATACAGTTCTGACATGGCACGTGGGGAGTTCGAAATAGGTACAACCTATCCCTAAAAACTCACATGACCAGTCACGTGACTCTTTAGTCACAACTAAAAAGGCTGCCCAACAATGTAATTTAAAGGAATTGGGCCCAGATTTTTTGGCCCAATTTATATTTGAAGAAAAGGCATTTAAAGTGCCAAATACAAAGCCCAGGCCAAATCCTTTTAATGAAGAAGTTACAGCTCTACACTTTGAATCTTCTATGGGAAATCAAATAACCACTTGCGCAATGGATCCCAGTGACAACAAAATCAATAACAATACAGAAGAAGATGAAGAAAAGAGGGACGATGATGGAGAAAAGGAGAATCAACAAGAATCTATCCATGGGGATAATGCTATGTTGATCATTGCTGAGCACGAAGGGAAGGGAAACGAATCAGAAGATTACAATAACATGCACATGCAATCAAAACAATCTGATATGTTTGTGGACTGGGCAATTGAAGA